>NC_052050.1:91092720-91427230 GCF_903992535.2 Arvicola amphibius
ACTGTTGCAGAGATTTCCGTTTGGGCCCTATATCCAGGACCCATTCTTAGTGATCCTTCAGAATGAGTTCCCTCTGCTGCTCATGCTCAGCTTCATCTGTGTCGAGCTCATAATCATCAGTTCCATTTTACTGGAGAAGGAGAAGAAACTGAAGGTAGCTCTGTCTACTCAGAGGGGAAGGACAGGGCTATGGGGAGGATGCTAATGAAATATCTCCGGGGACTGAGGCCCAAGCAAGTGGAAGGATTCGTCAGCCTCAGGTGAACTGAAAAGCAGTTTTCATATTTTTATCCTGCTAGCAGTTTAGGGAGCCCCATCTCTTATCACACATATTCTCTCTTTTAGGTTGCCCAGCCTAGTAGGTCTGCTCAGTTAGCACACTGTTGCTAGCAGGGCAGGCGTTCAGACAGTGTCCACACAGAGGGGATTTTTAGCCACAGTTAACCCACTACCATTTTGTGGCAAGATGTTTGAGAAGCATCTTCTAGGAAAATACAACCGAAGACAGGATTTGTTCCCTCTGAGTTGGTCCCGAAACTGGTTTCACTACTCACTTTCTGTACTCGTCTGTTTACACAACCTCTATTACTTCTTTTCTCGTGTTCTAACCTTTAAAAAATATCTTGTATTGCTTAGGCTCTTGTTTCTCAGACGTGGTCTCATTCGCTAACCAGTAGTGACCTGGAACCCACTGTGTTGCCCAGGCTGACCGTGCACTCATGGTCCATTTGCTCGGGCCCCCCCAGTGCTAGAGGTTCATCTGGGTAAAATCTTCTCTTTAGTTTTTTTTCTCTTTTTAAAATAATTTTTGGGGGGTTTTTGGTTTTTGATTTTTGGTTTTTCTAGACAGGGTTTCTCTGTAGCTTTGGAGTCTGTCCTGGAACTCACTCTGTAGACCAGGCTGGCCTTGAACTCACTGAGAGCCGCCTGCCTCTGCCTCCCAAGTGCTGGGATTAAAGGTGTGAGTCACCACTGCCTGGCTTAAAATAATTTTTAAATTTATGTATTTTATGTATAGGGTGTTTTCACCTGCATGTACATCTGTACACCAGAAGAAGGCACTGGTTCCCCTGCAACTATAGTTCGAGATGGTGTGACCCACAATGTGGGTGCTGGGAATTGAACTCAGTAACTCTGGAAGAGTAGCCAGTGCTTTTAACCAATAAGCCATCTCTTCAGCCCGAATTTCCTTCTCTTTTTTATTGATTATTATGATTGCATATTAAAATCTTCTTTGAAGCTTTTCCTGGCCTCATTGATGACATCTGTAGCTAGAGAGCTGTTTGCTCTGGCCTGCTTTGTCTCGTGCAGTCAGTAGGAAGAGGCAGACCGACTAGGGTGCATCTCGAGGCTGCCTATGGGATGGATGCTCTAATCCAACTTTATACTCACTGAAAAACCCTGGGAAATTAGGAGCTTCTGTCATGCGGCGGCTAGCACACCCATTTAGTTCCCATTCCTGTGATGTAATTGGATCTTCTGTTTTTTGCTTCAACAACAAATTTGTGTAGAAGCTGGTAGGCATAAAATGTCTACAGTTTGGTCGTGCTTTTGTTCTTTATACTCGAATCTTCTTTTCAGATTAATTTAACATTGTGGAAGTTAGGCATGATGGCTCAGGCCTAGAATTCCAATGATAAATAAGCTGTTAGTTCATTTATTTGCTGAATGTCTCCTGCAAGTAAATGGCCCTGAGAATAAAGTCCAAACTTATAAAGTCCAAACTTTTTTTTTTTTGACACAAGATCTCAATATAGAACCCCTGACTGGCCTTGAACTTCTGACAAATTCTGCTGCCTCTGTCTCCCAAATGCTGGCATTATAGTCATAGATTACTATACTTCGCTTTAAAGTCTAAACTCCTTATGTGTCCTACTTCTAAATTCTCCTAGCAATTGGTTTTAAATTTAAAGTTGGTTTATGCAGTGCCTCCTCTGCCATAGTTGAGCCAAGTACCCTCCCTGTTTATTCTCTTGCCTTCTGGCTGCATCAGTCTCCATCAGCCCCGGTAGCTGTTTCTCCCCAAGACACCCAGCCTGTCATCCTAACCTACGGAGTCAGTGACAGTGATGTCCCAGACTGTACCTAGGATGAGTGACTAGACTCTAACACTTGGCTCTTTCCCTGCCTCCAGGAATATATGTGTATGATGGGATTGGAGAGCTGGCTGCACTGGGTTGCCTGGTTCATTACGTTCTTCATTTCTGCCTTAATTGCTGTTTCTGCTATGACCATTCTTTTCTGTACAAAGGTATGCCTATTCTTTAGAATATGGTGAACTATGAATGGATAGGAGAGAACCTGGTATGGTATGGGTGATACTATTATTGGTGACCATTTGGAAAATCTCTGATGAATATTCAGTGGTATTGGCTGAAATTCTGGGGTATTAAGCATCCTTCCTCCTCTTCTTCCCATTTCTGTTCTTTTTGAGAAGGAGGCTCATTATAGAGCCCTGGCTGGCCGAGAACCCACTGTACAAACCAGGCTGACTTGAATTTGTGTTAATTCTCAACCTTACCCTCAAGTGCTGGGTTTCACTCTTGTGCTGTCAATACCTAATGTAGTAGTAGGAACCTGAGGATCACAAAATGCATTTTTACAAACTTTAAAGATTTTTTTAAAAGATTTATTTATTTATTTATTATGTATACAGTATTCTGCCTGTATGTATTCCTGCAGGCCAGAAGAGGGCATTAGATCCTATTACAGATGATTGTGAGCCACCATGTGGTTGCTGGGAATTGAACTCAGGACCTCTGGAAGAACAACTAACTAGTTTTCTTAACCCTTGAGCCATCTCTCCAGCCCCGCATTTTTTATTGCTTTATAAATAATACCATTCAAATTTTCCACTTCCTCCCCTCCTCCCATTTCTCTCCCTCTTCTCCCCTCACCCTCCCCCCCTTCACTCCTAAGAGAGGGCAGGGTACCCTGCCCTGTGGGAAATCCAAGGTCCTCCCCCCTCCATCCAGGCATAGGAAGGTGAGCATCCAAACAGACTAGGATCCCAAAAAGCCAGTACATGCAGTAGAGACAAATCTCAGTGCCATTATCATTGGCTTCTCAGTCAGTCCCCATTGTCAGCCACATTCAGAGAGTCTGGTTTGATCACATGCTCATTCAGTCCCAGTCTAGATGGCTTTGGTGAACTCCCATTAGATCAAGCACACTGTCTCAGTGGGTGGACCAACCCCTCGCGGTCCTGACTTCCTTGCTCATCTTCTCCCTCCTTCTGCTCTTCAACTGGACCTTGGGCGCTCAGTCCAGTGCTCCGATGTGGGTCTCTGTCTCTATCTCCATCCATTGCTGGACGAAGGTTCTATGGTGATATTCAAGATATTCATCAGTGTGACTGTGGGACAAGGCCAGTTCAGGCACCCTCTCCTCTACTGCGTAAGGACCTAGCTGGGGACATCCCAGTGGACACCTGGGAACCCATCTAGAAATAGCCAGAACAGCCCCACAATCTTACAAACTAAAAGATAAATTTCATGCTGTACAATAGTTGAAAATAGCTGGGCAGAAAAACTAAACAAAACAAAAAGCTGGGTGGTGGTGGCACAGGCCTTAATCCCAGCACTTGGGGACAGAGGCAGCAGATTGTTGTGAGTTCAAGGCCAGCCAGCCAGAGCTACACAGAGAAACCCTGTCCAAAAAAAAAAAAAAAGCCCAACCAAAACCAAAACAAAAAAGCACACAAAACAATAGATGAAAATAGTTACTATAAGACATTATTTTGCTTCCATGTTATCATGCTTTTCTTTTATGCTGCTAATGGGTTGTTTTGGGGGGGTTCGGTTTTGTTTTTGTTTTTATTTTATTTATTTTTTTCGAGACAGGGTTTCTCTGTAGTTTTGGAGCCTTTCCTGGAACTAGCTCTTGTAGACCAGGCTGGCTTCAAACTCACAGAGATCCACCTGCCTCTGCCTCCTGAGCGCTGGGATTAAAGGCGTGCCAATAGGGTTTGATATTATTAACATTTGCCTGCTTGAATTTAATAATCCACAACTTGGATATATAAAAACTTACCTTTTAAATTGTTAATGTTGTGTCAGTATGGTGAAAAAAAGAAAAGCTCAGACTAAATAGGAAACTATTTCAACAAAGGAAATAACCAGAAAGCATTAAAATAGAAGACACGAGGTAGCAGAAGGAGTACCAAGTGTATGTCACAATGATCATGTGACACACACCTTGACTTTTGCTGGTGGTGTAACTCAGTGGTAGAACACATGCCTGGTGTATTTAAGGCCCTTAGTTCAATACCCATGATAACGCCCCCAAAAGAAAAAAAATCCACATTAGGGCAAAAGTTGAATCCAAACTTATTTTTTCCTTGAAAAATGCTCATAGCATAACTTTTTAAAAATAATTTACTGATTTTTATTTTATGTGCATTAGTGTGAGGGTGACAGATCCCCTGAGACTGGAGTTGCACACAGGTGTGAGCTGCTCTCTGAATGTGGCTGACAATGGGGACTGACTGAGAAGCCAATGATAATGGCACTGGGATTTGTCTCTACTGCATGTACTGGCTTTTTGGGATCCTCGTCTGTTTGGATGCTCACCTTCCTATGCCTGGATGGAGGGGGGAGGACCTTGGATTTCCCACAGGGCAGGGTGCTGGGAACTGAACCAGGTCCTCTGGAAAAGCAGCCAGGGCTCTTAGTTGCTGAGCCATCTCTCCAGCCCCCATATAGCATAACTGATAAATTATAACAGATGGCAGATCATATGTCTGCCTTAAAAATATCTATGTATAGTTCTAAATAAATTAAAATATTTTCTGCAGTGTTTTATTGATACATCATGCTTCCTTCACATCTGTGGTTGTTTTGCAGATAAACAACGTGGCTGTGTTCGGGAACAGTAATCCTTGCTTGATATTCATTTTTCTCATGTGTTTTGCTACTGCCACAATTTTCTTTGCATTCATGATGAGCACGTTCTTTCAACGAGGTGAGTACTGCTGTCTTTTTCTGTTGGGGGCATTAATGACTTTTTCCTGAAAGCATTGTCATTCTCATTACTTAGAGCGTTTGGTTTTCTTCCTCCACAGCCAAGTTTTCAGTGTGATGGTTATCTCAGCAGTGGGAAAATCCAATCCTTGTTAAAAGCTAGTTAAAACACATGAAAAATACAATCTTTTGGTATATTTAAGCCCTTGAAATAATTTCAAATCGAGGTATATAATCACTGTCAGTTTGTTTTTATTTGTGTCTCTGTGTGTGTGCCGTGTGTGCTGGTGTTCTAGAGGTCAGAAGAGACCCTGGGGTTCCCTGAAGCTGAAGTTACAGGCAGTTGTGAGCCCCCTGACGTGGGTGCTGGGGATCAAAGCTAGGTCCTCTGGAAGAGCAGCATCCACTCTTACCTCCTGTGCCATCTCTCCAGCCCCACTAAGTCTCAGTTTAAAAGACAACGGAAGGGTAAGGCATTTCAGATAGCAACTCCTCCACATCATGAGTATGAAGTTGGGGCATAAGAGTGAAGAGGTTTCTAAGATATCACAAAGGGTTTCCTGTGAATCTGTTGCCGTGGGAGGTCTTACATCTAAACCTATAAATAGAGGTTAGAAATGGTAGGAGGTAGCATCAACCCAGAGAGCAGGAGAATGGAAGTGTGAGCCACCCTCTACAGGTAAAAACACTAAGAGAAAATGAGCTCAACAGTTGCCCCTGAGAAGACAGTGTTAACAAGAACCAGGAAAAGTATTATTCATATTTGTGAGTGCTTTATATCAAACGGCATGCTCTAAAATGTGATTCCAGGAAAATACTGACTCTGCTGAGATGAAGACGGATTCAGACTTTGAACTGCACCTTCCTTCCATAGCTTTATATCCAGCAGAGAAGTTAGGACACAGCGTGGAAGGATGCCTGAGAGTGCTCAAGGCTGAGCCGGGCGGTGGTGGCACATGCTTTGATCCTAGCACTCAGGAGGCAGAGGCAGGAGGATCTTTGTGAGTTTGAGAACAGCCTGGTCTACAAGAGCGAGTTCCAGGACAGAAACCCTGTCTCACCACCCCTACTAAAGTTCTCAAACTTGAAGCCTTAAAAGTTAAACTTTGGTCAAGTGTAGTAAATAAGCAGATATTTAAAAATTAAAGGTGACCAGTAAATTCAGAAGCACAAGTCATAATCAGAAGGAAGCAATCCAAGGGGCAAGTGACAAATGAAAGCAAAAGCAGATCATGTAACCTAATGCGGTAACCGGCTCGTTTTTAACTAATGGAGCCTTTTCAACAAGAGATGCTGGAACAACTGGAGATCAACCATCAGAAGAAGGCTGATTACATCAGATACAAACATTGACTCAAACTGGATTATAAATCTGAAATAAAATACAGGCGCTGAGGAGATGGAGATGGTTCAGTGAAGTGTTTGCCATGCAAGGATAAGGACCTGAGTTTAGCTCCGCAGGACCTACGTGACAAAAGCTGGGTACACAATATCCCCACCCTAACTCTGAGGAATTAGACACTGTCGCTGTGGCTTGCTTCAGGTTCAACGAGGGACCCTTAGCAAAGAAAACCAAAAGAGGAGAATGATTACATATCATCTGTGGCCTCCACATGCATACACATATAAATCCACATGAACACATACATGCACAAAAAATGTAAGAGATGAAAGAGGACATGAAGCCAAGAGGGGCATAGGCTGAGGGCGTCCCAGTGGGAGTTGAATGGATGAGGTCAGGTGGTAGATATGATCAAAATACATTAAATATTAAATATAGAATTTTCAAAGACTAAATAAAAATGTTTTTTTTAAAAAGATAAGAGAAAATCTTCATGGTTTTGTATTACACAATGACTTCTTGAGACACTTGGGCTGATAAGAGACAATTGATAGTTGAATTTCAGAAAACTTTTAAACTTTGTATTATCGAAGTTTCCATCAAGAAAATTGTAGTGCCATGTGTGGTGTCACACACCTTTATTTATTTGTTTGTTTGTTTGTTCTTTGAGACAGGGTTTCTCTGTAGTTTGGTGCCTATCCTGGAAATAGCTCTTGTAGACCAGGCTGGCCTCGAACTCACAGAGATCTGTCTGCCTCTGCCTCCCAAGTGCTGGGATTAAAGGCGTGCGCCACCACCACCTGGCATCACACACGTTTAATCCCAGCACTTGGGAGGCAGAAACCGGTGGATAATTATTTCAAGGCCAGCCTGCTCTGCATAGTGAGTTCCAGAACAGCAAGAGCTATATAATAGAGAGACCATGCATCATCAACAACAAAAAAAGTGGTGGTGTATGCCTGTAATTCCAGTGCTGGGGATGCTGAGACAAGACAATTGCTCTGATGTCAAGGCCAGTCTTTGCTACAGTGTCAGGTCAGTCGGTGCAACATAGCAAACACATACAGAAAAAGAAAGCAAGGAGATGATCTATAGCCTAGGAAAAACATTTTAAAAATTAGGAATAACAAGAGACTTGTATCCAGAATAAATAAAATAACCCATGCAACTCAAAAATAAAAGACAAATATTCCCATCTTACACCAAACTTAGAAAAGCCATCACCATTAGACGACAGACCAGGGAGCTGGAGAGATGGCTCAGTGGTTAAGAGCACTCAGTGTTCTTGCAAAAAGACCCAGGTTAGCCGGGCGGTGGTGTGCATGCCTTTAATCCCAGCACTCAGGAGGCAGAGGCAGAGGCAGGCAGATCTCTGTGAGTTCGAGACCAGCCTGGTCTACAAGAGCTAGCTCCAGGACAGGCTCTAAAGCTGCAGAGAAACCCTGTCTCGAAAAAAAATAAAAATAAAAAAAGACCCAGGTTTAACTCTAGGTCCTAGAGATGTTCCTGATAGTCTCTTCTATGTTCTGTAGGTACTTGCACATATGTGTTGCATGCAAGCACACAAAGATACACATAAGTTTTAGAAAATCTTTTTTAAAAAGGGGAATGACTGAAGAAAGGGCTCAGCTGGTATGTCTAAAAATATCCAGGAAATCTGGAACACCATGAAAAGACCAAACCTAAGAATAATAGGGATAGAAGAAAGAGAAGAAATCCAAGTCTTAGGCACAGAAAATATATTCAACAAAATTATAGAAGAAAACTTTCCCAACCTAAAGAAGGACATGCCTATAAGAGTACAAGAAGCTTACAGAATACCAAATAGGCTGCCCCCCAAATTTCCCCTTGCCACATAATCAAAACACTAAACATACAGAATAAAGAAAGACTATTAAAAGCTTGAAAGAAAAAAGGCCAAGTAACATATAAAGGCAGACCTATCAGAATTACATCTCACTTTTCAACAGAAACAGTGAAAGCCAAAAGGGTCTGGTCAGACATTATTGCAGACACTAATCTGCAATCACAGGTCACAGATGCAAGCCCAGACTACTATACTCAGCAAAGCTTCAATCACCATAGACAGAGAAACTAGATTTAAACAATACCTACCCACAAATCCAGCCCTATACAAAGTACTAGAAGGAAAACTACAACCAAAGGAAGTCAGGTACATCCACAAAAACACAAGCAATAGATGATCTCATAGCAGCAAATCCCAAAGAAGGGGAAAACACACACAATAATATCACCAACAATGAAAACTAAAATAACAGGTACTAGTAATCACTGGTCATTAATATCCCTTAATATAAAGAGACTCAATTTGCCTATAAAAAAGACACAGGCAGCCGGGCGGTGGTGGCACACACCTTTAATCCCAGCACTCGGGAGGCTGAGGCAGGCGGATCTCTGTGAGTTCGAGGCCAACCTGGGCTACAAGAGCTAGTTCTTGGACAGTCTCCAAAAAAGCTACAGAAGAAACCCTGTCTCGAAAAACCAAAATAAATAAATAAATAAATAAATAAATAAATAAATAAATAAAATAAAAAAAATAAAAAAAGACACAGGCTGACAGAGTGGCTATGAAACAGAATCCATCCTTTTGCTGCATAAAAAAAACACACCTCAACCTCAAAGACAGACATCGACTCAGAGTAAAGGGTTGGTTGGGGAAAAAAATAACCAATCAAAGGGACCTACAAAACAAATGGGTGCAGCCATCCTAATATCTTAAAAAAAAATAGACTTCAAACTAAATTCAATCAAAAGAGTTGAAGAAGGACATTTCATATTTGTCATAGAAAAAATCCATTAAGAGGAAATCTATGCCCCAAATATAAGGGCACATTCATATGTAAAAGAATCACTACTAAAGCTTAAATCACACTATAAACCCCACACACTAATAGTGGGAGACTTTAACACCCCACTCTCACCACTGGACAAGTCTTTCAGGCAGAAACTTAACAGAGAAATAAAGGAACTAACAGGAGTTATATGACTCATCTGGACTTAACAGACATCTATAGAACATTTCACCCAAACACAAAAGAATAAACCTTCTTCTCAGCACCTTATGGAACCTTCTCAAAAACTGACCACATACTAGTGACAGAGCAAACCTCAACAGATACAAAAAAAAAAAAAAAAAAAAAAAAAAAAAAAAAAAAAAAAAAAAAAAAAAACCTGGAATAACCCCCTGTATCCTATGGGATCACCACAACTTAAAGCCAGAATTCAGCAGCAGCACTAATAGCAGAAACGTTCATTCTTGAAAGTGCTGTAAATACTTTCATGTTTCACTAGTAAGGATGCAAATATAAAAAGAGATTGCTTCCTTTCTGAAATGCTGAAACAGTCGCAGAGACACTTTCTTTCCCACAGGGAAACAAGGCTTGTCTTGTTGTAACTTGCTGTTACTGATGAAACCCTCCATCTTTCTTCCTCTGACTCTGCAGCACATGTCGGAACTGTGATGGGTGGCATCATCTTCTTCTTCACGTACCTTCCCTACCTGTACATCACTTTCAGTTATCACCAGAGGACCTATGTCGAAAAGATAGCCTCTTGCCTCTTCTCAAATGTTGCCATGGCAATGGGAGTCCGATTCATCTCTCTGTTTGAAACCAAAGGTAAGATTGATGGTCCTCAAACTCTTTTTAGGTTGCCTACGTGCTTTGAGCTGGGCCAGGCTGTCCTTCGTTTCTAAATATAGATTATTGACATACTCATTTTATTTAGTGTTCTGAGCATTTACATAATGGTACTCTGTGGAATGCTAAAGGCTTCACAAACCTTAAAGAGCTGGAGGTGGGGTGGGGGGGTGGGGAGTGGTGTGACAAGTCTCTAATCCCAACGCTTAGGAGGCAGATCTCTGAGTCTGAGGCCAGCCTGGCCATAGATATGGATATGAGAAGGGAAGCCAAAGCTTAGTAAAGAAGGAAATTGGAGCCAAACGTGTTGGCATGGGCCAGTAGTCCCAGCTGCTTGGAAGGCAGGAAGATTACTGGAGCCCAGGAATTCCCTCCAGACAAACTTGGGCAACAGAGTAACTTTGCTTGAAAACAAATGATTAGACATTGTATGCTTATATAGCTCTATAGATAATGAAATGTATAACCTCATGATCAGAAGCTCAGGAAATACTGAACATCACTGGGACTGCAGTAGTTCTCACATGTATTAGTCTCATTGGTTCTCTGTCCCCTTTCTCAAGTTTGTCTAGGGGACTGTATTAGTCAGCCTTATCTTATTATAAAGAAATACTTGAAATAATTAACTTGTAAAGAGAAAGACTTACTTTGATACAAATATGTAGAGTCCCAGTCAAAGATTAGGTGGCCTCCTTACGTTGGACCTATAGGTGTCCAACCCTTCATGACCTTCATGAGAGACATATACAGCAAAGCAAACTGCCAGGGAATGAACAGGTCTCATGGTCTCTTAGAATACTCCTCCAAATAACCTAAAGACCTCCTGCCAAGCCCCGCCTCCTGCCAAGCCCCGCCTCCTGCCAAGCCCCGCCTCCTGCCAAGCCCCGCCTCCTGCCAAGCCCCGCCTCCTGCCAAGCCCCGCCTCCTGCTTTGCCTATGAAGTTTCTGCCCACTCCCAGTAGCATCACTCTGGTGACCAAACCTTTTAATATATTCTGTTAGTCAGATTTCCATCATCGTAGCAGATACCTGAGATGATCAGAGTTGAAAGATCCCAGCCTTAATTTGTTGGAAAAGTTTTTAAGGTTTCAGTCTATGGTTTGTTAGTCTGGTGGGGGAAAAAACCCAAAATATCAAATTGAAATTATGATACGACAAACCCTGGCACTTATCTGGCTTTAGGGGAACCTGTTCCCCATGCTGAATTACCTTGCCTGGGGCAGGGGGACAGGGGGACAGGGGGAGCAGGGACCGGGAGGAGAAGAGGGAGGGGAAACTACAGTCAGGATGTAAAATAAATAAAATAGTATGTAGGACATGTTAGGATAAGAGACGGCACATATGGTACATGTAGCTAGCAAGCGGCTTATTCTAGAATGTTGAGAGAAATCACTCACTTCATTAGAGATTTGCTCTTGTAACTTAAAATAATGTGGCAAAAACACTGTCACTTATGGGGAAAGGGACATTCAGAAGGCTAAGAAACACATAGGTGGTGGGAATCAAGCCTGGGTCCTCTGGAAAATCAACCAATGTCTAAACTGCTGAGCCATCTCTCCAGCCTCACTGCATTTCTTTTTAAAAGATAGTAACCAAGCCGGGTGGTGGCGCACGCCTTTAATCCTAGCACTCGGGAGGCAGAGGCAGGCGGATCTCTGTGAATTCGAGACCAGCCTAGTCTACAAGAGCTAGTTCCAGGACAGGCTCCAAAGCCACAGAGAAACCCTGTCTCGAAAAACAAACAAACAAACAAAAAAAGATAGTAACCAAACAAAAGTGGAGAAAAAAAATGAAACCATATAAGGGCTGTGAGGGGGCTCAGTGGTTTCAGCTTCGTCCCTTCAAGCCTGATGACCAGAGTCTGGTCCTCAGAACCTATATGGTAGAAGCAGAGAACTGACCTCCTCCCTCTTCTGACCTCTACACATGTACCATGGTACACATGCACGCACCCCCACATACATACTAATGGATAAATGGATGTAAACAAGAAATTAAAAAATTATTCATTTTTATTAATTGGGCATGGTGGCATGTATCAGTAATCCCAACTACTAGAGAGGCTGAGGCAGGAGGAATGAGAGCTTATGGTCAGCCTGGGAAACTTAGAGACTTGTCTATTAAACAAAGAAAAAAGTAAAGGACTGGGAATATAGTTCAGTGGCAAAGTGCTTGCATGCAAGGTCATAGGCCCAATCCCTAGTACTATTGAAATAGCTATTTTAAAGATCTCTGTGATGGTTAGCATTGCCTATATACATCATTGCAGCTGGCATCAACTAAGAGACATGTCTGGGTATATCCATGAGGGTGCTTTCTAAGGATTAGCTGTAGGAGGAAGGACCTCTAACCCCAGGGTGGGGAGCACTCTCTGTTGATGGCTGGCTCAAGTTTAAAGACATTTGAGGGAAAATTGGGGCCTTCCACCCTGTTGGTAAGTGAATTGTTGTTGCTGTGGCTGCTGCTGCCATTCTTTGCCAACATCAGGACCCAACCTGATTGCCTTTCCGGGAATCCCCCGAGGCCCTCATCTCTACGATCAGGACTGCTGAGTCTTGTGGACTGAGCAGGTTTTCCAGCATGCGACAACCACTGTCCTCCTCCCGTGTCACAGGCTCAGGCATCCAGTGGAGGAACGTAGGCAGTGTCCGAGGAGACTTCAGCTTCCTCCAGGTGCTGCTGATGCTTCTGCTGGACTCCCTCCTGTACTGTCTGATCGGCTTTTTGGTGGAGTCTCCCTTCTTGAGAAAGTTTCGAACGCCTAAGTCTTGGTACTTACTTGCCAAGGTAAGTTATAATTCTATTTTAAAGACAGATGTTAAGATTTTTATATTTGTCGCCAGGCAGTGGTGGTGCACACCTTTAATCCCAGCACTCAGGAGGCAAAGGCAGGCGGATCTTTGTGAGTTCGAGGCCAGCCTGGTCTACAAGGGCTAGTTCCAGGACGGGCTCCAAAGCTACAGAGACACCTTGTCTAAAAACACCAAGAAAAAAAAAGATTTTTATATTTGTCATCTGTGTTCCTCCATCTCCCAATAATGTACTAATTGAGATCCCAAACACCTGCACTGGGGAGCTGGCTTGGCCTTTAAGAGCACTGGCTGTTCTTCCAGAGGACCTATGTTCAATTCCCAGCACCCACATGACAGCTCACAACTGTCTGTAACTCCAGTTTCAGAGGATCTGACACCTTCACACCAATGCACATAAAGTAAAGTTAAATAAATTATTTTTAAAAAAATATCCAAACACCAGTAAGTCTTTACCCTGGATTCACCTCCTAACTATCAGCCTGTGGTTGGCAGTGGAGTTTCAGCTTCTCTGAACTTGAATCATGGCTGATGTAATGGACTTGAGGATGAGACCAGGAGGATGACGTCATACAGTGCACCTGGCAGTGCCCTCGGGTTCCTGTGTATGCCCTTTGAATACCAGGCCCCGCGTTATCCCACAGAACTCACCCCCAACATCCTGGAGTTCTCACACACCCTTCTCCATTGAGCTGCATTGGTAGAGGGCCCTTCGAGACCTCTGAGATCACCGCAGTGTCACGAGTCCAGAAATTCACAGACTAAATTTTTCTCATCAATTGAACCTTTGGTGCTTCACTCAGCCTCTCCCAGTGGCCTGTGCTGGCCTGTGCTGGCCTGTGCTGGCCTGCCCAGGGGCCGGGACCTCTGCAGCATGTGGAGAAACAAGTACACTGTAACACCAGCATCCCCATCCAGGTCTCACCCCCAAGAACATGACGGATGGTAAGACAGCTTTCCAAGGACAGTGAGAGCCCGGAGGCCACTTCCTGAGCTCCTTGGTGCCAGGGATTCCGGGGGTTACAGACTGAAATGCAGTCGACCTGTAATGAGTCCATCAGTAAGCTGATTAACTTCTCCAGGTGCCATTAAATATTTGATTCAAAAAGTAACTTCCTATGGGGCTGGTGTCTAATTTGCCAAAAATTTATCTTCCCTAAGAGAAAAACCTTATAAATGGTTAGTGCGTAAGTTGACTTCTCGTGCAGTGCCTGACCTGTTTCAAGAGGCCTGTTCCAGCAACACTGCCACTTCTGGACATGGGGGATCCGGAGAAACCTTCAAGGAGAGAGTTCATGCAGGATGAGCCAGCTGAGCAAATAAAATCAATTGAAATCCTACATCTGTATAAGGTATGGGCTTTCAAACTTTCTTATAGGGACCTGAGAAACAACCCTTTAAGATAACAGTGCTTGTAGGCTGCTCTTTGGAATCAAGAGTTGTAATTCCCTACGTGATAGATCCTGCTCTCCGAAATTGGAAACATGGCTTGAAATGTTCTGTTCCTATCATGAAGTTATTGATCTGGTTTTTGTTTGTCTGTTTTTGGAAACAGTGTCCTCTCAACCTCCACCACCGAGCATCTCCATTGGAGATAAACCAGAATGCAGCCATTTGGTGGATGTCATATCCACCAGGTCAAAATGTAAACCAGATCTCACTGTTAGTTTCCAAATACAGGAGCAGGCAGTCGTTCTTCCATGGGTGCTTGCAGACTGGCTCTGGACAGAGCCCTGCAGCATGGTATACTCTCAGGGCTCACAGTGTCTACAGTGTGGTTGTCTGGGCTCTCTGGTCTGCAACTGTAGAAGAAAGCGGTGGCACCTTCTCTACTTTGGCATTGCCACCTTAAAGCTCTAACTCAGCTGGGTATGGTGGCACAGGTCTTTTATCCCAGAGCTTAGTAGGCAGACGCACACAGAGTTCTATATGTTTGAGGTCTCCCTAGTCTACAGAGGGAGTTCTAGGCCAGTCAGGAATATATAATTAAACTGTCTCAAAACAAAAACAAACAACCCACTCAGCCTTGTGTTGCCTGTGGCATCAGTGGGTCGTATCTCAGCCCAGGACACTTGTGGCAAGTGTCCAGCTCCTCTGTAATAGTAGTTAGGAGTCTCCCTCACTTTCTATGGGGATTCTCTCTTGTTTTCTCTCCCTCCCTAGCTCTAGCTCTCCCTTCATAACAGGCAGTCTTGGGACAAATGGTTCTGTGTGATGTCAGCTGATCCTCAGAGCCAGCTCTCGGCTCTTTCTGACTGAGTGATGTGTAATAATTGCTTTTCCAGGGACCACCCATTTCATGAGCTTTCATGATTGCAAGATGGCTGGAGTAAGTCGGTCATTTGTGGTGAAGGACCAAGTTAGACCGCTTCCTTTGGCATTTCTTTTCCTTCTTTCCTCCCTTTCTTCCCTCCAGTTCCTCTCAGCAGACTACCCATTTTCCTTGTTCAGAATTTGGCCACATGGGCACCTCTACTGAAAGGGAGACAGAAGTCAGAGAACAAGACTGTCACACTTGCTTCAAAACAATAGAGACCTAACAGGTTGGCGGAGTGTGCCAATTCCTTCTATAACACCCGGTCGCAGGCACCATTGGGTGACTTGTGAAAAGTGACACCCGAGTCCCAGCCAGCAGCAGTGTCGGCATTCCATCCCCAAGTGCAGCCCGGACGGGGTCAGATGGACAGACACAGTCTAAACAAGACACTGAAGTGCATTAGAGCTGCACTGTAGATGGCTTTTGTTTTCTTCCTTATTCTTTTTTGGAGAAGGGTTATTTATTTTGTATTTATTTATTTAATTAATTTATGGATATGAGTGCTTGCTACAGACCAGAAGGGGGCATTATAGATGTTTGTAAGCCACTGTGCCACTATAAGTTTATTGGGAGTAGAACTCAGGACAGCCAGAAAAACAGCCAGCGTTCATTATTATTATTATTATTATTACTATTATTATTATTGATTATGTATACAGTATTCTGCCTGCATGTATGTTTGATCTCATTATGGATGGTTGTGAGCCACCGTGTGGTTGCTAGGAATTGAACTCAGGACCTCTGGAAGAGCAGTCAATGCTCTTAACCACTGAGCCATCACTCCAGCCCTATTATTGATTTTTATTGAGTTCTACATTTTTATCTGGTCCACTCCCTGCCTATCCCCTTCCCTTTTCAACCCTCCCCCAAGGTCCCCATGCTCCCAATTTACTCAGGAGATCTTGTGTTTTTATACTTCCCATGCGGATTAGATCTATGTGAGTTTCTCTTAGTGTTCTCATTGTTGTCTAAGTTCTCTGGGATTGTGGTTTGTAGGCTGGCTTTCTTTGCTTTATGTTTAAAAACCACCTGAATGAGTACATGTGATAATTGTCTTTCTGTGTCTGGGTTACCTCACTCAAAATAATATTTTTTAGCTCCATCCATTTTCCTGCAAAATTCAAGATGTCGTTATTTTTTCTGCTGTGTAGTACTCCATTGTGTAAATGTGCCACATTTTTCTTATCCATTCTTCATTCAAGGGGCATTTAGGTTGTTTCCAGGTTCACAGCCAGTGTTCTTAATTGCTGCACTGTCTCTCCAGCCCTTGCCCTGCTCAGTGCTTGATGAACTTTCAGAGGATGTTTCTCTGGATACGAAGCTTGTCACACTCTGTGTGTGGCCTTACCCCGCCGTCACACCCTGACTTTCCTACAGGTGTTTTATAGGGGACGGAGTAAACGCATAGCAGTCAAGGATCTGAGCTTGAACCTGTACGAGGGGCAGATCACTGTTCTCCTGGGACACAACGGAGCAGGGAAAACCACGGTCTGCTCCATTCTTACAGGTAGCTGTGTGGGTCAGCTCTGCAGAGGACTTCTCTGTTAAATTTCATTGACACTTTACTAAACACGGTATGTTAATTGTGCTGTCTTTGTAGTGTCTGGTTGTATATAGCTATAGTTCAGTAACTGCACCTAGAGAAGGAAACCTTTTCCCCTTTCAGTATGCAGAACTCAGTTCAAACAGTTTTTGCTAGATAAACTTTCCTGTTCAGTGTGAGACACTGTTAGTCTCTCAACATCTCAGACTTCTCAACAAAAACATCAGCTTTGGATTTTGATTGCCGCAGGGACTTTTAGAATGAATCCTGTGAGTTATTCTGAAATACCCATCTGGAATAATTTCTATGCTTAAATAATTATTTCACATCCTATCAATTAAAATGACATTTTATGAAATTTGAAACCTCACCCAAGAAACTTTTTTTAGAAGGTTAACATGTATAAAAAACTATGGACAAAATCAAAGGGTGCATATCCAGCTTTGAAGGAGCTCCAAAAACCCAACCCATTCCTATACACAGAATCCCACAGGACGGGGGAGCTGTCAGCACCTCAGTCAGCCAGCGGTGAGTCTCTTCACATTTCCAGGGGTGATAGACCTCTGCAGATGAACCCCGTTCCTAATAGGTTAGGTTGAGGAAGCCGTCTCCCCCAGAAGAAGTACGTGAAGTTCTCACTGCTGGAAAAGAAGTCCTCTGTGCCCTAGGCTAGGTGTGGAGGAGGCAAGTCAGATGCTGGATTGTCAAGGAGGGCCACGAGTCTGTTTACCTCACCTGTTCTTCCTATTACAGCTCTTTAAGTCTGTGGCCAGGATTCCTCAAAGTCCGTATTCATTTGCCTATGTTTATGTGTATGCTATTTCTGTCTCATTCCCTAAGAAACTGTCCTGTTTACTGGACCCACAATGCCAGGACAATGTGTTTGCAAGAATACACATTCACTTTGATTGACTAAAAGGCTGAATTGTAAGTACTGTCAATATGCCAGCTATGCATGTAGAAGCACTAACACAAACTTCTAACAAAATGATACAACACACACACACACACACACACACAATTAACTCCGGCCTGGTGAAAGAGATGCTGCTAGGGGTCATATAGCAGGTTCATGAGCTCTGGAGATACTCAGTGGAGAAGCAAAGTTTGGCTGCTTCCTCAGGACATTGGCTAGCAAAGGGCTTCCACCATAATTTTTTTTCAGATAGGATCTATGGCCTGGCCTTAAGTGCCAAGTCCTAGGATTATAGGTATGTGCCAACTCCATACTATATTTTTTGGCAGAAAAGCCCCAAACATCATGTGTTATAGACTTTGTTTCTCTAATTAGTGAAGTTTGGGTTTGCTCTGAAGTTATTTAATTCTTCTGTTATTATAAATTTACATAAAGACTTTTTTCTTTCTTTTTTTTTTTTGGTTTTTGATTTTTGGAAACAGGATTTCTCTGTGTAGCTCTTGCTGTCTCTCTGTAGACCAGGCTGGCCTCAGACTCAGAGATCCACCTGCCTCTGATTCCCAGGTGCTGGGATTAAAGGCATGTGCCACCACTGCCCAGCATAAAGACTTTTTATAATTACTCTAGAATAGTGTTGCTTTTTACCCTTGGGGTGTGTATGTGAGTGCCTGTGGCTGTATGGATGTGTGTTTATGGAAGCCAGAGGTCAACTTCAAGTGTCGTTCCTCAGAGCTGCCCACCTTGTTGTGTGGCTCACGCACAGGGACCTGAGGCTCACTGGCTAGCAGAACTCCGCCTCCCTAGCATTGCTGTTACATGGGAGCTGAGGACTGGACTCGGTGCTCACGCCTGCATGGCAAGCACGTTACCATCTACCTCCCCAATCCTCTACCTTTTTACCTTTAAAATGATTTATCTTTAATAATTTATGTATGTCTGCATAGGTAAGTGCATGTGAGTTCAGTTGCCTGAGAGGCTAGAGAGGACATCAGACCGACTGAAGCTGGAGTTACAGGTGGTTGTGAGCTGGGAACTGAATTTGGGTGCTCTGTAAGAACAGTATGTGTTCTTAACCTCTGAGCTGTCTCTCCAGCCCTGGACTTGGTCTTGGATTTCTGTTCCACTGCCGTTTTCCTTTGACGTGGAAGCCTGTGGGAAGGCAGCAGCGATTGCTCTGCTTCCTGCTTTTCCACACCAACCCGAGTTTTGTGGGCTTTCCTGTAATGAGAAGTTTGGTCCAGTGTGCTCTTTCTGAAGAACTCGGACTGCAAGAAGAATGGCTGAATTCTTTCCCAGCACCAGGATCAATGTGTGGGATGTGACTCTCCCACAGGTGGGGGCTCCAGACAGTCTCTCCTCCGAGTCATCAGTGCATCTGTGTGCGCTGCACCTGATGCAGGACTCCAGGCCTCCAGAGGGCACAGTGACACTTAAAGGCAGCTTGACATTTTGAGTTGGGGATCCTTTGTCTTGTTAGGTGAACGGTTAAACTGAATAACTGCAGCAGGCCCTTTGGAGCTCAGTGTACCCTGATTTGGTTTTCACAGTTGGAGTTGGGCCACCTGGCACAAATGGTATTTGAGTGGGTTTACTCATAGATTAATGAACAGTATCTGGAATGGAAACTGTGGTGATATTTTGTTTCTGATCTAACAAATAAAGCTTTCCAGAAGATCAGAGGGCAGAGCTAAGCCACTAGTTAGCCATCGAGGCCAGGCAGTGGTGGCATACACCTTTAATCCCAGCACTCAGGAGGCAGAGGCAAACTGATTTCTAAGAGTTCAAGGCCACCCTGGACTGCAGGAGATTGATCCAGTCTAAAAGAAAAACAGAACCAGGCAGTGGTGGCGCACACCTGTAATCCCAGCACTCAGGAGGTGGGGACAGAAAGGGATTGACTGGGCGGAGAGAAACATATAAGGCGGGAGGAGACAGGAGCTCAAGGCATTCGGTCTGAGGATTTGTAGAGACAGTCTTACCCTCTTGGTTCTGAGGATTTTATAGGAGTAAGAACTAGTGTCTGGCTGCTCTTCTTCTCTGGGTTTTTATTATTAAGACCAATTAGAATTTGTGCAGTAGGAAACAGCTTCGTTGGGTCCTCAGATGAGTTTTAGGAGCTGGGCGAATATCTCAGTGGGTAAGGTAAGCAAGTGCCATGCAAGCATTGATTTAGTTCAACCCCAGCACCCAGTACAATCCCAGCTCTGGGGAGGAAGACAGGGGAATCCCTGGGGCTCAATGGTCAGCCAGCCTAACCTGATCAACACGCCTCCAATCCCTGTAAGTGAGCCTGTTCCACAAAACAAGGTAGACAGTTCCTGAGGAATAACACTTTAGGATGACCTCTGGCTTCAGCATGCATGTACTCAGATATGCATTAAAACTCAACACAGAAGCCAGGGAAGATATCAGATCTCTTGGAGCTGAGGTTACAACTAATTGGGTCACTTACAGTTCTGAGGGGATAGGTTCCCCCAAAGCAAGTGTTATAGCTCTGAGGGCAAAGGCTTCCCCACAGTCAGGAGACAAGGAATACCACAAAATCACACCACACAAAAACTTTACACAAGAGATTTATTGGGAAAGACACAAGAGGGTGGCTGCTCTTCTCTGTCGAGAATCAGCAAAGAACAGACACACACACACACACACACAGAGAGAGAGAGAGAGAGAGAGAGAGAGAGAGAGAGAGAGAGAGAGAGAGAGAGAGAGAGAGAGAGAGAGAGAGAGGAGAAGGAAGAGGAGGAAGAGGAGGAGGAGGAGGCAGGCTTTACTTAGGGATTTTTGGGGGTGGAGCTTTCCAGAGTGGAGATTTGATGGGATTTCAAGTCCTGAGATTGGGGTGAGCTCAGGGATTGGTTGGATTTCAAGCTCTGAGTTTGGGATTTTTATTTTGTAGGATAGAGGTTGGACCCCTGCATTTGGAGGAACTGGGTCAGGCCATTGTAGCCTTTAGAGTATTCTGTGGGTAGAGCCTGGTGGTTGGAGGTCCTCAAGGGTGGGGCCTGGCCACCTGCCTAACTCGAGGGGTTTATAGGTAGTAGGAACTGAACTTAGGTCCTCTGCAAAAGCAGTATGTGCTCTTAAATGCTGCACTATCTCTTCAGCCTTGTCCTTTATTAGTCATAGCCAAAGTAGATCTGCTTTAGAAGACAGTATCAAAACCTTCTAAAATGTTGTCTCCAGGGGGCTGGAGATATGGCCTCGTTCCTAAGAGCACTTGTTTGTAGTGATATTTCACTTGTATTTTAATAAATAAAGCTTGCCTGAATACCAGAATGCAAAACAGCCACACTAGTCAGCCATATAGGCCAGGCAGTGGTGGCACACGCCTTTAATCCCATCACTGGGGAAGCAGAAGGCAGGTAGATCTCTGTGAGCTTGAGGCCAGCTTGGTCTACAGCTCGAGTTCTAGGACAGTCAGAGCTACACAGAGAAGCCTTGTCTTGGAAAACCAAAAGCCAAAACCAAACCAACCAAACAAACAACAATAACAAAAAGCCCCAATAATTTATATTTTCCTATTTTAATATAAAAGTAATGCATAGGGTTAGGAGCCTAGCTCATTGGTAAAACTCTTGTCTAGCCTAGGTGAGACCCTAGTTTCAATCTATCACTACCACAGCAAGTATAAATAAACATAAAACGTGTATAAAATTATGTAAGGCAATGTATTGAAATGGTACCTGTAGTTATCTTTTCATGGTGGAACTTATTAAACAACATATATTTCTTTTTTAAAGCAAACTTTGTTGATTGCTTTTTTGCTTGTTTGTTTGTTTGTTTGACAGGGTTTCTCTTTGTAACCCCAGCTGTCCTGTAACTCGCTCTGTAGCCAGGCTGAGCTAGAGTTCACAGAGATCTGCCTGCCCTCTGCTTTCCCAGTGCTGGGACTACAGACGTGCACCACCACCATCACCACCTAGTTTAAATTTTTTTCTATGTATGTGTTTTGCCTGCATGCATGTATGTGCCTGGTACCTGCAGAGGTCAGAAGAGGGTGCCAGATCTCCTGGAACTTGAGTTACTGACATTGTAAGCCACTGTGTGGGTTCTGGGGACTGAACCCTAGTCCTCAAATAACAAGTGATCTTAACCACTAGACCATCTCTCCAGCCTGTTTCTTTGGTCATACCTTTTCCTCCTTTTTTGAACCTTTTGTGATAAGAATGTATCATTCTTGTCATTCTAACAAGAATAAGGATAAAGAGAGTATGTAGGGAGTCAGGTGGCCAAGTTGCATACTGGCATACATTTGTCAGTAATGTCACTCACTCATTCACTCACTCATTCATTCATTCATTCATTCAAGAAACTGATATTTATTGGCAATAGGAATAAAGTCATGCCTTGCCTTTGGGGATCATATTTCATAAATCTTAGATTCCCAAAGTGATTTTGTCTTCGCTTTATTTACTAAGCATATAAATTTACTATAATCCCTGCAGTCATATGATTTACTTTACAAAGACCCATGTTATTAAATTCATTTAACCAGATTGGAATTGTTCAAGTTCCAATCAGGAATTCCAAAGCAGGAAGGATTTTTCCTGCGTGTCCTCAAGCGCTGTCACACACAGAAGGAACACACACACATAGAAGGAACACACACACACAGGAGGGACACACACACAGAAGGAACACACACACAGGAGGAACACACACACATAGAAGGAACACACACAGAAGGAACACACACACACAGAAGGAACACACACAGGAGGAACACACACACACAGGAGGAACACACACACACAGAAGGAACACACACACACAGAAGGAACACACACACAGAAGGAACACACACACAGGAGGAACACACACACACAGGAGGAACACACACACAGAAGGAACACACACACAGGAGGAACACACACACAGAAGGAACACACACACACAGGAGGAACACACACACAGAAGGAACACACACAGGAGGAACACACACACAGGAGGAACACACACAGAAGGAACACACACAGGAAGAACACACACACACAGGAGGAACACACACAGAAGGAACACACACAGAAGGAACACACACAGGAGGAACACACACACAGGAGGAACACACACACACAGAAGGAACACACAGACAGAAGGAACACACACACAGAAGGAACACACACACAGAAGGAACACACACACAGAAGGAACACACAGAGGAATACACACACAGAGAAGGAACACACAGAAGGAACACACACACAGAAGGAACACACACACAGAAGGAACACATACACAGAAGGAACACACACACAGGAGGAACACACACAGAAGCGTTCCTAGGATGCTGCTGACTGATGGCACACAGGAGGATGAGGGAGTCTATGGGAGATTGCTCGGTCTCGCCTGAGGATGACCTTTGGGTGTCTTTTCTGTTTGGCTCTAGGTCTTATTTCTTCTTCAAAGGGACAGGCATATGTCCATGGACGGGACATCTCAAAAGACATGGTTTACATCAGGAAGAGCCTGGGCTGGTGCCCACAGCATGACATTTTGTTTGATAACTTTACAGTAGCCGACCATCTCTCTTTCTATGGCCAGGTGAGTTGGTGGGCAGGGTCTGTGTCTTTGCCTAAGAACGGTGACACAGACTGCAGCTCTCTTACCGTTTGCAGGGAGGGGGTTCTTTAAGGGAGCACACACCTAAGTTTCTCAGGATTCTGACACCAAATGTGGGGAGGCAGTTTTTCGTTCTGTCCAATTCTCTACACACTGACCGGGTGTCCTGCAGTTCGGTTCGAACGCTGCCTGGAGTTAGTATAACTTTCTCCTCCAGCTCAAGCGCCCACGCAAGACTACTTTCCACTTCAGATGCCGCTGCAAACCCAAGTTCTTTCCATAGCCCACTCCTCGGGTTTAGTATTTTCTGTGACTTCTCACAAAGCTCAGGGAAACATTTACTTATAGTCACCAGTTCGTTGAAGAAATATGGATAATACCATGAGCACTCAGATGAGGCAAATGGAGCAAGGTCTTTGGGAAGGGCGCCTCTGTGCTCCTCAGGAGCACAAGCCTTCCAGCTCTTCCGTGCATTTACCAACCAGAGACTCCAAGCTTAGCCGCTGAGAAATTTTTATACAAGGTTTATTATGTAGGCATGATGTGTTATTTATCCATTTTCCCCAGAGGACGGGGAGTAGAGCTTTGGATCCTGGCTTCGATTTTCTGATGACCAGCCCCAAATCCTAAAGCTACACAGTGGCATGCTGAGAGTCACTTCATTAGAGCAAGAGATACCCTTTCATGCAGATAATTCTAGGGAATTAAGGTTCTCTCTGTAGCAAGAAAAATCGGGTGTTAAAGTCAAATATGAGGACAAAAGAGACTTCTAGAATCCTTATCAATTTTTGTATTTAAGCTTTTACTTTTTAATAGAGATAAAATGCACATCACATAAAATTGGCCATTTCATTTGTGTGTGTGTGTGTGTGTTTTGAGACAGAGTCTCACTATGTGGAACTTGCTGTGTCGACTGGACTCACAGCGATCCACCTGCCTCTTCCTCCTGAGTGCTGAGATAAATGGTGTTTTCTCCCATGCCCAGAAATATTGCTGTTAAGTTTCTGGGGTTTTCATACAATGTACTCTTCCATATTCACCACCCAACCCCTCCTCCCATCTCCACCCTCTCCACCTAACACAGAGTTCTAACCTAACGCCTAACACCGAGTTCTTCCCTTTTCCCACTCCCGCCTTCCCCAGAGTCCAGTTTGTGTTGCCTGACTGCTCCTGTGTGTAGGGTCTGCCCTGGAGCAGAAGAGTTGCACATACAAACTCATAGCGATTATGACAGCGTGAACAAGACCAGCATGAGCTCATACCAGACAAAATCCCAGCATAGAGGTGGGAAAGTGGGCACGAAATCCCACTACTTTGTCTTTTTTTTGTTTTGTTTTTTTTTTGTTTTGTTTTACCAGCTGTTGTAACTTTATTAGCAATCAGAAAATCTTTTTTTTTCTCTCTCATGGTTTATTTTTTTTATATTTAAAAATTTCCATCTCCTTCCCTCCTCCTCCCCCCTCCCTCCGCTCCTCCTCCCCCTTCCCTCCCCTCCTTCTCCCCCTTCCCTCCCCTTCCCTCCACCCCTCCCTCCCTCTCAAGGCCAAGGAGCCATCAGGGTTCCCCGCTCTATGCTAAGTCCAAGGTCCTCCCAACTCCCCCCAGGTCCAGGAAGGTGATCGACCAAGCTGAGAAGGCTCCCACAGAGCCCGTCCATGCAGAAGAATCAGAGCCCAGCGCCATTGTCCTTTGCTTCTCAGTCAGCCATGTGAGATGCTCTGGTCATCTTCTCTGGTCATCTCTATTTGAAGTTCTATGTACCTCTTGTGGTTGAATGCCTACTTCTGTGTTTGGAAAGCTTTCTGCTATAATTCCATTAAATAGTACATTTATTACATTTGATTTACCTTTGTTCCTTCTTCTATACCATGAATTATTATGATTAACTTTTTAAATATATCCCAGATTACTTGGAAATTCATTCATGTTCCTTAGTTTCCACTCCCTTAACTTTTTTATTTTTTAATTTATTTTTATTTAATGTGCACTGATGTTTTTCCATTTGTGTTAGGTCCCCTGAAATTGGAGTTACAGACAGTTGTGAACTTTGATGTGGGCACTGGGAATTGAACCCTGGTCCTCTGGAAGAGCAGTCAGTGCTCTTAACCACCAAGCCATCCCTCCAGTTCTCCACTCCCTTATCTTACTACTGGTATTTTTGTCTCTACTTGGTCCTCCATCCCTGAAATCCGCCCTTCTATGTGGTCTCGTGTGTTAATGATGGTATCTATGTTGATTTTTATTTGATCATCTCCTTAATTTCAGGAATCTCTATTGGTTCTTCTTTACTGTTTTGATATCTTTGCTGAGTTTTCCTCCAGATTTTGATGTTTCCTCCAGTTTAATGACTGTCTCATTCATTTGAAGACTATATTGTTAAGGCCTTGGATAAATTTTATTGGCTCATGCATCTGTTTGAATCTTCTGTATGATTATTAATTATTTTAAAAAGTAAGGCTCTGGCCTGGCGGTGGTGGTGCATACCTTTATTCCCAGCACTCGGGAAGCAGAGGCAGGCAGATCTTTGTGAGTTGAGGCCAGTCTGGTCTACAAGAGCAAGTTCCAGGACAGGCTCCAAAGCTACAAAGAAACCCTGTCTCAAAAGACAAAAAAAAAAAAAAAAAAAGTCTCTGAATTCTTTCTCAGATATTTCAGTTTTGTCTGCAGTTTTGGGTTCCCTTATAGGGGAGCTGGTTGACTGGGGATGGGTTATGGCTGTTGGTTGTATTATATTCTTTGTTTTGTTTTATACATCTATTGGAGTGGGATTGTCTCTAAGTTTTGACTTCCCCTTCTTCCAAGCTTATCTGGATGTTTTATTTTCTGTAACTCTTGCTAGAGGGCTATCCACTTGGGGATTGCTGTTGATTGTTGGATGGAGTTGCTGAGGTGATTTCATCTTGACTGTGTGCCAACAGGTCCAAAGATGGGGTACACTAAGCCACGAGACATCCAGATGGAGTAAAAACATTGACTATCCCTCAAATTCTCTGACCCCACTGGGGACAGGATATCAAACATCAGACTCACTGAAGCCTATGTACTATCAGGAGGCTGAGCTTAAAGCCACAGGCTTATTAAAGACTCCCCTCAGCCCTCAGTGAGCACTGGAGCCTCAGAAATCAAAACCTCATACTCACACTGACCATAGGGACCCCTAGAACCAAAGCCCCAGTGTCTTAGGGAACCCAGAACAGCCTGGGGTTGAAGTTCATACCCTGCACTGGCCTCTAAGGCCACTGGACTGGAGGCCTGCCCCTGTATCTCTCCCAGGTCCTCTGCTGGAGCTGGGTTCTAGCCTCAAGGTGCTCTCAGGGTTCTCTAGAAAAGTCCAGTACCTTCAATGCCTTTGGGTCCCACAGAAACCAGAGGCCTGATCCCTTAGAGTGAAGAAGCTATTTGTATACTTCTGTGGAGAAATCTTTCTCCACACCCTTCTTCAGTTTTCAGTTGAGTTGTTTATCCTTTTGTAATTTAATTGTGAGACATTTTTATTAGACACAAGGTCTTATAATTCTGTCAAATAGATATGGTCTGCAGAAACTTTCTCCAGTACAATCCATTGTCTTAATTTCCATTTATTGATAGCAATTTTTTGATATACATAAGTTTGTTTTTATTGTTTACTTACTTCTTTAGAGACAGAATCTTGCTATAAAGCCCAGGCTGACCTGGAACATATAATCCTACTACTTTAGCCCCTGGGTGATAAATTCACAGCCGTGTATCACCATGTCTGCTTTAGCCCCTGGGTGCTAGGTTCACAGGCGTGTGTCACCAAGTCCTGCTAAAAGCTTTAATGCCCTGTTTGTCTAATTCTAAAATTTATCACCTGTGCATAGGAAAACCATGCAGTATCTACATCTCTTTCTCTCTAACATTCCATAGCTATAAAATGTAGTCCTCTGGTCCAGTAAGACGACTCAGTGGGCAAAACATTTTTCACCAAGTTCAGTGCCAACCGGAGTTCAGTGCCCCAGGTCTCACATGGTAAAGAACCACCCTGCAAGAGTCGTGATCTTATTGCTACACATGTGCTCTTGCGTGTGCGTGTGTGTCACACACACACACACTGAAATGACTCTTTCCATAGCCTCTCTAGGAGCTTGAGTGGTGGCTCAGTTATTAAGAGCACTTGTTGCCCTTGTGGAAGACCCAGGTTGGGTTCTCATCACCCCCATCGTGGTTCACAACCCCCACATCGTGGTTCACAACCATCCATAGCTCCATTTCTGGAGATCTGATTCCCTCTTCTGATCTCTGTGGACACCAGGCACAAACATGGTCTACATACACACATCCAGGCAAAACACCCACACATAAAATATATAAATCTAATTTTTAAAAAGAGAGAAAAGACTCTTCTAGCTGACCATGGTGGCACATATCTGTAATCCCAGCACTTAGGAGGCAGAGGGATTACTGTAAATTCAAGACCACCCTAGGTAGTCTACCAGGCTACCAGAGCTATACAGGAAGAATTTATCCTAAAATAAAGTTTCAATCTCATTTTGTCCTTGAATGGGCATCACTGTTCTCAGAATCTCAGTTCTATTCCATTTTTCTGTATGTCTGCCTTTATACAACTACCTTAATATCGTGTTACTGCAGCTTTATAGTAAGTGCTAAAATCAGAAACTGTGGTTTCAGAAAGTCTTCCAACTTGATTCTTGTCTTCGAGACTGTTTTGATTATTTTGATTTCATTGAATTTCCAAATACGTTTAGGAACATTAAAGTTTGCAATCTTTGAATATGAAATCTTCCCATTTATTTGGTCTTCTTTAATTTCTTTCAGTGTTCTATAGTTTTCCACAGTTAAGTTTATTTCTTAATATTTTTGTGATGCTAATGTGAAGAAAATGTCTTTAGATTCCTTATTGCTAGTGTAAAAAGACACAATATTGTGGATGAGGGTTGTAGCTTAGTTGATAGAGTGCTTGCCTAGCTTGCACAAGATTCTGGGTTCAACCCCCAGAACTACATAAAATCACGTTGTGGTGGTGCAAACCTGTAATCTCAGTACTCTGAGAGGTAGAGGCAGGAGGATCCCTGAAGCAGGGTCAAGAGTGATACAGTATACTCAAGGTCAGCCTGAACTGTGTGCTTCAAAAAACCAAAACACGGGCTGGGGAAGAAGCTCAGTTGGTGGAACCAGCCACACACATAAAAGCCGAGCATAGTTTGTTACCCCAGGTCTGGGGTGAGGTAGGGGTGGCTTTGTAGTGAAATGCCATTGGTGGATCCCTGGTGCTCACTGGCTTGCTGTTCTAGCCAATGGATAGCTCTAGATTCAGTGCGAGACCTTGTCTCAAAAGCTAAGATAGAAAAACAAAGCAGACAGAGAACGAAACACAAAAAGATAGGTGGGTGGAAGACACCAACATCAATCTCTGGCCTACACACATGTGTACCTGCTTGCATTCACATACATGCACATATGTTAAACACACATGTAAGTACAAGTATATGTGCTCGCACACACAGACACAAGCACACAGATACACAGACATACACACAGATGGACACACACACATAAACTTGAAATGCAAACGTGAACAAAGCTGGCTTTTCAGAGTTGACCACCTCCATCGTGTGACCTCTAATGTGACCTGGGGACCTAGTGGTAACAAAGATGCTTCTGTCACTTAGGAAGGTCTAAGATTCAGAAAGTCCATGCCAGGAACCAGGGACAAAAGCTACATAAACTCTTTACTATAAAACAGTGATTTTTTTTTAAAGTCAGGAGATGGTGGCACCCACCTTTTAACCCAGCACTCAGGTGGCAGAGGCAGGCAGATCTCTGTGAGTTCGAGGCCAGCCTGGTCTACAGAGTGAGTTCCAGGACAGCCAGGACTGTTACACAGAGAAACTTTCCCTTGAAAAACTAAAACAAAACAGAACAAGAAAACAACAACAACAACAAACCCAGTGATTTTTAAAAACATGTTGAAAAATCTCACTTAGTCATAATATGTGTTGGGTTTTTGTTTTGTTTTTAGAGTTTTAAGACAGAGTTCTTCTGTGTAGCCCTGACTGTCCTGGAAGTTACTCTGCAGACCAGTCAGTCTAGCCTAGAACTCAGGAGATTTGTCTGCCTATGCCTCCCAAGTGCTGGAATTAAAAGTGTGCACCTCCACCAACTGGCTCATAATGTGTTTTTAGAGCATGCTGATATGTTTATTTTTAAGTCATTTACTGTTGGAAATGGATCTGAGGGCCCAAGGTCGTAACCATACAACCCAAAGTATTTCACCAAGGCCAAATGTTTTAATTCCACAGAAGGGTGTATATCCCTATCAAATCAAGCAAACAAACACACGGGGGGGGGGGGGGGGGGGGGGGGGAAGCGAAGGGCGGGGGGAAGGGGGCTGCTCTGCCTCAGCCTGAGTGGTCAGAAGCTAGCCTCACATTCTTATGTAGCTGACTAATTCAAAATGATTAGCAAAGTGCAACTTTTGAGAACAGGGTTCAACTCTGATCCTAGAAAAGTGTTGATTTGCTAGGCATGGTGGCACACGCCTTTGATCTCGGCACTGGGGAGGCAGATCTCCGTGAGTTTGAGGCCAGCCTGGTGTACGTAGTGAATTCCTGAACAACCAGAGCTACACTAGTAAGACCCTGTCTGAAAGTATGAAGGGCAGGGAGAGGGAGGAAGGGTGGAGGGAGGATGATTCTGTGGAGGAATTTTTGCCAGAAGGTGTCTTTAGATTTCTCTAAAGATGGATCTCTTTAACCCTTTGATAGACGGTACATTTCATTTACATTTTCACTTACATA
The DNA here is from genome assembly GCF_903992535.2 of Arvicola amphibius. Taxonomy (NCBI): domain Eukaryota; kingdom Metazoa; phylum Chordata; class Mammalia; order Rodentia; family Cricetidae; genus Arvicola; species Arvicola amphibius. The sequence goes on from NC_052050.1 coordinate 91,122,610, forward strand.
GCTCACATCATCCTTTGTCCCTTGCCCTGAAAGTAATGTTCCTTATATATTTTTCTTCTCCTTATTTTATGTGTATACAAACAAAATGTTTATTAGATATCCCAGCTCCCATCAGTAACACTTGCCTTATATCCCCTCATTTCCTGCCTCCAGTTGAAAGGCCTGTCTCCCCAGAACTGCCGTGAAGAAACAGAGGAGCTGTTGCACCTCCTCGGCCTAAAGGACAAGTGGAACTCGAGGTCCAAGTTCCTGACTTGGGGGATGAAGCGCAAGCTCTCGCTTGGCATCGCCCTCATAGCCGGTTCCAAGGTATAGAGCAGGGGTCTGGCCTCTTGATGCAGCCAAGTCAGGCTCTCACACTAGGACAGACCCAGGGGTGGTGAGGACATCTTGTCAACCCCCAGCTGCAGCTGCACAGAGTCCCTCAGCGTGCCTAGCTTGGGCCTGGGATGTGGCTCTGTCAGTGTTTAAAGACTGCACCTCTGCCCTTCTAGGTCCTGATTCTGGACGAGCCCACCTCAGGCATGGACTCCACTTCCAGGAGGGCCATCTGGGACCTTCTTCAGCAGCAGAAGAGCAACCGCACCATCCTGCTGACCACTCACTTCATGGACGAAGCTGACCTGCTGGGAGACCGCATCGCCATCTTGGCCAAGGGGGAGCTACAGTGCTGTGGATCACCACCGTTCCTCAAGCAGAAATATGGTGAGTAGCGGGCAGCAGGAGTCCAGGTCAGCTCCGTCCTGTGACAGGCCAGTGCCACTCTCGACTGCCCTTGTGAAGCACCCAGGTCCCGCTGGCCACCACCTTCCCTAGACTTCCTGTTGTCAGTCCAGTAGACAAGCTAGTGAGAATGAGGAAAGAAGGAAGTAAAAAGCACCTTTGAGACTTAGCACCAGAAGACCCATGTGTTTAATCCAGTTTGTCAATTTATTGCTTCTTCATCCAGGTACCAAGTTAGTTTATCCTTTCTTATAATTTTTTTAAAATCTAATCTATGAAATGGAAGCAAACAAAGCCAAAGTCTCACAGCCCATGTCTGACCCATCTGCAAACATTGCTGGTCTTAGTTTCAAAATACATATAGGAGTTGGGCGGTGGTGGCGCTTGTGGTGGTGCACGCCTTTAATCCCTGCACCCGGGAGGCAGAGGCAGGCGGATCTCTGTGAGTTCGAGGCCAGGTGGGTCTACAGTCAAGTTTCAGGACAGCCAGAGCTGTTACACAAAGAAGCCCTGTCTCAGAAAGAAACCAAGACTATATATATATAGTCTTATTCTTTCTATTTCTTTCAAATTTCTGGCTACATTCTAGCATTCTGGTTTCTGGGTCACCATCTCCTCGCCTATCTCTCTGTCTCTAATCTTACAACTTCACACTCTGTTGTCAACCCAGTTATCCAAGTGAGTTCCTGGCAATGTGTACCATTCTTGCATTCAGAATTCCGAGGATCACCCTGCTGACACCCTTGCTGTAGTTCTTTATCACTGCTTAGCACTAGATTTGCCAGCATTCTATCTCCTGATTCTGAAACAGAAGGGAAGTCTCTAGAATGGCATTGCAGTTTCTGAAGCCAGGTCATTATGGTTTAAACTGACTTCATAACATTTCTTTGTCTTTGCTGTGACCTGTCCATGCTGAGATACAGAATATGGCCTAAAAAGAATGGTATACAGAATAAGCTGATTTCATAGTCTTCTGCATGGTATTCTAGGTGGAGGATATTATATGACTTTGATAAAAACACCTATCTGTGACACCGTGAAGCTTTCTAGTGTGGTTTACCAACACATACCAAATGCAGTTTTGGAGTCCAGCATTGGAGAAGAAGTGGTATTCATACTTCCTAAGAAGACTACGTCCAGGTATGGACCAAGGCGCTAGCACACTCCACCACAGCCACAAGAATCCTCATCCTTCACACATGCAAAGTACAGTGTCTCCTGTTGCGGAGTCAGCATAGGATTCAGAGCCCCGTTATCTGAATCATGTCTAGCATGGAGCTTGGGTTCACCTCACTGGGCATGGCTCTTCTTGAAGACTTGTAAAATAATGAGATGTTGTCTGATCCACACACACCCAGTGAGCCTAGCAAATAATGGCAATCACAAGAGACAGCACTCAGAAACAAAAATAAAGACAAATAACACATTGGTCTTCAGAAATCCTAAAGTCTAGGTGGACATGCATCTCAAATTTCTGCTTTTTCTGAAGCAGGGAATGCATATTGATGGTTCCAGTTCATGAGAACAGTTTCAGACAGCCTTGTCGTCATCCACTGGCTGTTCACTGTGTCTTTTGAACAATTATTTCTTCCTAAAAGCTGGCTTCATTTGCCTGATCCTTGCTATAGAAGAGTATCCAAGATGGTATAATATACTTTGTCGGTCTCCTCTGCATCAAGTTATGAAACACACCTTTTTTAGACTGAAGCCATACTCACAGTCATGAAAACATGTCCTGCCATGTCACGCTTATTCACAGATATGCTTTGGTCTCCTGTTACTACAGCTGAAAGTGCTGCCAAATTCTGCCTCTAAGTAACAATTTCCTCACTATTCTCCCAGTCTGTCTAGACTTCTCATGCTTTTGCCTCACAGTCTTGTCCCAAAAACATGACACCTGCTCTCAGATCTGAGGGTTTTATAGTGCTGTAGTGCTTCCAGTTTCAAATTCTGGGTTAGTTGTATATTACTGAATAACAACATAACTCAAAACATTCTGGCTTAAAGTAGCAACTATTTTACTGTTTTTTCCCCAGTACTGGGGATTCAGTCCAGGGCCTTGCACATAAAAGACAGGGGCTGTAACTCTTACCTCCCCTGCCCCCATTGGTTTCTGTCTGTTGGATGCACTGAACTGGGCAGTTTTTATGCTCCACATTAATTTTTTTGGACCTAGAGTGTTCTGGAATATCCAGGATGGCTCATTCTCACATCTGGGAAAACAGTGCTGGCTAACAACTGGGTGCTTACTGGAACTGCTGAGTGTAGCATCCAGTGCTCCTCTCGGTGACTCTCAGATGCCTTGGGCTTCTCATAGCGCTGCAGGTCGCAAGAAAAGGTATCTCAGGAGGGACTGAGAAGGAAGGGTGGTAGTTACTCCTCGTTAGGCCTGGGCTCAGAAATACCAAAACTTCATTTTTGTATTAGATATATTTTAGACTTAGCCCCATAGGAACTTTCCAAAGTAAATACTATTACAAGTTCAAAAGTTATAGCTATGAAACTAAGTGATAAAGCTGAGATCTGAGCAGATATCTCAACATCAAATCCCATGTCTTCTCTGCTGTAGAAAGCTCAGGGTGGGATTCCATCTTTCAAAAATAAAACCTTTTTCCCTTCTAGGTTTGAAGCTCTATTTACTGAATTAGAACAGAGACAGATAGAGCTGGGAATCTCCACTTTGGGAGCCTCTGTCACTACTATGGAGGAAGTGTTCATACAGTAAGCAAAAATAAAATAACTGGAAGGCTGGGGAGGTGGCTCAAGTGGGTAAGAGCACTTGCTATGCAAGCTTGAAAATGGGCTCGCTGGCCGAGCAGCCCCCCCAAACCCAGTGATCATCAGGTTCTCTAGGAGACCCTGTCTCAAGGGACAAAATGGAAAAAAATAGAGGAAGACATCAGACATCTTTCTCTGTCATCGAAAGTACCTGTGCACACACACACATACACATATACACACACATATATGCACATACACACACACGAACAAAACTGGCAGCTTCAAGCATCTTAGGGTTGGAAGGGATCTTAAACCTCACCCATCTAAACATTACCCAGTGCTTGACTCTTTTTCCTGATTGGCTTGCTGAATGGCCTTCTAGTCTCTGAACAATACTTTTGATCTAGTAGGATATTAGATAATAAAAAATTGTGTTAAATGTATTATCATTCAACAAACTTTTTTTTGGAGGGTGGTGAGAACAGGGTCTCTTTCTATGTATGGCTGTCCTAGACCTCACTATGTAGACCAGGCTGACCTCAGACTTACAGAGCTCCACCTGCCTCTGCCTCCTGAGTGCTGGGATTAAAGCTGTGTGCCACCACGCCTGGTCTAACAAATCTATTTTTTTTTTTTTACTTTTTTTGAGACAGGGTCTCACTATATAGTTCTAACTATATCTGAAAGTTCCTATTTGTATCAAGCTGGCCTCAAACTTGGGGTGATCCTCCTGCCTCTGCTTCTTGAGCAGTGTGATTAAGTATATGTTACTAACTGGCAACAACCATTTTATCAACTGAGATGCTTTTGCCTATAGGTATCTTGACAATAATCTTGACTTAGCTGTTTTTAACAACGTGGAGAATTATTACTTCTCTTACAAAGAATCCCCCTGATTGCACAGTTGTTGGGCTAAGTGGTTTATCTACCAACCAGTTTATCTACCAACCAGTTTATTTACCAACCAGTGTGTACACCCTGAATCGGGAATGTGGGCTCAGTTCTAGGAAGACCTTGGTGGATGCTGCTATCTAGGGAGCTACACCAGGCCAGAGCTTGGCAAGGAGCCCAGGGATAATTTTATCCAGTCTGGCATTTGTCTTTTTATTTGCATGTGCAGCTGTTTATGATTATTCATAAAATATTCAAATTTATAACTACGATTTTTCTTGATGTGTTCTACTGTTGACAGGTACACATTGCATATAATTTTCTCTTTCAAATTTGTTTTTCCCCTATTTTTAACCATCCATCCATACTTATTGCAAATTATATATTACAATTTTATTATTTTAATGATCAGTCTAGATGAAGAGATACAATATCTTTGTCAAAGGCTAAAAGGAATTGGAATCTTTAACCTGCTCTTGGAAAATGCTGGGACCCTTAATCCCCATGTGCCCCAACATTGTCAATTTACATATTATTGTGCATTTTATTTTTTGTTTTATTTTATTTAATCTTTATTGATATTTATTGAACTCTACATTTTTCTCTGCTCCCCTCCCTGCCTTTCCCATCCCCACTTCAATCCTCCCCCAAAGTCCCCATGCTCCCAATTTACACAGGAGATCTCTTTTTCTACTTTTTACTTCTTATGTAGATTAGATCTATGTGAGTCTCTCTTAGTGTCCACATTGTTGTCTAAGTTCTCTGGGATTGTGGTTTGTAGGCTGGCTTTCTTTGCTTTATGTTTAAAAACCACCTATGAGTGAGTACATGTGATAGTTGCCTTTCTGTGTCTGGGTTTCCTAACTCAAAATAATATTTTTTAGCTCCATCCATTTTCCTGCAAAATTCAATCTGTCGTTATTTTTTTCTGCTGTGTAGTACTCCATTGTGTAAATGTACCACATTTTCCTTATCCGTTCTTCTGTCGAGGGGCATTTAGGTTGTTTCCAGGTTCTGGCTATGACAAACAAAGCTGCTATGAACATAATTGAGCATCCTTTGGATATATACCCAAAAGTGGTATTACTGGGTCTTGAGAAAGGTTGTTTCCTAATTTTCTGAGAAATCACCACACTGACATCCGAAGAGGCTGTGCCAGCTTGCATTCCCACCAGCAATGCAGAAGTGTTCCCTTTTCCCCACAACCTCTCCAGCATAAGTTGTCATCAGTGTTTTTGGTCTTGGCTATTCTTACAGGTATAAGATGGAATCTCAGAGTTGTTTTGATTTGCATTTCTCTGATGACTAAGGATGTTGAGCATTTCCTTAAGTGTCATTTTAGATACCTCTGTTGAGAGTTCTCTGTTTAGGTCTGTACTCCATTTTTTTATTGGATTATGTGATCTTTTGGTGTCCAATTTCTTGAGTTCTTTGTATATTTGGAGATCAGACCTCTTTCTAATGTGGGGTTAGTGAAGATCTTTTTCCATTCTGTAGGCTGTCGTTTTGTCTTGTTGACCGTGTCCTTTGCTTTACAGAAGCTTTTCAGTTTCAGGAGGTCCCATTTATTAATTGTTTCTCTCAGTGTCTGTGTTGCTGGGGTTATATTGAAGAAGTGGTCTCCTGTGCCAGTGTGTTCAAGTGTACTTCCCACTTTCTCTTCTATAAGGTTCAGTGTGGCTGGCTTTATGTTGAGGCCTTTGATGTATTTGGACTTGAGTTTTGTGCATGGTGATAGATACGGATCTGTTTTCATTCTTCTACATGTTGATATCCAGTTATGCCAGCACCACTTGTTAAATATGCTTTCTATTTTCTATTTTATATTTTTTGCTTCTTTATCAAAGATCAGGTGTTCGAAAATGTGTGGATTGATATCCGGGTCTTCTATTTGGTTCTATTGGTCCTGTCTGTTCTTATGCCAATACCGGGCTGTTTTCAGTACTGTAGCTCTGTAGTAGAGTTTGAAGTCAGGGATTGTGATGCCTCCAGAAGTTCTTTTATTGTACAGGATTGTTTTGGCTATCCTGGGATTTTTGCTTTTACAAATGAAATTGAGTACTGTTCTTTCGAGGTCTTTGAAGAATTTTTGCTGGGATTTTGATGGGCTATTGTGCATTTTAATTCTGAATCTTTTTTTAGCCTTCACAAAACATCATTATTTGTCTGGCACACAAAATGGTTTCAATTCTTATACTTTTATCAGTGTTGTTTCTCTGCCTTGTGTGTGCTCCACCACTGATCCACACCCCAGCCTTCCTGTAGCAGTTTTACTCTGGTGCCAAGCCCTAGGTGTTTGTTCTTGTTTTCAAGCTAGGAAACTTTTTTTTTTTTTGAAACAGGGTATTACTGTGTTGCCCCGGCTGCCCTGAGGTTAATATATGTTAAATTCACAAAGATCACTTGCCTCTACCTCCAGGGTGCTGGGATGAAAGACATGTGCTACCATAAAATAAAAAATTTATCTCTTTCCCTTTTTTGTGGTAGTGGGGACTGCCTAGGGCCTCTCATGTGGTGGTGAGTGCATTATCACCGAGCTACCTCTCTAGACATTTCTTCATAGTTTTATGGTCAGGTGTGTGTGCTTACTGGGGACTGAATTTATGGTATCATGCATACTAGGTAAGCATTCTACCACTAAGCTATGTTCTCAGCCCTCCCTCTATTTTACTGTGAGGTAGAGTTTCACTAAGTTGAGAAGGCTGGCCTCGGATTTATTCCCTGGGCTTTGAATTTATGAGCCCCTTCTCCAGGTTGCCATACAGCTGGGATTACACCTGTGTGTGGCACACTAGCAGGCTTTTGTTTTGTTTTGTTTTTGTTTGATTTTGGTTTTTGAAGAATAGATTTCTCTGTTGTAGCCCTGGCTGTCCTGGAACTTGCTCTAATGACCAGGCTAGTCGCAAACTCAGATATTCCTCTGCCTTTGCCTCCTGAGTGCTGGGAGTAAAGGCATATGCCACCACTACCTGGTATCACTAGCAGTTTTTAATGAAAACATTTTCATCTCTGTGGAAGTTAATTTATACATTTCTGTCTTTCATGGGTTTTTAAAAAATTTATTCTATTTTTAAAAATATTTACCTTAGGTGATCACAAATATTTCCCCTGCCTTTTCTTCTGGGAACGTTATTATTTTAGCTTTAAATTAGGTATATAGCCAGGTGGTGATGGTGCACGCCTTTAATCCCAGCACTCGGGAGGCAGAGGCAGACGGATCTCTGTGAGTTCGAGGCCAGCCTGGTCTACAAGAGCTAGTTCCAGGACAGGCTCCAAAGCCACAGAGAAACTCTGTCTCGAAAAACCAAAAATAAATAAATAAATAAATAAATAAAAAATTTTAGAAAATTAGGTATATAATTCAACTAGTAATTATTTTGGGGTGTGACTTGATAAAGTGTCAGTATTCATTTTCTTGCACATGGCTATCTCACTGGAATACAAGTATTTATTGAAAAGATTTTTCTTTACACATTGAATTATTTGGGTTTCATCACCAAAAGTCAACTGACTTTAATTTTTCTACATTCCCAGTTCTGCTTCAAGGATCTATTCTGTCTTGATGCCAGTACCATACTGTTGGGATTGCTGCTGGGGATTGGTGTAGTTTTGCAGAATGTTTTAGCTTTGTTCTGGTTTGTTTTTTTTAAAGACTATTTTAGTTATTAAAGTACTTTGATATAAACTTGTCAGTTTCTATTTATGAACCTGTTGGAATGCCAGTCCATAATTTTTAAGAATGTACTACACTAATACAAGATGTTAATCACAGGGAAAAGAGGAGGTGTATAAAAAGATCTCTGCACTTCCTGCCCTTAGAAGTGGATCCAGCAGTCCCAGTCTAACTCCAGGTTCCTGCAGCCCTTGCCGATAGCTAGAAAACATGCAGTCTCGTGAAAAACTTTAAGAAAAAACAATAGTTAATTCATTCTCCATTTCTTCACCTACAGAAACTGAGATAATAAATGTTTACAGTTGCTGGGCTGAAGAGGTGGCTCAGAGTTCGAGTTCAATTCCCAATAACTATGCAGCGGCTCACAACCATTTGTAATGAGATCTGGTGTCCTCTTTTGGCTTGCAGGCATGCATGCAGGCAGAACACTTTATACCTATCTTTAAAAAATAAATGTTTACAGTTGTTTTAAGATGCCCAACTTTGGTGACAATCTGTGTTGCAGTATAAATAACAAATTTACCAACTTTTATAATTTTACTGAAAGAAAAATTAGCCACGAATAATAATGACTAATGTTAGGATAAGTTCCCAGGAATAAAAAAGTGACTCAAGGGTTATGAACAGAAATACATCATCTAACTGGGCGGTGGTGGCACACACCTTTAAACCCAGCACTCGGGAGGCAGAGGCAGGGCCAGCAATCTATTCTTAGAAAGCCAGGTAGTACATTTATGCCCATGTCACAGAACCCCCAAAGAAGCCCACCACAGAGCCGGTATCCAATGCAAACACACAAGGTAGCTCAGACCATAATCCAACACACTGATGATGCAGCGGCCAGCCCCGAGCCCTCGGGATAAGGGTTTAAAGTGAAAACTGCAAGCAGGGTGATGCAGTCATGGCATTTCGGGATTGGGTAAAGGCATCCAACCTCTGAATGCCTTGGTTGGAGTATAGGGAATTACAAAACAGTGGCTGTCAGCAAACAAGAATTTCAAGACAGCAGTTAACCGGATACCCACAGGACATTTGAAGCAAGCAGATGTTGTTTGGACACCCTGGTGGGTCACTTTGACCAGGACAGGCTCAATTTCTTGAAAATGTTTATGTCTTTGCCGTAGCTGCGTTCACACACACACACCCAGTTAGGCCCTGTCTAAAATGAAATTCTTTAACATAATGGAATTTGTTCTGCTCCTTCCACACTTGGGAGGCAGAAAAAGGCAGATCTCTGTGAGTTAAGGCCATCCTAGTCTACGAAGTGAGTTCCAGGACTGCCAGAACTACACAGAGAAACCCTGTCTCAAAAACAAAAAAAAAAAAAAACAAACAAACAAAAACGCCAGATAGCATTTTATACTATTTAAGCTTAGACAATCAGGATATTATGTAGGTACTTATGTACTCAACATGTAACCATTTCAAAATGCAAAAACGGAGAATCATTTCAAAATGCAAAACCATTCTAAGTTCAGGACCAGGGAAAAAGTAGACCTTGGCTGTTCTGAACTACTAACCAGTGCTTGTTAAGCTTCTGGTCTATAATCTTTCCTTCCTTTTTTTCAGTATTTGTTTTTTGTTTTTTGGAAACAGGGTTTCTCTGTGTAGCCTTGGCTATCCTGGAACTCACTCTGTAGACCAGGCTGGCTTCAAACTCACAGGATCCACCTGTCTCTGCCTCCCGAGTGCCAGGATTATGTGTGCCACCACTGCTTGGCCATTGTCAACAATCTCAATGTTATTTTAATTTTTAGTTTTGCTTATAAGATTTACTAGCATATTATTTTGTTTTAATTTTCATGTTGTACTTTTTAAAACAAAGTAACAAACATCTAATCACAATAGTGTTGCCTGCTATCTTTAGAAAAGACATTGGTGAGTTACCACTGTGCTCAGTGCCCATGGAGACCCATGCTCCCCGTTATACAACTTAGACGTAGCACCCTTCGCCGTCATTGTTCTTAGTCTAGCTTACATCTTCCCAAATAGTATATGAATTTCATTGTTCAAACACAAACAACATAAAATGTGTTGTGATTTTGAGACTTTGTTTTTGCTTTGGTTTAGAGTTTGTAAGTTGGCTGATTCTGGCACAAATATCTTAACTGAGAAGCGACCCTCTGCTCAACCTTCTCCCCGAATTCACAGAGTTCCTGTTGACAGAATTAAATGTCTTCACTCAAGAATCTTTTCAGTGCAGACTGGCCTGTCAATCAAATTAAATACTGGAGTAAGCAGCATATTTCAAATACATGGAGGGGGGGGAATGTGGTTTAATGGGTGGAATCATGCTATTGTTCTGTCAAAAGCTGAGTTTAGAGTGGTGGCATATGGCTTTCATCCCAGCACTCAGAAGCCAAAGGCAGACGGATCTCTGTGAGTATGAGGCTAGCCTGGTCTACATAGTGAGTTCCATGATAGCCAGGACTAAGTAGAGAGATGCTGTCTCAAAAAAATAAAAATAATAAAAGAACTGGGTTTGGTAACACATGCCTATAATTCTAGTGCTTGAGAGGCTGAACCAGGAAGACTATGAGTTCATGGACAGCCTTGGTTACATGGAGAGATTCTGCGTCAATAAAAAAAAGATAAAGAATGGGTCTATGACGTTTCAGCAGGATTACACAGCCTGCTCTAGTTCAAAGGCAGAAGTGTCTTAGTTAGGGTTACTATTGCTGTGATGAAAGACCATGACCAAAGCATCAGCTTTTAAAGGAAACATTTAATTTATAGGAGACCTGCCCTTTCCCGGATGGAGACAGAAAAGGAGGGGATTTGAGGGTGGAAGTGGGGATTTGGGGAGAGGGACTGGGAGGGGAGGATGGAGGAAAGGCTGTGGCTGGGATGTAAAATAAATAGATGAATTTTAAAAGAGAAAGCATTTAATTGGGGACTTGTGTACAGTTTCAAAGGATTAGCCCATCTCCATCATGGCAGAGAGCATGGCAGCAGGCAGGCAGGCAAAGCCCTAGAGTAGTAACTGAGAGCTTACATCCCGATCCGATCCGTAGGCAGGAGGCAGATAGAGAGAGGGAGAGGGAGAGGGAGATTAGGCCTGGCAAAAGCCATCCTCAGTGACACACTCCCTCTGACAGGGCCACACCTCCTGAGCCTTCCTAAGAAGTCCACCAACTGGAAACCAAACATCCAGATACATGGAGCCTGTGGAGGCCATCCTCGTCCAAGCCACCACAAGTGGTGGTTAGCCCAATTGAGGAACAGTATCCAAAACATCCTAGCAGGGGGCTGGCCTTGCTTCCTCAGCTAAGAGACTGAAAGAACTACTTGAGCTGCCCAAATCCATACTCTGCACGGTGTAGTTGCTCATGTGCTGCACCACCAAGAACTTAAATTTTAAGCACCAGTGGTGGTGGAGCACGCCTTTAATCCCAACACTTGGGAGGCAGAGGTAGGCGGATCTCTGTGAGTTCAAGGCCAGCCTGGTCTACAAAGTGAGTTCCAGGACAGCTAGGACTGTTACACAGAGAAACCCTGTCTTGTTTTTGTTTTTTTTTTTTTTTCGAGACAGGGTTTCTCTGTAGCTTTTGGAGCCTGTCCTGGAACTAGCTCTTGTGGAACAGGCTGGCTTTGAACTCACAGAGATCTACCTGCCTCTGCCTCCTGAGTGCTGAGATTAAAGCCGTGTCCCACCACCACCTGGCGAGAAATCCTGTCTTGAAAAAAAAATTTAAATTTTAAAAAGCGTATTTATGCAGTAATGGGGAAATTCATCCATAAAGCCCGTGTCTGGGGTTGGGGTCAACCCTCTGCTGCTTATAATCCTTAGCAAGGCATTACCTGGGGCCATGTGGCCATGATGCGCCTTTGAAGGTCCCTCCCCAGCGCTGCTTGTAAAGTCCTTCTATGTCCACTCTTGAATTAGTTGTAGGAGACGTTTGGAGAGCGTTGAAGTAGGTGTCCAGCGCATCAAGGGTAGAAACTCATGCTTGCTTGAGACCTCCAGTGACTTGTTGATATTTTCGGCCAGGGATCTAGGTGCCTGATTCAAACAAAGCCTCTTTCCACAGGGCTCCTGGCACTAGAGCTTGGTCTGGAAGGCCCTTTCGCATGTCCAGTCATGCTGCCCCCAGAGAAGCCAAGTGAGCACACGCAGCGCTGACCCCGAGGCTTCCCACACCAGGTTCCCACACCAGGTTCCCACACCTAGGACCTCGGGGCATGTAACTGTAGCTTGATTTTGACTGTCAGGGCCACAAGGCCATGCTATGGGTCCTCCCTGTTTATGCAGATTATCTAACTTGAGGTGGAACAAGCAAGTTAAAGATTACTTCAGAATTAAGTTGTATCCATCATCTAGAGATTTTGTTTTTATTTTTGTTTTTGTTTTCATGACAGGGTTTCTCTGTGTAGTCCCGACTGTCCTGGAAATCACTCTCGACCAGGCTGGCCTCAAACTCACAGAGATCCACCTGTTTCTGCCTCCTGAGTGCTGGGATTAAGGGTTTGCATCACCACCGCCTGGCAATAATGTTCCATTCTGTATCCCTGTCCAGCCTGGAATTCACTGTGCAGACCAGGATGCCCTTGAGCTGACAGAAATGCTCCTGCCTTTGTCTCCTGAGTGCTGGAACCAAACGTGTGTGTTACCCAGCAAGAATTTTTTTAAGAGTTATTTATTTTGCCGGGCGGTGGTGGCGCACGCCTTTAATCCCAGCACTCGGGAGGCAGAGGCAGGCAGATCTCTGAGTTCGAGGCTAGCCTGGTCTACAAGAGCTAGTTCCATGACAGGCTCTAGAAACTACAGAGAAACCCTGTCTCAAAAAAAAAAACAAAAAACAAAAAAAGAGTTATTTATTTTTATGTGTGTGATATTTTGCCTCCGTGTATGTCTGTACACCTCATGTGTGCCTGGTGTCCGTGGAGGTCAAAGGGGAGTGGCAAATCCCCTGAACTGGAGTTACAGTTGCTGTGAGCCACCATGTGGGTACTGGGAATTAAACCTGGATCCTCTGCAAGAGCAACCAGTGCTCTTAACTAATGAGCCATTCCTCCAGCCCCCAATAATTTTTATATGTTGTAACAAATGAAACATCCACCAATCTGCCATATTCTCCCATCAAATTTAAATTTTTACAAGTCAGGGGAAAATGTTATTGTTTGTATCTGGTATCCAAAGGACGATAGGTTCTACCCTCAGAAGTGTTCGGGTCAGAGCTCCTCTTGCTGCTTGTTAGCAGGATGAAATCATGAGGTGTCCTAACCTGAAGCAGAGGGAAGTGGGCCACACAGTGGAGGACTGTAGGGGGGAGTGAGGTGAGCTGTACAGTGGAGGACTGTAGGGGGGAGTGAGGTGGGCCACACAGTGGAGGACTGTAGGGGGGAGTGAGGTGGGCCGCACAGCGGAGGACTGTCGTGGGCGTGAGCAGATGCCACTTCAGTGCGTCCAACTTCTGCCTCTATGTTGACACAGCACCTGCCTTCTTTTTCAACCCTAGTTCCGTCTTTTCTGCCAACAATTCTATGCCATGCTCCTGAAAAAGGTCACATATTCTTGGCGCAACTGGAAGTTGATGTTATTCGTGCAGATTCTGCTGCCTCTGGTGATCATTATGTTAAGCCTCACTTTTTTTGACTTCAAATTAAAGAAAATGGAAAATGTACCCTTGGAGCTGACTTTAAAAATATATGGTCAGACTATTGTGCCATTTTTTGTTTCTGGGAATTTCCACTTGGACCCTCAACTTTCAGATAATTTTAAAAAGATGCTCGTGGCTGCAGGACAGATTCCTTTACATCTTCAAGGTAGGCGCCAGGACCAGGAGCTGAGCGCAAAGTAGGCCTGTTTCTCTTTTCAGGGAAACAGCGTGTTTCTGGACCCCATGGTGCACTCTGAAGTCAGAATGACTATCTGAAGCTCAGGAAGACATCGCTTAGACTCTGGATAACAAGAAGGGGAGGATGTCTAGAGATGAGACCATTGTCTCTCCACGGTTGTGGTGTCTTTTGTTTGTTTGTTTGTTTTGTTTTGCATTTTCAAGACAGGGTTTCTCTGTATCTTTGGCTGTCCTGGAACTCTCTCTGTAGACCAGGCTGGACTCAAACTCAGAGATCAGCCTGCTTCTGCCTCCAGAGGGCTGAGATTATTGTGTGTGGTGCCACTGCCTGGCCGAGGTTGGGGATTCTTGAAGAAGCTGATTGTAATGAAAGGTCCTCAGGTAGCTGACAGCATATTCCTGAAGGGGGTGCAGATACCCAGACCCGTCCTCATTCTTCCCTTCCCACCCATGAGGCCACATGTCTGCATTTCCACACGCTCCTTTCATGATGCTTCACCACAGGCCCCAGTGCAGCGTGGCCAACAGACCATGAACTAAAAATTAGCTAAGACAAATCTCCCTCTCGGGTATTTGTTACAGTGACCGAGAGCTGTCTTAACACACTGTGCTTCTCAAAACTTGTTTCTTCATACATCAAATTGGGAGAAGCCTGCTTAGCATTGTCACTGGGACAGTTTTATAATGACCATTTTGTATAGTTGGTATCCAATGTAATAATGTCAAGGTTATTTTTTTCTCATTTTTTTTATTAAAGATTTCCATCTCCTCCCCCCTTCCCTCCCCTCTCTTCCACCCATACCCCCACTCCACCCCTCTCCAAGACAAAGAGCCATCAGGGTTCCCTTCACTATGTTAAGTCCAAGGTCCTCCCAACTCCCCCTAAGTCCAGGAAGGTGAGCAACCAAACTGACAAGGCTCACAGTGAGCCCATCCATGCTGTAGAGTTCATGTTCATTGCCGTTGTCCTTGGTTTCTCAGTCGTCCTCCACCGTCAGCCACATTCAGAGAGTCCGGTTTGGTCTCCTGTTCCATCAGTCCCATTCCAACTGGACTTGGTAGTCTCCCGTTAGATCTGTCCCACCGTCAAGGTTATTTTTTTAAGATGACTAAAGGTCTTTTTCAACTTTAAAGCATAGCGATGTGGCACTGTGTACTGAGAATATAGAGAGAACAGAATTAGTACAGCCCTCACGGAACTTGTAATCCAGACATCTATGGACAACTGATACGTAGTTACGTAGTTACGGAACTAGTAGCAGTGATTACAGTGGTCAGGTCTCTGCTGGGAGGATCAGAGGGAACTTCAAGGTCAGAGCCTGTGGGAGGGAAACCTCATGGTCAGAGCCTGCCACCTGAATAGGACTGGCTTGTGGGAAGGGAAGATCACTAAAAGACATTCCAAACACTATGGAGACCTGCAAGCTTCAGGAACCCACAGGTACAGAGAGAATCTAAAGACACGAGACCAAGAGTCTGGAGAGTGACTAAATAGTTTCTCTTATTCTGTCAGAATGCACCAGGAAAGAAAATAGGGATTATCCTGGCACATGGTGCTAAGAGGAGGAACTCGAGTGAGGTCCTGTTTGGCTTCCTAGGAGAGCTTCATGTTGTGTGTTGGAACATGGTAGACAGGAGGAAGGAATTTCAGGGTAGGAAGAGGAAGCTTAATCCACTGTCATAATAGCTCACTGCTTCCATAACTAACCACCTCCAAAGAGAAATAACCCACTCCTACTAGAGCAGCAATGACCACTAAGGGTCAAGCATGTAACCCACACAGTCGTCCACAGCAAAGTTCTCATCGCCTTTCTGTGTATTACACTGGGACTGATTTTCTATAACATAGAAAATGGGTTCTAAGCCAGGCATGGTTACACGTGCTTTTAGTCTTGGCACTCAGGAGGCAGAGGCAGGCCAGTCTCTGTGAATTTCAGGACAGCATGGGCTACATAGTGAGACATCTCAAAAACAAACAACAGAACAAAACAGAAAGTACATTTTATAGTATTTGGATATGTGGCTTTGCCTAAAGGTCAGAGTCCCAGCAAATTGGTAGGTCTGAGTATACTATTATTAAGTACAGAGAAACTATATAGAAGGTGAAGGGTTTTGTTTGGGACCACATGATCCAGAAAGACATTATGGGGCTAGACCTGGTTGAGGTGGTAGTAAGCGGAAAAGTAGTTGGAATCAAAAGGACTTAAAAGATGGAAATTTGGAGATCATCTGGAATTCAGTACAGAGCAGGGCAGGAGGGTTCTAGCTTTAGGATGTATGTGAGATTGGTGGTAGGGTACCCAGAAGGAACAGAAGACTGGAGGCGTTGGGGGGGGGGTCATGATGAATGCACTGTGTGCCATGGGGTCTGGTGTGATATTTTCTCAGCAATTCTTTGTGTACCTTTGGTTCCCTTCTAGGTCCTGTAGAGGACTTCCTACTGAAAAAGGCAAAAACGTCTCCTGAGGATTTTGATAAGCTCTATGTGGTGGCAGCTTCTTTTGAAAGCGTGAATAACCGCACCACGGTGAAGGCACTGTTCAACAACCAGGCATACCATTCCCCTGGCCTGGCTCTGGCTCTGGTGGACAATTTTCTCTTCAAGTGTCTTTCCGGTGCCAATGCTTCCATTACAACAACCAACTACCCTCAACCTCAGACCGCCAAAGAGCTCTCAGAGAGTATCTTGTTCCAGTACGTTAACTTCCTTCTACCAGCTTCAAGCTGACCCATCTGTAGGGACTCTTGCTGCTGTTCACAGGTTTCCTTGAGCTGTGGCCTCACGTTCTGTCTTTCACAGGGGCCCTAAAGGACATTACCTTGTCATCAACTTTCTTTTCGGAATAGCTTTCTTGTCGAGCTCTTTCTCCATCCTGACCGTCACAGAGGAGAACATTAAGTCTAAGCACATCCAGTTTGTCAGTGGCGTCAGCGCAGCTGCTTTCTGGCTCTCGGCGCTGCTGTGGGATCTCCTTTCCTTCCTCGTCCCCACTCTCCTGCTCGTGGTGAGTGCTGGGTGGTGCTGGGCTCGTGCTCGTGGGCCCGGGCTCCCCTTAAAGTCCGGTATACAGAATCAGAACCAGCTGGGAAGTTGAACTTGGAGTCAGTCCTGGCTAGAAAGGCAGATACGAAAGCTCTCTCATCACCAACTGTGGTTAAGTTCATTTAGCTTTAATATCTTCAGAAATGGGCTCCCCTGAGCTATGGTATTTATGTAGCACCCACAGAACTGCTGCCTCTAGTCGATGAGAAATGTTCTGGGGATGTGTGTGTGTATTATTCAGAAGTAGATAACCAGAGAACAGGGGTGAAGAACGTAGATGTAATTGAATCAAGTAGTCCAAGGGTTCCCTGATTTTCCTGTGCAGAGTGGGTCATCCCCTGCTTTGTTCCGTCTGTTTTACCAACATCTCTTGGTCCTTTATTTGCTTCACTGTTACTGAGACTCAGGGCGGCTTTAGTTCACAAGCGAATGCCTGTGAAGGACTGTTAACGCTTGTTTTAAATCCTGAGATGACGGGCCTGTGAGAGGGCTCGGTGAGTGCGAGTGTTTGCTCACAGGCCTCATGGCCTGAGTTTAATCTCTAGATCCTATAAGATGGCAGGAAGAACCAACTCGAGGGAGGTCCTCTGTCCTCCACCCACACATCCCTGGCACACACGTGGCAACTCCACCCCACCCCCACAAATACATAAATTAATTAAAGCAGAAAGTACTGTCTTCCTAGCACTCGCTGACTTTTCCAAAATTTTCTGTTTCTTAAGCTGGTGTTTTTGTGGTATAAGGAGGAAGCGTTTGCACATCACGAGGGTACCGCGGCGGTGGTCTTGATAATGATGCTGTACGGCTGGGCTGCCATCCCCTTCGTCTACACGGTCAGCTTCTCTTTCAAAAGTCCCAGTAACGCATGTGCTAAACTGGTGGTGATGCTCACCTTCCTGAGCATCTGTCCCATTGTGCTGGTCACGGTCACAAGCGATAAAGGTGAGATCACATCCATGTCTTGTATAAATCTCTGCTCTAACAACCCCGGTCATTACATACTCAGAAATGTGTGTCCACCTACCAAAGACCCGCGAGGAAATGTTCACAGGTGCTAAGGATTCCTACCTGGAGTGTGCCAAACACATCTCCACAGGGGATGGACAAACAGTTCAATCAAATCCACTCAGTAGATTATTGCTCAGTTTAAGAATGGACTACATTGAGCAGAAGAGTCTGCTACGTCTTGGGTTAAATCCATGAGCGGACAAAGTTAATCCTGAAAACAGACTCAGAAAAGGGGCTGCCTCTGGGTTGTTGGGAAGGGGCTGACTAGACAAACAACCCTCCAGGGAACTTTGAGAATGAAGAGTGTTCTTGGTCTTGAAGGGGTACTAGTTTACCTGAACTTACGTATTTACTAATCATTGTTCACCTGTGATCCATGCATTTCACTAAAATGTAGTGTTCTTTACTTTAAAAAAAAAAAAAAAGGATGAGTAAATTAATGAGCCAGCATTGGAGGAAGGGCTCCTGGTAAGAAAGAAACTAAGGCTTGGTCAGTTTACAACCGACACCCGAAACTGACAGCGCCATGTTTGCACTACCATGTCTGGATTGGGGTGGACAAAATGAGAAGTTACCTCTGCAATGCTCTTTTTATTAGGATTTATTTTATTATCATGGGTATGTGTCTGGGTTTTCTGTGTGAATGTGCGCGTATATGGGGGTTCACATGGAGGTCAGAAAAGGGCATCGGATCCCCTGGAACCAGGCTGACAAGTGACTGTGAACTGTCTGACACAGTCGCTGGGAGTCAAACTCCAGCCCCCAGGAAGAGCAGGAGGTTCTTAGCTGCTGACTGTCTGTCCAGCCCTGCAGTGCTCATTCGCCCTTATGCCTCACTTCCCTTCCTCTTCTTTCTTTTTTTTTTTTTTTAAAGTAATTTTTATTTGGGGGCTTGGCGAGATGGATCAGCAGTTAAGAACACTGGCTATTCTAGAGAACCCAGCACCCACGTGATAGTTCACAAGTATTTGTAACTCTAGTTCCTGAGGTCAAGGTACTAAAAATACACACAGGCAAAACACTCATACATAAAAAATTAAGAAAAATTATTTTATGTGCGTGTCTGCCTGAATGACTATATGTACATCGCTTGCGTGCCTGGTACCCAGCCAGAAAGCTGTGTCAGACTTCAAATGCTGTGAGCCGCCATGTCGGTGCTCTTTCTGTCTGAGCTCACCTCCAACCCTTCCACCTCTTCACACAACCCTCCTGTAGCCATGCCCCCCTCGGATGTTCTCAGACACAATGTATCTTCAGGCTCACCTGCAAGAACAAGGATATGGAGTGACAGATTCAAGGAACCAAGCAAAGAAAAGTACTCGTGGCTTAGAGTTTGAATGGGTAGAGGGAGAGTCAACGCCAGGAGAGGAGGAAGCCAGGTTTCTGCTGGAGACCTGGGGTACGATGGTCCAGACTAGAGTGGGTTAGGAGGACTCATGCAGGTAAACCCAGTGCTTTCTGTTCTCTCTGCAGACCTTGGCTATGCGGAACTCTCAGACTCCTTGGATCGTGTGTTCCTAATACTTCCTGGACATTGCCTGGGGATGGCTTTTTCCAATTTGTACTATAACTTTGAGCTAAAAAAGTTTTGCAATGCTAAGAACTTGAATGATACTAAGTGCAATGATGTTTGTAAGTATTATGAATGAAATCAGCCAATAACAGTTTTATTTATTTTTGTTTCATGTGCTTAGGTGTTTTGCCTACAGATATGTCTGCATAAGGGTGTAGCTCCAGACAGTTGTGAGCTGCCATGTGGTTGCTGGGAATTGATCCCAGGACCTCTGGAAGAGCAGCTAGGTCTCTTAACCACTGAGCCATCTCTCCACTCCCAATGCTGATGACATTTTTTTTTTTTTTTTTTTGGTTTTTCGAGACAGGGTTTCCCTGTAGTTTCTAGAGCCTGTCCTGGAGCTAGCTCTTGTAGTCCAGGCTGGCCTCGAACTCAGAGATCCGCCTGCCTCTGCCTCCCGAGTGCTGGGATTAAAGGTGTGCACCACCACAGCCCGGCTGCTGATGACATTTTTATACTGATACGATTTACATAATATGATTTTATTTTTTGGTTGTTTTTTGAGACACAGGCTTTCTCTGTGTAGCACTGGCTGTCCTGAAACTCGCTCTGTAGACCAGACTGACCTCCAATTCACAGAGATCCATTTGCATCTGCCTCCTGAGTGCTAAGATTAACGGTGTACACAACCACTACCCAGATGATTTGTCTCTTTTGAGACAAAGTCCATGTATCCCTGGCTGTCCAGGAACTCCACTATTTAGACCAGGCTATCCTTGACCTTGCAAAGATTTACCCAGTTAGAAGCATGTGCCACCCCACCAAGATGTAACTCATTGCAACATTCACCTTTTGTATGTAATGACATGGTATTTGCATATAAGCTATGCATATCTGCACTTCCTCCTGCCCCTGAGCATGAATGTGTGTGTGTGTGTTGCTTAGGATCTAACACAGAGCCTTGTGCATACTAGACAAGTGTTCTGCCATTGAGCTCTACCCTAGTCTGTTCCCACATACTTTAAATTATCATTAAATTTCTCTAAAATAGTTAATATAGTGTAACTGCTAAGAAAATACATGCTATGTAAATAGCAATTACACTATATTTAAGAATAATGACAAGAAGAAAACTATAGATGTTTAGTACAGATACAGTTTTTATTTTCTGAGAAGTTTTGACACCCCCAGTTTCTCATTGGTTAAAACCATAGATACAGAACCTAGGAATACAGAAAGATGACTAGTGTGCAATTTTGTATGGGACTCAGGAATCAGTAGGTTTTTCTCAGCCAGGCAGTGGTGGTGCCTGTCTTTAATCCCAGCACTCGGGAGGCAGAGGCAGGAGGATCTCTGTGAGTTCGAGGCCAGCCTGGCCTACAAGAGCTAGTTCCATGACAGGCCCCAAAGCTACAGACAAACCCTGTCTTGAAAAACAAACAAACAAAAAAAAGAAATAAAAAAAGCATGCTTTACCGTTGAGTTACATTTTTTTTTTTTTTTGGTTTTTTTGACACAGGTTTTCTCTGTAGCTTTGGAGCCTGTCCAGAGCTTGCTCTTATAGACCAGGCTGGCCTTGAACTCACTGAGATCCACCTGCCTCTGCATCCTGAGTGCTAGGATTAAAGACATGTGCCACCACCACCACCGCCCAGCCCTTTTATTTCTTTTTTATATTTGTTTTATTTATTTGGTTTTTAAATTTTACTTTATCTGCATTGGTGTTTTACCCGCATGTATGTGTGTGTGCTTGTATGTGTACGGGATCAGATCCCCTGGAGCTGAAGTGGGGAAGTAGTGCTGAGAGTTGAACTCAGATCCCCTGAAAGAGAAGCCAGTGCTTCCAACAGCTGAGCCATCATCTCTCCAGCCTCCCCCCCCCTCTCTCTTTCTTGTTTTTTTTTTTTGTTTTTTTTTTGTTTTTTGAGACAGGGTTTCTCTGTGTAACAGTTCAAGCTGTCCTGAACTAGCTCTACAGATCAGGCTGGCCTGAAACTCATAGAGATCCACCTGCCTCTGCTTCCCAAGTGCTGAGATTAAAGGTGTGTGTCACCACTATCTGGCCCCTTTTACTTTTTAATTGACAAGAATTACATATATTTATACAATACAGCTTGAGGAAAGCCTCTTATTACACTTTTTCAAAACAATGATTTGTTTATTTGGGAATTTTGTAATTTCGTGAAATGTTTGATCTTCTTCTTTCCCCTTCCCCAACTCCTTCCAGCTCGTCCCCATATTCTTAACCATCCAACTTCAAGTTCCTCCTCTCTAAAAGCAACACAAGCATGGAGTGGGGTTTGTGCTGATCACATGTGAGCAGGAAGCCTGCCCTGCCGAGCGGTGCTGTACCAGTGCCGCTCCACAGAAGAACTCATTTTCCTTCTCCCAGCAGTTACCTTCTGCGAGTAGCGTCCCGGTTAGGGCTGGAACTCCGTGCCCACTTTTCCACGGCTGTGTTGGGAGTTTTTCTGGCTTGAAGTTCTGAAGATCTTATGCACGCTGTCCCCATTGTGTGGCCACCTCTAGCTCTTAAGATCTTTCCGCCCCTTGTTTTGCATAGATTCCTGAGCCTTGAGAAGGGTGTAGTGTAGGCTTCCCAGTTAGGCCGAGCCTTCCAAAGTCTTTTATTTCTGCAGAGACTGTGAAAGGCTTCTCTGCTAATTATCATCTACTGCAAAAAAGAACCTTCTCTGGTGAGGGTTGAGCAATGTGTATAACAATATGTCATTAGGAGCCATTTGATTGCTACATGCATTTAGCAGAATAGCAGTGGGTTTTCCCCTAGGGTTCATGACCCTACTGAGTCACAAGTTCTTGGAATTGTTGTGTTGTTGTTTTTAAGACAGTCTTCCACGTATATTACAGGACTCCCTGGAGTTGCTAAATAGTCCAGACCAGTCTCAAGTTTCTGGCCATCTGCCCACCTTAGGCTCCTGAGTACTGTGGTTACAGGTGTGCTCTGTCGCGCTCAGCTAATCGCATTGTTTTTATAGAGCCCTGGGTTAAAGCAAGGAAAAGTATTGTTGCTTAGTGTTTGCTGGATGTCGTGATGGCACTGATTAGTAACACTTGTCACTGTGGGAATTGACTTGCCATACATAAAGATGAGGAATACCTTTGACAATCTCCAGAAGGGGGGACTAACCCCTGCTTGTTTCATATTAGACGAAGGCTATGTGGTCCAGCAGAACATCTATGCCTGGGAGTCTCTGGGGATAGGGAAGTACCTGACTGCTCTGGCTGTCCTGGGACCTGTGTACATCATCCTGCTTTTCCTCATTGAAGCCAATGCATTCGGCATACTGAAATCCAGGCTTTCTGGCTTTACTAGGAAGGAAAAATTGGTGAGTAAGTAGAGGTGAAAGTCATGTAAAGACAGGTCAAGTCCTGGCTCTAAGGCAGTGGTTCTCAGTCTTCCTAAGGCTGCAACCCTTTACTACAGTTCCTCGTGTTATGTGACCCCAACCATAAAATTATTTTCATTGCTATTTGATAACTGTAATTTTGCTACTGTAACAAATGGTAATGTAAATATCTGATATGCAGGATATCTGATATGCGACCCCTATGGAAGGGCTGCTCTACCCTTAAAAGGGGTAGAACCCACAGGCTGAGAACCACGGCTCCAGAGCTTCCTGTGTCCTTTAGCTACCTTGACATATTAGCGGGATCCCAGAGGCCATCAGTTTAATCCCAGGGCAGAGAGGTGACAGCCCATGTCCAGGGACCTTCAGAGGAAGAGAAGAACCTGACTCAGCCCCTGAGACCCTGGTCCATATATGGCCACCTGGGGTGTTTTAAGGGCCAGCTTCTCTGCTGAATAGGAACAAGCCCCTGGCTTGCTAGAACACCTTGTGAAACACCTCCTCCGCAGTCAGCTGTGAGCAGTCTAGAGAAAGGTCTGTTGTGTTAGCTCGTGGAACCAGCATCCTCTAGAGGACACTGGAGGGGGTGGGCTTTTGTTTCATCTTCCGAAAGCTGATGGTTTATGATTTGCGCGCCTACCTCATCACGGATGCAGTACCTTCAGGGTGCACCAGAGAGGCCTGGTCCCTTGACGCCAGCCAAGCTCTACCTCCTACCCCTGTGAATGGAAACCAGTTACATGTCCACCCTTGTCTTGGGAACGCAGGGAATGTTCCTCGATGTAACCAAGTCGGAAGATGAAGATGGAGATATTCTAGATGAGGCAGAAACCATCAAGTTTTATTTTGAAACATTACTAAAGAAAAATCCACTTATTGTTAAAGAAGTGTCAAAGGTAAAGTTAGATTCGTCTTTGCTCCTTTGTCTGTTTTTTGTCTTTTATCTTTTCGTCTGTTTGATTTGGGACAGGGTCCTGCTATACGGCCTACGTAGACCTACCTCTGCCTCCTGAATACCCTGGTTACGAGCATATGTCATGCCTGGTTCTTATAGTTGGCTTTAAAAAGCCAAGGACACTTTTCTTTTTCTTTCTTTCTTTCTTTTTTTTTTTTTTTTTTTTTTTTTTTTTTTTTTTTTTTTTTTTTTTTTTTTTGGTTTTTCGAGACAGGGTTTCTCTGCAGCTTTTTTTTTAGAGCCTGTCCTGGAACTAGCTCTTGTAGACCAGGCTGGCCTCGAACTCACAGAGATCCGCCTGCCTCTGCCTCCCGAGTGCTGGGATTAAAGGCGTGCGCCACCACCGCCCGGCCAAGGACACTTTTCTTGTGGGTATTTTACACACAGAATCAGCCTTCTGCTTGGCTTGTGGACTGTCCACAATGGCAGACAGGCTTCCAGGGAAGCCAGACTTAGTGAGGTTTCTCTGTCTGAGGATGAAACACACCTGAGTTCATTTTTATACCCAGAGACAGAGATCATTGTACCTTTATTGTCTCTTCTGTGGTCTCCTGGATAAAGGGAGGGCCTGAGATAGTAAGGAATGAGAGCCATGCTTGCTAAAAGCCTGAGGAAGAATAGAAGAATAGAAGGAGAGGGGAAATAGGCTTGACCTTTCCTGTATCCAGATAACAGCTGTGGAGGTGCCATGTGGGTAAGGGCTCTGGAAACTAATAGAACCTCCCACATTTACGAGATTCCTAGGAAGAATTTCAAAGGACCTTTCAAACATCTGGGTATTTTATAGGATTCCCCCACCCCAGGTTTGTCAATCATGTTGTTTTCCTTCCGTATCCAGTGATTAAAACACAAAAAATAGGGACCTGGAGAGATGGCTCAGCAGTTAAGGGCTCTGGTTGCTCTTCCAGAGGTCCTGAGTTCAATCTCCAGCAACCACATGGTGGTGGCTCACAACCATCTGTAATGAGATCTGGTGCCCTCTTCTGGCCTGCTAGCATATATGCAGGCAGAATATTATATACATAATAAATAAATCTTTAAAAAAAAAAAACCCAGCCCAATATGCTTTTGATTCCAGTACTGTGGAACAACCATTGCACACAGCAAATATTTATTGCTCTCATTGTTAATAAAACGATGATTGGCCAATGACTAGATGGGATTTTCAGGGCAGAGAGAACACTGGGAAGAAGGACAGAGTCAGAAGAGTCACCAGACAAAAAGGACGCAGGACATGCAGGAGAGGTAAAAGCCACAAGCCTCAGGTCAGCACATAGGTTAATAGAAATGTGTTAATTTGAGTTTTAGGAGCTAGTTAGTAATAAGCCTAAGCTATCGGCCGAGCATTTATAAATAATATTAAGTCCTTGAGTGGTTATTTTAGAAGCGAGCTGCTTGTGATCCCGAATGACAAAAACTCTGCCTACACTGGGGAGACAGAGGCAGGCGGATCTCTAAATTTGAAGCCAGCCTGGTTGGCAGGGTGAGTTCCAGGACAACGCGGGCTACACAGAAAAACCCTGTTTTGAAAAACAAAAACAAACAAAAAACCAAACCAAACCAAAAAAAAAAAAAACCCTTAAGCAACATCAAAGGGTTTTATTTGCTCAGGGACAAAGAGAATGGCGAACCAAGCTGACAATGTGCAGGGGCTGTAGGAAGAAAGGGAACTTTCTGGGCAGTGGCCAGAAGGAGAAGGTAGTCTGAGCTTGGGTCATAAGAGGCAGCTCGGACCTGCTGGATGGAGTGTGCAATGGCTGCTGGCTGCTGGCCTCCTCTCTTCATCTCTTGTGTTTCTCAGGTCTATAATGGGAAGGTACCTCTGCAGGCGGTGAACAAGGTGTACTTCACCGTTGAAGAAAAAGAATGCTTTGGCCTTCTTGGCCTCAATGGAGCTGGGAAGACTTCCATTTTCAACATGCTGACTGGGGAGCAACCCATCACTTCAGGGGATGTCTTTGTCAAGGGTTGCAGCGTCAAGTCTGACCTGGCAAAGGTGGGTATGGCGTGCAACCAATATCGGTGACGGATGCAGGATTCAGGGTCATGAAGCTTGGAGCTGGAGCTCTGAAAAGTAATCCCCCAAATCTAAATGCACCCTAGATGCTTCTCTGAACTCTCGGTCAGATATAGCACTAACTCTCAAATGCCCACAGGAACCATAGGGATGAGGGAACACACATCCTCCTGTCATTCAAGGTACCATCCAGGTTACCCAGTGGGCAGCCATGGTCAATGGAGGCTCCCACTTTTGAGGCTCCTCGGATGTGTTCTCTTGAGCCTATTTCTGCTACAGTCACCCTAGTCTGTATCTTCCCTGTTTCTCTGTAGAATCTGGTAGTTCTGGCTTTTCCAACTTCTTCTGCTTATCCCACAGGTTCCCCCTCTTTGTTCATCTCTATCCCTAACAACTCTTTCTCAGACTCTTTTAGTAACTCTTTTGCCTTGCTTTGAGACAGGATCTTAAGATGTATTCTATACTGATCTCGAATGTGTGGTCCCAAGGGTTGGGACTATCGGCATGTGCCACCATGCCTGCTCCTTTGGTGGATTATCATGGTGTTCCTAGGTGCTGTCCACACATCCTATTGTCTTCATACTTTCTCCCTGCTTGGTGCTTTTGGTTTCTCTGGCTCCCATTACCATCCACTTGCTAATGTTCCCCAAGCAGCCACATATCCACCCCAACTCTAGTCCCATATGCCAAATTGTAGAGATCAGCTTCCATAGCTGTGCAAGCCAATCCCACAGCCTCTTTTCATATACAGTGAGAAGATTTTTGTTTTGTTTGTTTGGTTGGTTGGTTTTTGGTTTTTCAAGACAGGGCTTTTCTGTGTAACCCTGGCTGTCCTAGAACTCATTCTGTAGACCAGGCTAAGCTTGAACTCACAGAGATCCACCTACCACTGCCTCCCAAGTGCTGGGATTAAAGGCATGCACCACCACGCCTTTGCTTTTGAGATGGTGTCTCATCATGTAGCCCTGGCTCTCCTGGATCCCTCTAGACAGATATCTTCCTGTCTCTGTTTTCTAGCTCTGTGATTAAGGTGTCTGTGACAGCACCTGGCAGTGAGACTGTTCAACGTGTTTGTAGCTGAAGCCTGCAAGGAAGGAAGACAGAACAATATTTGAAGTTCATAGCTAAAATGTATCCAGCACTGTAAAAGACAACAGATTATAAATGGACGAAGCCCTGATGGCCACAAACAGGGTAAACTAAAAAGAAATGAGTTCCAAGGAATATCGTTATAGTAAAATTTCTGTAAATCAAATACAAAAGGGAAAATCTAAGGTAGCCCAGAAACAAAAATTGGGGGCTGGGCATGGTAGCGCACACCTTTAATCCCAGCACTCGGAAAGCAGAGGCAGGAGGATCTCTGTGAGTTTCAGGACAGCCTGGGTAGTTACACAGAGAAACCCTGTCTCAAAAAAATGAAAATAGATAGATAGATAGATAGATAGATAGATAGATAGATAGATAGATGATAGATAGATAGATAGATGATAGCTAGAAAGATAGATAGATAGATAGATAGATAGATAGATAGATAGATAGATAGATAGATAAAATGCGGATTACCTTAAGAACAGCATTTAGGTTGGCATCAGACTTCTGAACAGAAACAAGAGTCCAGAAAACAAAGCTGAAAGGAGTTGAAGATCTGACGAGCACTTTGACATCAGACATGGAGATGCAGAGTTTGGAGTTTGCCCAGCTGGTTTTTGGTCTTGCTTTGGTCCAACATTTCTTCACTATGCTCCCTTTCCTCCATCTTGGAGTGGCTGAATATCCTGTGCCATTGTATGTTGGAAGTATGTGATCTGCATTTTACAGGGGATTACAGTTCAGAGATTATATCAGTCTCAGAAGAGACTTTGAACTTTGGACTTTTAAACAAGTTTGAGGCTGTGGTAGACTACAGGGACTTTTGAAGTTGGATTGAATGCATTTCTGCATTATGTTATGGTTTAAAAGCCTGTGGGGACCAGGGAGTTTCATGTGGTGGAAATGCTAACAAAGACATGCCAGAATCAGGAAGATGGCCCTGTCCGTCTGTGTCTGCCCCCATCCCTCATCCCTTCCCCCTCGCGTGTATAGGCCCTACAGCATGCCAGCCAAGGCCAAGAGAACACATTCATTTTACCAAATGTTTGCCTGAAGGCTTTCATGAAAGCAAAGGACTTCCTCTCTGTCTAGCTTAGTCACCAGGGAGTGGACCTGTTTGAAAGAATTAGAAGGGTTAGGAGACAGGAGCTTGTTGGAGTAGGTGTGGCCTTGTTAAAAGAAGTGACTGTAAATTGGGTGTTGGTGACACACACATCTTTAATTCCAGCATTTGGGAGGCAGAGGCAGGCAGATCTCTGTGAGTTCAAGGCCAGCCTGGTCTACAGAGCAGTGCCAGGACAGGCTCCAAAGCTACACAGAGAAACCCTGTCCCAGAAAACAAAACAACCCAAGAAGTATGTAACTGAGGGTAAGCTTTGAGGCTTAAAAAACCCACACCAGTCCCAGTTTCTTTCTCTCTGCCTACGGATCAGCATGTAAAGCTCTCAGCTCTTGAGCCATGACTGCCTGCATGTCACCACGCTCCCAGCCATGATGATTATGCACTACATCTCCGAAACTATAAGCAAGCCCCCAGTTAAATGCTCTCTTTTATAAGAAAAAAAAGTAACTCAAATGTGTCTAAAAATCCAAGTTAGTTCTTTTCTAAATGAAATCTAAAAAACTTCCCTGACCTACCCATCCCTGCTGAACTATTTACTATTGGTGCATACCGGAGGAGAGGAAGCCATTGTCTTCAGCTGTATAGGTTGGTATTAGTGAGCCCACCAAGCTCCGTGGATCGTTCTAGACCCGTGTTCACACAGGCAGCCCTGGGCCCAGAACAGAACAGAAAGGCTTGAATGTGGAAGAGGGATGTGTGGGAGGGAGAAGAGAGAAGTTATAGGTGAGGTTAACTAGAATGCATTATATACCACATGGAATTATAAAAGAACAAATTTTACTAATTTAAAAAAAACATTTTAAAAACTTTCTCTGGGTATATAGCAGCTAAACTGAGTTGGGAGTAAGGTCGTATGGGGATCTATAGAACATAATATTCAGTTAGAAAAGCACATTAAGCAATGGTAAATATGGGATAATGCCATTTGACAAACTTCATACAGTCTTGTTCTAGGAGAGCATGTCTGTGTGGGACCCTGCATTAGCACAGGAGTCTGGAGGTTACATTCCAGTCAGCCCACAGGCCCTGGTAGAGACTCCGGTGGTCTTTATGTAAATGCTTCATGAAGGAAATCTACTTATAGATTACATGTCTAATAGAAAATATTTTTAACATGAGGGCCAATGAGATGGTTCAGTACAGGCTGCAAAAGCCCGAGCTCCATCTCTGAAACCCATCTGAAGGTATAAGGAGAGAACCAACCACCAAATTGTCCTCTGGTCTCCAGTTATGAACCCTGGCATTTTTGCACCCATTTCTACCTCTACACATACATATATCATATAAGAAGAAGTAGAAGAAAAAGAAGGAGGAGGAGAAGGAGGAGGAGGAGGAGGAGTAACTTCTTAAAAAAGAAGAAAAGTAAAAACCAAGATGCTTCTCCTGACTCCTAAAATAAGGGGCACCAAGCATGTCTGGTTTTGGTCCATGTGGAGCAGGAGGAGGGAACCAAGCCGCACCCCTCCTCCTCCATTCTTTAGAAGCCTGCTCACCAACACTACCAGCATTGCCATCATCCCACTCCTAGCTCCCTCATGCTGCACGTTCCTCAATATAGCCCCAGGCGGCGTCCCGGAACTGCTGGGTTGGCAGACGGGAAACTGGCCCAAGAGGCTTCACTCTGATGTGTCTCCCTCCCTCAGGTGCGCCAGTGGATTGGTTACTGTCCTGAATTTGATGCCCTGCTAAACTTCATGACAGGAAGAGAGATGCTTGTCATGTACGCCCGTATCCGGGGCGTCCCTGAATGCCTCATTAAAATCTGTGTGGACCAGATCCTTGAGGACTTACTCTTGCACATGTATGCGGACAAGCTGGTAAAAACCTATAGGTGAGATCTGGGGATTCCCTCATCCTTCCCACCTCCATTTGCAAGATAACCGCAGTTCTCAGCGCTGGGGTGTAGGGTTAAGCCTATCAGCTCAGCATGGAGGAGCTGTGTAGTCCACGCCACGGAAGATGGGGTGAAGGGAAGCTGG
Organism: Arvicola amphibius; assembly: GCF_903992535.2. Taxonomy (NCBI): domain Eukaryota; kingdom Metazoa; phylum Chordata; class Mammalia; order Rodentia; family Cricetidae; genus Arvicola; species Arvicola amphibius. The sequence goes on from NC_052050.1 coordinate 91,152,511, forward strand.
CCTCTATCCCAAGCCAGAGGCAGTTTTTTTTGTGCTGAGAACAGGTATATGTTATCAAGTCTGCTTCTTCAGGGCAAGCTTCCTATTGGGTAGGTTTTCATATTAGACCCATAGTTACCTCATCCTGATATGTCTCCCAAGAAGTCTGAGGTGGTTTATCACTGTGGCCAGTAACAGAATCCTAACTCAGATTAATCAAAGCAAGGCAAAAGATTGATTTACTTTTTTAATATTTATTTATTATATATACAATGTTCTGTCTGCATGTATGCCTGTAGGCCAGAAGAGGGCACCAGACCTCATTACAGATGGTTGTGAGCAATCATGTGGTTGCTTGGAATTGAACTCAGGACCTTTGGAAGAGCAGGCAATGCTCTTAACCACTGAGCCATCTCTCCAGCCTTACAAACTTTAAAAGATAAATTTTATACTGTAAAATAGCTGAAAATAGCCAGGCAGAAAAACAAAAACAAAACAAAAAGCTGGGTGGCGGTGGTGGTGCACACCTTTAACCCCAGCACTTGGGAGGCAGAGGCAGGCGGATCTCTGTGAGTTTGAGGCCAGCCTGGTCTACAAGAGCTAGCTCCAGGATAGGGTCCAAAGTTACAGAGAAAGCCTGTCTCAAAAAAAAAAAAAAAAACCGGGGGGAGGGCACTAACTGTCCAAATCCACAGGCTCTCCTCACATTACACACTGTGCCCTTATAGGCAGGTGTCCGGCAGTACCCCATGTTTGGAACTGGGAGTGGAGAGATGCTGCTGACTGGCCAAATGAGTTCAGGTGTCTGATAAAGAGTCCGTGTCCCTTCCCCAGTCTGTTGGCTTAAATCTTTGGCAGCTTTTTATATTTCCTTGCATATTTAGAGGATCAAATAAATTTACATTTAAAAAGTTTAGAAGCCGGCGGTGGTGGCGCAGCCTTTAACCCCAGCACTCGGGAGGCAGAGGCGGGCGGGTCTCTGTGGGCTGTCACCAGTTTGCTCTACATAGCGAGTTCCGGGACAGCGAAGGCTGCACAGAGAAACCCTGTCTGGAAAAGTCAGAAAGAAAAAAGAAAAGAAAAGAAAAGAAAAGTTTAGACTGGAGTTTTGCTCACGGTGGATGCTATGCAAGTTTAACGTGGGGAGGGCCTGGAAGGATGGCTCAGCACTTGAGAGTGCTTCCTGCTCTTGCAGAGGACCCGGGTTTAGTTTCCAGCACCCACAAAGCAGCTCAGAACTGCTTGTAGCTCTAGTTCTAGGTGATCTGATGCCCTCTGGCTGTCATGGGTACCTGCATGCAGGCACACACACATATACATAAATTTTATAAATTAAGAAAAATAAATAAGCAAAGCCAGTATAGTGGTGTGCATCTATAGTCCCATGCTTCTTGACAGGCCAAGTCAGGAGGATGAGAAGCCAAAGCCAGCTGGGACTACATAGTGAGCATCTTAAAAAAAAACGGCTAGCTAAAATGGTCTTACACCCTTACTCTGAGATGGGTGGTGCCCTACCCCCAGCACTCATAGAGACCCCTAAAGGGTCTCAACCCTTCAACCTGGACATCTAGGTCCATTCAGAGCTTTAGTGAACAAACCAAGTCACAATTCAACCTGAGTGAAGCCGCACCAGAGTAGGCATCACCTCAGAGAAGGAAAGAGTCGGGGGCTGAAAAAGTGGCTTCAACCCCAGAGGCCACAATCACCGTTCTCCATGTCCCCACCTTTGTCCCATCCACACCCAGTGGTGGCAACAAGCGCATGCTGAGCGCCAGCATCGCCCTCATTGGAGAGCCTGCAGTCATCCTCCTGGATGAGCCAACCACCGGCATGGACCCTGTGGCCCGACGTCTACTCTGGGACACTGTGGGACGGGTCCGTGAGTCTGGCAAGGCCATTGTCATCACCTCCCACAGGTAGCGTTGCATCTGTGGGTCGGGGCAGAGCCAGAACAGGTGGCTGGGGTGGGACCAGGTGAACAGAAGATACGGCAGCAGCCTGCCCAGGCTCTGCCAGGACATTTCCCAGGCTCTGCATGTGGGCACATTCAGCGTGGGGAATCAGAATGGTCTGATCTGGGCACAGACACCCTCCTGTCTGCACAAGCCTTTGACATTCAGGGTGGGCATCAGCCTCCTCCAGCAGTGTCTCAGGCTTTCTCTCTTTCCCTAGTATGGAGGAGTGTGAAGCCTTATGTACCCGGCTGGCCATCATGGTTCAGGGCCAGTTCAAGTGCCTGGGCAGCCCACAACACCTCAAGAGCAAGTTTGGCAGCGGCTACTCCCTGCAGGCCAAGGTCCAGAGGGAATGGCGGCAGGAGGTGCCAAAGTTCAAGGCATTTGTGGACCTGACCTTCCCAGGTGTGTGATGGTGCTGGACACCCTGCCTGGACCTGTTAGCTGTCACACCCGCGCTGCCTTTCTAGCCCTCCAGTCCAGCCCTCACAGAAACAGTCTCTCTTTTGTGCAGGCAGCAATCTGGAAGACGAGCATGAAGGCATGGTCCAGTACTACCTGCCTGGCCACAGCCTCACTTGGGCAAAGGTGAGTGCATCTCTTATTTCTCCTTCTCTGTAGAAGTGGCATTCATGTGTCCTCTGCCAACACTGGAAATGTTTGTGTGCTGGAAGGAGCCTCAGAAGTCAGCTCTCCCCACCCCCAGGTTTCAGGGAGCAGGGAGCAGGCCTAGAGAGGAGCTACATGCCCAGCGCCACATAGCAGGCCACAGACCCAGCGGGACACCGCTTCCTGCCACCATTCCCACAGGTCTGACTCCTTTGGAGGTACTCTGTAGTAGCTGCCTGAGACCAGCACTCTGTGCCTTGTCACAGCTCCGGGAGGACGGCTGTCTCTGCACTTCCCCAGATCACCCATCCCTGTGTCTACCCCATCACCTTCGGGTGGACTTACTTGCAGCAACTGCCTTCCCTCTGCTGCAGGTGTTTGGCATTATGGAACAAGCCAAGAAGGATTATATGTTGGAAGACTACTCCATCAGCCAGGTCTCTCTGGAGGACATCTTCCTGAGCTTCACCAGCCCTGTGTCCTCCACGAAAGGAAAATTCCAACAAGGGCAAGCTGTCGTAGCCAGCCCCTCTTCACCCTCTCACTCCACCTCGCCTCCTTCCTCCAGTCCTTCCTATCAGCCTCCCCCGCCTCCAGCCCCACCTCCCTCAGCACACGTCCTGCTGTAATAAAGACCCTGGTGCAGGGTGGCGTGCTCTGCACAGCCTGCCACGTCCGTCACTCTGACCCTGCGGCAGATTCCCTAATGGAAGCAGCTTAAAGTGAAGTGGTTTATTTTGGACCATAGTTCAGCGATACAGTCCTTCATGACACAGAAGTATTACGGGAACGTGAAGCAGCTGGTCACATGACATTCTCAGTCAGGAAACCCAGAGCAGTGAATGCCTGTGCTTGGCTCACTTTCCCTTTTCTATACACTCCCCGATCCCCACCCACAGTGGGTGAGTCTTCCCACCCCGACCTAATCAAGACAATCGCCCCATAGGCATATTCACAGGCCAGTCTGTCCAGCGATCCTAGGTCTCATCAATTGACCATCCAAATCCCATCCCTTGGCGACTCAACACCAAAGCACATTACTTAAATCACAGCCTTTCTCTTTGTCCTCGCTCATCTCATCGTACAAGATACAAAAGTCCCCACAGACTCTAACGGCTTTAACAGTGAAAAGTCCACAGCTCACATCTCATCTGAGACTCAAGGTAACCTTTTTTTCCTGGTTGGCGGGGGAGCTTCAAGATAGGGTTTCTCTGTTAATAGCTGTGGCTGTCTTAGAACTAGCTCTATAGACCAGGCTGGCCTTGAATTAACGGAGATCCTCCTGCCTCTGCCTCCCAAGTGCTGGGATTAAAGGTGTGTGCCACCACTGCCTGACTCAAGGCAACCTCTTAACTGTTAAATTCTATAAAGCCCAAAACAAGTTATATACAACATACAATGGCATAGAGTAGACATTCTCTTTCCAAACTGGGAAAATAGAGCTTGGCAAGGAACGACCAGGCTAAAGTGTAAACACAGAGTTCACTGTGTAGACAAGGGTGGCCTCTAACTCAGAGATTTGCCTGCCTCTGCCTTCATAACTGAAAAGCTGGTACTTCCAGGTCAGTGCTGCAGAATTCTGCTGTGGGCTCAAGCTGCAGCCATGCCCCCTTGGGCCACAGCTGTGTGAACCCTGGAGCACTTTCCTAGCTGGTTGCTTTTGAGAAGGCAGGAACCCTTTCCGTTCATTCACTTTCAGATAAGTCTGGATCTTGACAAGATAGATGGGGATTACACAAGACAGCTCTGTTACTGTCTTCACAGCGCAGAGACTTCTTTTCAGCGGTGCTGACTTTAGCAGCTACACTGCTTTCTCTGAACAGCTCAGATACTCACCTGTCTTCCTAACAAATGAATTCATCACCTTTACATCCCTCACTCCAACCCTCACGGTGTGGGAACCAGATTCTAGGTGAAACTATCACATGACTGGCCCCTGGTCGAATCCATGTCCACCTCTGAGACTCCGCGAGTGCTTCCACGGTCCAAAGATGCCATCCTTGCCCTCCAAGCTCCACCCTCCCCCCCCTCCCTCCCCCCAGCGGCTCATTAAGCTCTGCTCACAGGATTCCGGGACTTTTCTGGCCCAAAGTTTCAAACTCTCCTACACTTCGCCACTTCCAAAGGTCAGGTTTATGACAGCAATGGCAGCGCCTCTTGTCTGTATAAATGTTTTTAGTTGTTTACCTTGCACTGTGGTAAAATACCTTGACAAAAGCATCTTCAGAGTTGACTCAGGTCACTGTCCACTACGGTGGAAAAGACTAACTGGCGCGAGTTTGAAGCAGCTGGTCTCGTCACGCCCACAATCAGGAAGCAGAGATCATGAGTACCTGTAGTCGCTCCATGTTCCTTTTAAACATTCTGAGACTCCCAAGGGATGGTGCCTCCCACAGTGGGTGGGTCTTCCCATCTCAGCCAAGATAAACAATGCTCTACAAACTGACAAGCGAGATTAGCATCATCCTGCCAGGGTTGCAAGGCTAGCTCACAGCCCAGTAAACCAAAACCGGGGACCATCCCAAATTGCATTCACAGGGTGAGTGGCACAAGTGCTCCAGAGCCTGGTGCAGAACCCTGGTGCATTTCAAAGACAGTGAATGCCCCCGAGGTCCATCTGATGGCCTGTGGGCTCATTGAGACCTGGCCATGGGAATGTAGGAAGCTGGTGGAGACCGCTGCAGGGAAGCAGGTGGGAGGGCCAAGAATCAGAGCCCACATCTGTGTCCTATGGACAAGTCAAGCTGTCTGGAAGGAAGCGGTGGAAACTGTGGGAATGGTGGGTGTATATTTCCCAATTTCATCCCATCTCATAATGATGTTAGAGTTACCTCTTCAGAAGGGAGAAATGTACAGTTACATTGAGGGTCCATTAAGGGAATGCTATTACTTACTAGCCAAATGATTGGAATCTATTTCTGGGTGGAGACTTGCCATTGCCTCCTCCCCTAAGAGTTCATTCTAGCCAGCATAATGGCATGATGGCTTTGGAGAATGTCCTGGAACTAGCTCGTGTAGACCAGGCAGGCTCGAACTCGCTGAGGTCCACCTGCCTCGGCCTCCCGAGTGCTGGGATTAAAGGCCACCACTGTCTGGTGGAACATGGCTTTTAATTACAGCTCTTGAGAGGCAGAGACAAGCTGATCTCTGAGTTTGAGACCAACCTGATCTACAGAGTGAGTTCCAGGACAGCCAGGGCTATGCAGAGAAACCTAAATATAAAACAAAAGGAAAAGTTAATTCAGTTGAATAAGTTACCTGACCAAGGTGCAATCCCTCAGGAAGGCAGGTTCACCTAAAGCCATGCCAAAGAGATGGGAGGTTGTCTTCATTACTTTTCTGTTGCCATGAAACAATATGACCAAGCCAACTTAGAAAAGGAAACATTTAACTGGGGCTTTGCTTCAAATTTCAGAGGGTAAACTGGGGGGTGGTGGTGCCTTTAATCCCAGCACTCAGGAGGCAGAGGCAGGCAGATCTCAGTAGGTTTGAGCCCAGGTAGTGTGATCTACAAAGTGAGTTCCAGGATAGCCAGGACACAAAAAAACTCTGTCTCAAAAAACAAAAAACAAAACAAAACAAAAATAATAAAGAGGGTGAGCCCATGACCAAGATGGTGAGGATCAAGGCAGTGAGCTGGTAGACATGGGGCTGGAGCAGCAGCTGAAAGCTCACGTCAGACCACAATCACAGGCAGAGAGAGAGCTAAGGAATGGTGTGGCTTTTGAAACCTCTCCCAACAGAGCCACACCTCCTGAGCTTACCAAGTCCACCAACTGGAGGCCAAGCATCAAACACAGGAGACGATGGGGCCTTTCATTCAAACCACCACAGGAGGAGTGTTTCCGTGGGTATCATACTTGTCTTTCTCAGCATCCCAGCCCTCTAGGAGGTGCTTACAGAACCACAGCCATGCAGCTTTGTTAGCTTGGCCTTTCCTTTTCTCTCTCTTTTATAAGCATGCTCTCCCTAACACTTTGAACTCCCTCACTTTGGCTCTAAAGCCCCACAACCCCACTCTTTGCTCTGTGGCTGCTTCCTGTGATGTGGCTTCCTGCTCGCCAAACTTCCATGAATAACTCTAAAGGCCACAGCTTTCTGTCTTCGTCTCCTCCATCTCCCTCCTCTGGGCAGCTTCTGATATTTATGGTTTGCCTGCTCTGCGGTTTTTCTTTTCAACTCTAATAAAATTGTGTGTGAGCTTCAAAAAGAAAAAGAAACGTTAAGGGGCAGGCTGCTGCTCCTCGCATACCCTGGACCTGCAGGAACAGAAGAGACCTCCTGAGGAGCGGCGCCCACTCGGCTCTCCCATACCACACTGAAAGGCCTCTGTAAGAACCAGAGGAATCTGAGAAGGCCATCTCTTGACTCCGTGCAGATGTGCCAGCGGTTCACTTCCTAAGTATGCTTTTTTATTTCTTACTTACTATTATTTAATCTCCACTCTTGCATATATGTGTCATAATGGTTTTTCTTTAATGTGTATATCGCTCAGTTAGATTTTAAGATTGTTTTGTATGTTTCTCCACTCGGTATCCTCTAAGGCATTCTTTTTTTTTTTTTTTTTTTTTTTTTTTCGAGACAGGGTTCCCTGTAGTTTCTAGAGTCTGTCCTTGAACTAGCTCTTGTAGACCAGGCTGGCCTCGAACTCACAGATCCGCCTGCCTCTGCCTCCCGAGTGCTGGGATTAAAGGCGTGAGCCACCACCGCCTGGCTCCTCTAAGGCATTCTTTACTAAACATTTTCCCCCTGACAAGGTCTCTTCACACAGCCCTGGCTGTCGTGGATCTTGTTAGGTAGACCAGGCTGGCCTCCCCCTCACGGGATCCGCCTGCCTCTGCCTCCCGAGCGTTTCACTGTACCTTCCATCCATATTTCATATACTTTCTTATTTCTGTGTCTTTTCCTCCTCCAGCCTTTTCTTTTCATTGCTTTTACTTTTTGGTTAGTTGTAATTTTCTATGGCTTTAACAGTCCCTAGAATCTAGGGATTCTAACAGCATCTCATCCTCCCCATACCTTACTTCCTCATTTTTTTTTTCCTTTTCGAAAATCAATCTAGCCTTTAATCCAAACACTGGGGAATCAAAGGCAGGCGAATCTCTGTGAGTTCAAGGCCAGCCTGGTCTACAGAGTGAGTTCCAAGACAGCCAGGGCGACACAGAGAAACCCTGTCTCGAATCCCCCCTCCAAAAAAAAATCAATCTAAGCTGGAGGTGGTGGCGCATGCCTTTAATCCCAGCACTCGGGAGGCAGAAGCAGGCGGATTTTTGTGAGTTCAAGGCCAGCCTGGTCTACAAAGCAAGTTCCAGGACAACACAGAGAAACTCTGTTTTGAAAAAACAAAATCAATCTAATATCTATCCCATCCTCACCCACCTAATCTTATTAATTAAAATACCATGATACTCTGTACTATCCTTGGTTGTTTATCCTCCAGTCGTTATGGAAACCACGTGGGCTATTTCCATTAATTAGCTGGTGCACATGCGCAGTGGGGGGACTCCAGCCGTGATTGCTCTCACTCTCTGGTCCACTCAGAGAATAATGTCGAGACGATACAGGCACACTGAGCTGCTGGACTGAGGAACTGATTGCTGAATTTCTGCTCCTTCCAAGACCCTCTCAGCTGAAAGAATACAGCTGATTTTTTAAAAAAGAAACAAAATAACCCCAATAAACACCAATGCATAACAAACATAAAAAAACAAAAGCAACATAACTCATCCGAAACTTACTAATCCTACAGTAAGAGTACCCAGTAATGGTATTCTTTGAACATACCCTTCAAAAAGAAATCAAAGAAAAATTGGACTCACATGGGTCCAGCGGGGTTCTGCACATAAAAGCATTTGTTGCGCAAGCCTGATGACCTGAGCTGAATCCATGGATCCTACATAGTAAAAAATACAGAACAGATTCTCAGAAGTTACACTCTGGCTTCCACGTGCTATGCTGTGTACACACACACACTTTAAAGAAAATAAGCTCCTGATTGGAAACACAAATTACTGAAATAAAGTGGAACAAGTTATCAAATGTGACTTCAATAAAAAGAAATACTGAAAAAAACCTGAAATGCTGGAAGTAAACACGTAAGTAAAATAAAAAGCTTGTGAAGAAAATTAAATAAATATTAGCTAGTTTTTGTCAACTTTGTACAAGTTGGGGTCATCTGGGAAGAGGAACTTCAATTGAAAAACTGCCTGGCATTTTCTGGATTAATGATTGTCGTGGCAGAGTCCAGCCTGCTGGGGGCCATGTCACTGCCGTAGCAGGTAGCCGTGAATTGTGCAAGAAAGCTGGCTGAACAGGGCAGTGGTGACACACACCTTTAAGTCCAGCACTTGGGAAGCAGAGGCAGATAAATTGCTGAATTGGATGCCAACCTGGTCTACAGAGTGAGTTCCAGGTCACCCAGTGCTACACAGAACCCTGTTTCAAAAAAACAAAACAAAACGTAAGGAAGGAACAGCAAAGAAAGAAAGCAGGCCGAGGAAGCTATGGAGAGCAAGCCGAAAGGCAGCATCCACCGCAGCCCCTGCTTCCGTTCCTCCCCGACTCCATTCGTGCTGAACCTGTAGCCTGTAAGCCAAGCACACAAACCCTTCCCTTCACAAGCTGCTTCTGGTCACTGTTCTTATCACAGCAGCAGACAGCAAACTAAGACATGCTACAAGCCCCCAAAAAGCTCTGTGGGGAGTCTTAGATCCAACAAGAGCAAAGATTTAGCTAACATGGTATGAGTAGGAGTTCCAAGATACACAAAACACTGTGAAAGGACGAGATGGAGAAGGAGAAGAAGCTTGTTCTCAGGGCACTGAAAAGATGTTCAAAAGAATCATGACAAAATTTCTCAGAGTTAGAGAAAAGGACTCTAATACAGAAAACTTTCAGAACACCAAATAGTCAAGACGTCCTCCCCAAAAAAGAATCTCCATCATCCTATTGAAACACTAAATACACAATACAAAGAAAGTTTATTGAAAGCAAGATAGAAATACCAAAACACATATAAAAGCAAGCCCATCGTGGATTCCATAGTTAACAGCAGACTCATTGCCATAGGTATTGGAGTTGAGTCCATGAAATAAGACTTGGAGTAGTAATGTGAATCTTCACAGAGGAGGCTGGGGACCCAGAGAGCATGCACGGAGCTCTAAAGGGCCAGAGTGCCTCTTACAGTGAGTTCATGCAAAGATAATCATAATGCAAAAAAAGAAAGGAAGTCATTAAACCATGTTTACTGAAGAGTCCAAGAATAAGAATATAAAAATGTAGATTCCAGAAGTAAGAAAGTAGAAATAAATATAAAGTTGTAAGCCTAGGAGAATGAGAGCAGCTGTCAGCAGCTTTCTCAGTAGCTCAAGGATTAACTATTAACAGTGGGTTACTCCGCTTTAAAACCCATAGCTCTATTTGCGAGACTGAAGTGGCCATCTGCAAATTTAGGGTGGCACCACAATCTGAGGGTCAGCTTTTAGATAACATTCTGGCCATCCATGATTAATGACAGATATAAGCTGAGTTAACTTTAAGGAGATGGATATACATGACCTCCAGGTTATGCATTATCCCTGCTACGTGAAACTGGCAGCATCAAAGGGGAGAGCACAGCGCTTCAGTAAACATCACCTGGGAATACCGGGGAAGACAATAGATTAAGTACAAGCACTAGTTTAACTGAAAAACTCTGTTAATGGGAATTGCAAAGAAGAGCAATTTGTATCTGAGTTTTACCTTGAGATTGTAAAAATTCCTTTGATCAGGCCTAATACTTGGTGCCCCTTACTATAAAAAGATGAGATTTGGTAGCCAAAATCAAAAACACTTATGACAACTTATGCTGGAGAGCTTGTGGGGAAAAGGGAACACTTCTGCATTGCTGGTAGGAATGCAAGCTGGTATAACCCTTTGGATGTCAGTGTGGCAATTTCTCAGAAAATTAGGAAACAACCTTCCTCAAGACCCAGCAATACCACCTTTGGGTATATATCCAAAGGATGCTCAATCGTGCCACAAGGGCATGTGCTCAACTATGTTCATAGCATCTTTGTTTGTCATAGCCAGAACCTGGAAACAACCTAAATGCCCCTCGACCGAAGAATGGATAAGGAAAATGTGATACATTTACACAATGGAGTACTACACAGCAGAAAAAACTGACAGCTTGAATTCTGCAGGAAAATGGATGGAGCTAGAAAACATTGTTTTGAGTGAGTTAACCCAGACACAGAAAGACAATTATCACATGTACTCACTCATAGGTGGTTTTTAAACATAAAGCAAAGAAAGTCAGCCTACAAACCACAGTCCCAGAGAACTTAGACAACAATGTGGACACTAAGAGAGACTTACATAGATCTAATCTACATAGGAAGTAGAAAGTAGAAAAAGACAAGATCTCCTGAGTAAATTGGGAGCATGGGGACCTTGGGAAGGAATGAAGTGGGGAGGGAAGAAGCAGGGAGGGGAGCAGGGAGGGGAGCAGCAAAAAATGTAGAGCTCAATAAATATCAATAAAAAAAGTAAAAAAAAAAAAAAGAAGAAAAAGAGCTGGGCGGTGGTGGTGCACGCCTTTAATCCCAGCACTTGGGAGGCAGAGGCACGCAGATCTCTGTGAGTTCGAGGCCAGCCTGGTCTACAAGAGCTAGTTCCAGGACAGGCTCCAAAGCTACAGAGAAACCCTGTCTCGAAAAACAAAACAAAACAAAACAAAAAAGAAAAAGCAAGAAACCCTAAGACAGCACTCATACATAAAATGTAAATAAATAAACTTTAAAAAAAAGGTAATATTCGGAAGCTGTCCTTTGCCACAACCTTACAAATCCATCTCTGGCAGTGGTCTCAGCTAGCTGATTAGCTTTTTGTGCCCCATGGAGATTTTTTTTTTTAGCTATTTTTTTTTCCTGGAATAGTTTGCTTCTGGTTTGCTAGACTTTAGTGGTCCGTCCCCATCTTTGCACAACCCCTGTGGACCCAACATACAAAGAACAGATATTTTGCTTAATAGCTCACCAGAGAGAACAAAGAAAAAAAGGACAAGGAAGTAGAGATAGAAAAACACAGGAACTTGCAAGACCGTGCATCCTAAGAAGCCACACACTCCCAGATCCCTGAGGCAGAAACGTGTGTTGTGCAGATCTTTCCCCCAGCCGTGTGTGTTGAGGGTCAGAGTGCTCTTAGACACAGGATGCTTCCTTCTCAGACAAGGCTGCTGGCAATAACTTACAGCGAAAACTGTAAAATACAGGAAGGCCTAGGAGGCTGAATTTCAAGTTCTGAAAGACAAGAACCGATAATCCAGAACTGCCTAGCTGTACTCGGCAAAGCAGTGAAACAAGAACTTTACTTGATTAAAAAAAAAAAAAAAAAAAAAAAAAAAAAGAGGCTAGAGGGCTTTATGATCACTAAGCCATGACAAAGAGAGCTGAAGGAATTCTTTGGTTTCAGAGGGGAAAAATCATTATAAGACTGCAAAAAAGAATAGACTAGGGTTGGAGAGAAGACTCAGCAGGCAAGAGCACTTGTTCTTGGAAAGGACCTGGTTTTGGCTCCCAGAATCCACCTGACAGCTCATAACCATGCATACCTCCAGTTTCAGGAATCCAAGTCTCTCCTGACCTCAAATGGCACCAGGCATACATGCGTTACATATACATACATGTAGGCAAAGGACTCATACACATGAAAATAAAACACTTTTTTTAAAAAGTAATTTTATGTGCATTGGTGTTTTGCCTGCATGTATGTCTGTGTGAGGGTGTCGGATCCCCTGGAAGAGGCAGTACAGACGGATGTGAGCTCCCATGTGGGTGTTGGGAATTGAACCTGGGTCCTCTGAAAGAGCAGCCAGTGCTCTTAACCCCTGAGTCATTCTCCAGCCCCCCAAAATAAAATAATTTAAAAGAAATAATAAACCATGGTAGAGTAATAATTAAAAGCAAGAGTGGGGGAACCAACATTACAACACCATCAAAATGACAGAAATCAATGCATACCTTTCAATAAGAACTCTAAGTATCTGGATTTGAAAAAAGGAATCATCTATTTGTTGCCCCTGAGAAACTTGTCTCCCTGCAGAGGATGACGTTACCTTCCAGAGAGAGGACTGGAAGGGCAATCCCAAATGCATGGCCTGGGAAGCCAGCAGGGGCTGCTCTTCTAACACCTGACGAAACAGACTTCAAACCAAAGCTAGTGGGAAAAATAATAAAGACCTCTTCTTACTGATTAAAGGCTGTCAAAAGGACTTTATAGTTCTAAACATGTGCCCCACAGGTGCAGCCAATTCCATAAAACAAACACTATTAAATGTAACGTCACGGATTGACCCCGGAATCATAGTGGTGGGTGAAATACATGCTCTTCCCACAGCAGCTGGAAGGTCATCTTGACAGAAATGGAGATGCCCTGAATGACATAGACTTGACCTCGGTAGAACACGGCAGAGTAGACTGTCTTCTCATCAGCCTATGCAATTGTCTCAAACAGATGTGGGACAGGTCAAGTAATTCCTTGTATTCTCTCTGAATACAACAGAACAAGAGAAAGCCTAGAATATACACAAACATAGGGAGATTAAACAGCTCGCAGCTGAAGAGGTCCTTGAAGAAATCAAGAATTTAAGAATTCTTAGAACTGAATGAAAATGAAAACGTGGCATATCAAAACCATGCAAGGCAATAAAAGTGGTCCTAAGAGGGACGTTTATAGCCTTAATGTAGTGCCTACATTAAGAAATAAAAGAGCTGGGTGGCGGTGGTGCACACCTTTAATGCCAGCATTCGGGAGGCAGAGGCAGGTGAATCTCTGTGAATTTGAGGCCAGCCTGGTCTACAGAGTGAGTGAGTTCCAGGACAGCCAAAGCTACTCAGAGATCCTGTCTCAAAAAACCAAAAAAGGGGTGGGGTGAGGGGATGGAGAGTCAGCTTAGTGGTTAAGAACACTCATTTGTAGGGGTGTATTTATGTGTGTCGGTGGGGGGGGGGGAGCGTGTATGAATACAGATGCCCAAAGAAGCCAGAAGAGGGCATTAGATGCATGGAACTGGAATTGCAGGTTGCTGTGAACTGCCCTACTGGGTTGCTGGGTACTGAACTCCGCTCAAACTGCTGAGCCATCTCCCTAGTCCCATGATTACCTTTTTGTCTAATGATTTGGAATTTAGCTTGTTCTTTTTTCCAGGGCTCTAAAATATATCATTAAGTTATTTGAAATCTCCTCCTCTGCTTTTTTCGTCTTCCTCCTCCTCTTCCTTCTAAGACAGTATCACTTTATGGCCCTGGATAGCTTGGAACTCAGATGCAAAGACCCACCCTCCCAGTTAAAGGCATATTCTACTCTGATCTCCTCTTTTGAAAAATATTATTTTATGCGTATGAATGCTCTGTCTGAGTGTGCGTCTGGACACCACTTGTGTGCCTGGTGCCCAGAGGCCAGAAGACAGCACTGGATCCAGTAGAGGTAGAGGACAGTGCGGGACATCATGTGGGTGCCTGGGAACTGGCCAGGGCTTCTACGAGAGCAACATGGTCTCTTAGCTGCCGAGCAATCTCTTCAGATATACACACACACACACACACACACACACACACACACACAATTTTAATAAATAAGAGAGATTAAAAAAATCAGGGCAGAAACTAATGGGAAGGAAACAATTTAAAGACTCAATGAAAGAAAGACATACTTTTTTTTGGAAAGTAAACAAGATTGACATACTCTTAGCTGAATTAATCAAAAAACAGAAAGAAGACCCAAATAAATTAGAGAGAAAAGGAACCACTGTAACAGACTAACGTAATTCAGAAAACCATCAGATCTGATGTTAGGAACACATTCTGAGACTAGAGAGGTGGCTCAGACACTAAGAATTTTGATCCAAACTCAGCAACCAAACTCTTTTCATGAGACCTTTGGTGAGTGGGAGGGGCACACGAACCCTACCCTAGCTGTTAATGACTGCTGGGGGACAGGGCAGTTAGCCAGATAAGAAAATAGGAGGGATCTACTGGGGGAAAGATGCTCCAGAGGAAGTAGGAAGGGAATAAGAGGTGACACTGAATTCTTAATTCAAACCTGGACCGATATAGGGATGATACTCTTCAACTGATACTCTTCTTCCAAAGGAAGGAAAAACATATTAACCCGTTTGCTACCCTGAGTCACAGTTTTCAATGCTTAAATGTGGAAGTATGTGGGCATTTATTTATTTCTCTTTCCTACCTCCTGCATGTTAAGAGTGAGCCAGTACGTGGCTTCCATCAGCCTATGAAAAGTGGACAAGCTACGGTCTCATTTCCCAGTTGTGTAAGATGAGACCTAGAGATATTCAGATTTTCAGTGTGCTATGCCATGCTTAAAATCAGGTAGAATTCTCAAAGTGGGATCCCCCACTAGTACAGTAGTGGTTCTAGAAACTTGATAGAACTTTAGATTTCCTAGGGTTAAGGCCTTCGCTCAGTGTATTTATTTATGTATAATGTATTTAGTATGTGAAGGATCTGGGTTAAATTTCTAATACCCTCCCTGCAAAGAAAGAAAAAGTAGTGTAGATTCTTGGGCCTTGTCTAGGTTATTTTTCCATTGTTGTGATAAGACACCATCACTGAGACAACTTATAAAAGAAATTATTTAATTTGGGGCTTGCAGTTTCGAGGATTAAAGTCTATGACCGTCATGGTAGGGAGCATGGTAATAGGCAGGCATGGCTTTGTAGCCAGAATTTTCTTCTGACTGTCAGCTCACAAATAATGACACGGAGACTTATTAATTATGAGAGATCGGCCTTAGCGTAAGCTTGTCCCACTAGCTCTTATAACTTAAATTAACCCATTTCTATTCATCTCCGTGCTGCCACGTGACTCGTGGCATTTACTTCTTCTCTTACACGCCTTGCTCCCTGTGTCTGCTGACAACTCCACCATTCTTCCCAGAGCGCTCTCTGTCCAGAAGCCCTGCCTGTACCTCCTGCCCAGCTAATGGCCATTTATCTTTTTATAAACCAGTCCCAGTGATGCATCTTCACACTGTGTAAAGGAATATCCCACAACATGGGTGGCCCTGGAGCAGCAGCTGAGCACTGACCTATTAATCCACCATCATGAAACACAGAGAGCAAACTGGGAATGTATGACACTTGCTTTTAAAACCTCAGAGGCCACCCCAAGTGACACGCCTCCTCCAACAAGACCACACCTCGTAGCCCTTCCCAAACAGTTCCACCAATGGGGAACGAAATATTCAAACATGAGACTTCGGTGGCCATTCTCACTTAAACCACTGCTGCCC
Source organism: Arvicola amphibius (assembly GCF_903992535.2). Taxonomy (NCBI): domain Eukaryota; kingdom Metazoa; phylum Chordata; class Mammalia; order Rodentia; family Cricetidae; genus Arvicola; species Arvicola amphibius. The sequence continues at coordinate 91,168,347 of NC_052050.1, forward strand.
ACCCAGGGCCTACTGAGTTGGCAGCTAGCCAGTGGCCTCTGGACTGAGCTCAATCGAGCTGTGGTGTTATTAGCGCCTTTTCTGGTGCTCAGGCACAGCCAAGCTAATTGCAGTGGCCAGGCTCGTGGATGGGCGCATCTGTGTGCGTTTGTCGTGTGGAGGATGGCTTCTTTCTGAGTTCTCCAAAGAGCCTGGCTGTGGAAGTCACCCTGGCCCTTAGCTTCCCCACCCCTAAAGCAGATGGTTGTTCTCTGCTATGCTTCCCTCTCCAACAGCCCCTTCTCCCCCAAAGCGACAGCAGCGGCATACCCCTGGCTGCCATCCTGGATGGTTTCTTGATGCTTTCTCAGGTGACTGTTCCGTAGAACATCACAGTTCTTTGATCCCCACAGTGGAAACCTCCTTAGGTGTTACCCACATCTGCTCCTCTCAGCCACCGCTCAGGGCTCCTCTCCCTCTTTCTAATTGGTGACATCCCTCAGAGTCCCATAATTCTGAACTTTTGCTTCTGTAGCCCGCCATCCTTGAGTCTTTCCTCATCCCCTGCCCCCCTCCCACCAGGTCCTCAACTACTATTTTACTAAGCCCAGAGTGATCCTTGCAGGGTTCTAGCAGGTCTGAGCATGGCAAAGGTGACTCCGCCAGGTCTAGCCCTCCCCCATTTCCTCTCCCTTGCTAAGCCATTGGATCACACCCCTAAAGCTGGCCCCCAAGGTCCATTCCCTTATTTGGCCACTGACTCATTCCTGAGACTAATCACTAAGGCCAAACTATCAAAACACCAAGGTCCAGCAATCAAAATTCATTATTTTGACTAACTTAATTCAAATACCCAATTAGAACTTCCCAAGGCGTCTTAGCTCATTCTAACACAGACCTCCTCCTTTTCCCTCTTAAAATGCACAGCAATTTATAAGTTTCTGCCCAATTCAGGCTCAGCCAACATATTTTTTTTTTGCTTTGATTACTTAATAAACGATCTCTTTGTTTGGTTTGTGATTGGAAATTGGTGTTTGGGTGTGGTCTGTGCCTACTCCAGGGTCCAGAGGGAAGCACCCGCAGTACATGGGCCTTTCAATCTTCAATTCCCAAGAGCAGTCTGTGCTGAGCTCTCTCATCCCTCCAAGTATTGCCCTAGGGTTCCCTAATATTCTGTGCTGGGAACAGCCATTCTCTACTTACTGCTGCAGTGGGGAACCGGTTTACCTCACAGTCTGTAAGGAGTAGCCCTTAGCCTACATCACCCCCAGGGCTTCAACTGCAGTGGGACCAGGCTACAGCATGATCAGGTCTACAATCAAGAGAACGCCTGGCCAGATGAAGAGGCGCCAAACTGCAATCCAACCATCAGGAAGTTGAAGCAGGACAGACGGTGTGGCGTGGGCTACACGGGGGTGTTCTACTTTGCTTCCTGTTGCTGTAATAAGCACCATGACCAAAATCAACTTTATTTGTCTTACACTTCTAGGTCACAATCCATCATTGAAAGAAGTCAGAGCAGGAAGTCAAGGCAGGATCGTGGACTGCTTGCCAGTTTCACGGCTTGCTTGTTCCCTGGCTCATGTTCCTTAGGTTTCTTATATAGCCTAGGTCCACCTACCTTTGGATCATCCACCGAGAGTGAGCTGAACCCTCTCAACCATCAATTAAACCAATCCCTCACAGATATGCCACAGACCAGTCTGATCTGGGCAATCCTGCCAGTGAGCCTCCCTCAGATGATCCTAAGCAATGTCAGGTTGACAGCTGACGCTAATTAAGACAAGGGGAGACCCTTTAATCAAAACCAACAAAAAAACGGCCTCAGAATAAGTAAGAATAAATAAACTGAGTAGGTTACAAAGAACAAGGTAGAGTTAAAAAGTTAATCGATGACTGGGTAACTTTGAGTCACCAGGGGACCAGAGATATTGTTAGGGATTCTGAGATGTGACTGACAGCTGATTTGCTAATTGTTAGATTTAGGTTTTTTTGTTTGTTTGTTTGTTCTTAATTCCGTCCAGTTACTACCAAAAACAAATTCAGAAAACAGCGCTGCCGCACCGGAACAGGAAACAAAGTAACAAAGTTCAAAGGGTGAAGACAAAAAATGTAACAAAGTGGGAAACAGTAATCGCTCCCAGAAAAGGGACTGAACTCTGCCTGGGAATCCGCAGCAATGGGAAGCAGACCCCAAGTCTTGCCCTAGCGTTCTCTAATATTCTGTGCTGTGAACAGCCATTCTCTGTTTACTGCCTCAGACCGACAAGAGGTCTTGACATGACCTGCGGCTTCCAGCACAGGACAGGTACCCCAGGGGTCCAGTAAGCACGCAGGCAGAGGGGAGGCGGGGGAGATGAAGGCTGGTACAAGCTGTGTGGAGAAGAGAAACTTGACGATTCCTTGTTCTGGCCTCAACATCCTCATAGTACCGCTGGGTGGTGGCACCCATAACCCGCTCCCAGAGGGTCGGACAAGTCAGCGAGGGAGAAAAGTCCTCTCTGCGTCCGGGCGGGCTTTTTTGGGCTAGCCCGCCGGCGCCAGCGGCGCTTCTCCCTGTCCCCCGCCCAGCGGAGAAGGCGGGTTAGCCACGAGCGATAAGCCAATAGACAACCAGCGTTTGAATTTGCGTCCTGATGAAGCCTATCACAAGTGCCCAAAGCCTGCGGGGCGGGAGAGGCTGGCGATCTGGGAGGCGTAACTCCGTGGTCCTACCAGTAGGAGCTCCGGGCGCGTTTGAAAATGGGGCGGGGGTGGTGTCCGCGCCTGCGTGCGGCTCTCAGCGCACTTGCCCCAGGCGCGGGCGCGCTCGTGAGCGTTCTCGGGCGGCAGTGTACAGAGCTCGGCGATGGGGAGCGGCGGTGGTGAGTGCTGGCGGGAGCCGGGCAGGCGATGGGTCCTGACTTGGGCCCCTGTGATCCGGGAGGGCACGTCGCACCCTCCCCCCCCCAAGCACGGGTAGGCGCGGATCCCCCACTGTGAGCCCGCCCGAGCGATTTAAATGCCCGCCCGGTACCTACGCCTCCTGTTACTCGGGGCGATTTAGGTTCTCTGCCCAGCAAACTTCGATTTCACTTTTCTGTGAAATCGAGAGCGATTTCCACAATATAGCTCGATTTCACGTCCTGTCCGGACTCTTGATGGAGGCTCGATCTCCTGAGTGTCGCGTCCGCAGATACGATCGGCGGAGGCAACAGAATCTGCCCCTGTGAAAACGTCGTACGACCTGGGGTTGCAATTTCACTTGTTGCAGTGGTTAAACACTTCAGATGTGTATTCTAGAGCAGGCGAATGAGGAAACTACTATGATAATATTCGTAGATATGCTCTGGGTATGCATTTTGCTTTTGCAGTCCATTTAGTTTCCGATAAAACAGGTCAAGAGTTTGGAAGTGGGCAGTCTCTAGAGACCTCCTGGTGGAGAGCTTTACCAAGGCCCAGGGAAGAACCACTTGGCCTCAGTGTGAGGAGGAAAAATGGGTAGAAAGACCTTAAGATTCCTGAAGGGGTCGGGGTGGAGGGGCTTGTGAAGCAAAGGGAAAAAGCCATCAGCGTTGAGTGGATTGCTGAAGCAAACATTGGGATAACCCACTGTGAGGAACTGGGAAGAGAGCTCCTCTAAAGGGACCCAGTGTCAATGTCCTTCTAGACATGTAGGTCACAACCCCTTCTGAGGGGGCAAACGATCCTTTCTCAGGGGTTACATAGCAGATATTTACATTACAATTCCTAACAGTAGTAAAATTACAGTTAGGAAGTTAACAGCGAAATGATTTTTCTGTTTGGGGGTCGCCACAGCATAAGGTCTCATTATTTAGGAAGGTTGAGATCCACCAAGCTAGATCTTACATGGCAATTTTCACTATATGCTGAATTTAGCAGACCACTGGGTTCAGGGACTGGGCAGCACTGACATGTGCCAAGCTGAGACCTGCTCTAGCTGTCCTATTGAGTTGCCAGTCTATGCTACGGAAGTTTCTAGGGCCATACTGAACCTTATGCGTTCTAGTCACGTGCAAATATGAGCAAAGTGATCTGGGCATGGTGGTTAACACTTGTAAATCGGGAAGTAGAGGCTGAAAGAGTCAGGGGTTCAAGGACAGCCTCAGCTATATGAGTGAATTGGAGGTCAGCCTGGGCTACAGAGGACCCCATCTTAAGAAACAAAACAAGAAGCAAAAATACACAGCCCAAGTCCCAGGGACCTTGCTGACTGATTTGAGCCTCGTGTTAACTGCTGAGCCATTTTTCAGGTCCCCAGAGTACTTTCCTGAGTGAAGTTGAAGGAAATATTCATGAATATTGGCTGCGTCCCCCCAGCCCCTTTCTGGTTGTCATATGGATCTGGAATCGAAAGTTTCCAATACTCGATTACATGTTGTCTGATATTCACCATGAATATTTATGGGATATTGAAGGAACGGTGGTATCTTAAGTAATTCATATAGTATACTTTATTTAATTTTAGGACTGTCCCTTGTGTGAACAGAGAACAGTAACTATTAAATTATCTTCACATACAACCTTTCATCTCACCAAGGCTTGTGGTTTTTCCTTAAGTAATCCATTGTAGGTGTGCCAAGTGTTTCTGTTATCCTACCAAGCGAAGACTCAAAAGAAGACCCCGAAACTTAACCATCTTGAGTCTCCCAGAAGATGTACTCTTTCATATTCTGAAATGGCTTTCTGTTGGGGACATCCTTGCTGTCCGAGCTGTAAGTCACCATATGGAAACAATACCAGTCCTAGTATTGTTGGTTAGACTGTAAAAGTCTCATGTTCTTAAGTGTTCGTATAAAACTTTGATTCAAAAGAAAGCAAAGGAAACGGTTTTATTTTATTTTTTAAACAATTTTTTATTTTATCTTATGTCTATGAGTGTTTTGCCTGCCCGTCTGTCTGTGCACCATGAGCATGCAGTGCCTGAAGAGGCCAGGAGAGGGCATCTGATCCCTGGGACTGGAGTTTGATCAGCTGTCCATGTGTGCTAGTAATTGAATCCTGGGTCCTCTTGATAAACAGCCAGTGCTTTTAACCGCTGAGTTATTTCTCCAGCCCCCAAGAATAGTTTTTATTACTTGGTTAGTTGGTTGGTTGAAGCAGAATCTCAAGTAGTGAAGACCGCTCTTGAAATCTCCTGATTCTCCAACCTCTCCCTCTGGAGTTTTGGGGTTATCCACTTTACCCCCGGAGCGACAGTGACTTTGAACTCCTGATCCTCTTGCTTCTACATCTCCTGTGGTGGGATTACAGACCTGTCAAACAAGGTGATATTGTTAATTGGTGCTTGGAGGTGTTTCAGTTATAGGGACTACTCATTTCAATGTTTATTTCAAGAGAATAAAAGACCCTTTTATGGTAGTAAAAATTGCATCTCAAGAAAAGAAGGCAGTGGGCTGGAAAGATGGTTAGGCAGTTAAGAGCACTGACTATTTCAGAAGACCAGGGTTCATGCTAATAACCATCTATGACTCCAGTTCCAGGGGATTTAATATCTCTTCTGATCTCCTCAGGCACTAGACATACATGTGATACACATATACATGCAGGTAAAATACCTGTATACATAGAATAAAAGCAAAAATTTTAAAAAGACTGTGAACTGGACTTAGTGATTCATGCCCATAATCCCAGCAACATAAAGAACCAACTTCTGAAAGTTGTACTGGGATTGCCACACGATTGCCATGGTGTGTGTGTGTCCATAATGCATATATACATAGACCATCTGGGATTGGCACACAATTGCCATGGTGTGTGTGTGTGTGTCCATAATGCATATATACATAGACCATCTGGGATTGCCACACGATTGCCGTGGTGTGTGTGTGTGTCCATAATGCATATATACATATGCCATCTGGGATTGCCACACAATTGCCGTGGTGTGTGTATGTCCATACTGCATATATACATATACCATGTACATAGCAAATAAAACTAAATAAATAGGAAATTTTTAAAAGGCAGAAATAGAGCTGGGCATGGTGGTGCATGCCTTAATCCCAGCACGTGGGAGACAGAAGCAGAAAGATCTCTGTTGGTTTGAGGCTAGCCTGGTCTACACAGCAAATTCTGGGGCAGACATGACTATGTAGAGAGACCTGTCTCAAAGTGGGGGTAAAATATGTTTAGGGCCCTTTCAGGGGTTAGTTTTGTTTAGAAATTCTGTCTTAAGACAAAATTCAGCAATTTAGATGTTTTATGTATCCTTTGCTTGCATGTCCATGTGTCCACATGCCTGTTTCCATCCTTGGGTCTTCTGGAACCTGAGTTAGGAATGACTTTGACCCACCATGTGGGTGCCAAGAATTGAACCCAGGTCTTCTGCAGATGCTCTAACTACTCTTCTCTCCTGTCCCTTCATTTAGGGATTTTTGTTTTGTAAAACTGAAGTCAGCAACATCAAGAGCATTTTTTGTTGTTTTGTTTTTCAAAGACAGGGTTTCTCTGTGTAGCCCTGCCTGTCCTAGAACTTATTCTGTAGACTAGGCTGACCTTGAAGGCATGCACCACCACAGCCCAGCTTCAAGAGCAATTTTAAAAACCAAACATTCCAAGATTGCGATCCAAAGAGATTCCAGTTTGATAGTTAGGTGCTGAGGAAATGGTGGTAGGAAAATAAGAAAGGTCCTTGTCTCAGAATCCACCAACTATGTTTCAGTTAGAGCAGAAAGCTTTGCACAGGGGTTTCAGGCAGCATGTATCGGCAGCAGTATACATGGTGCCCACATATGTGTTGTGTGTTCAGAACCAATTCTGCAGCGAAGTCACGTGATACAACATGTCACATACCTCAGTTCAATTAAGTTTTGTTTTTTACGTATTCAGAAGGCTTTTACTACAAGTTTTTCTTGTAGCCCTTTGTTCAGTCATGTGACCCACAATTTAAGTTGTGCTGTAGGCAGCACAATGAGACTATCTTTAAAAAAAATGCAGAATAAAACAAACAAAAGCCGTTTTAAGACAAATCCCATCTAACTTATAATGCCACCGGACTGGGCTTTAAATGATTGACCGTAGAGCATACAGTAAACCAGCTGTAAACGCCAGCCCGGGATCCACTGTGTGACGCCTGTAGCATGCTCACTGGTGTCACCACACCTGCAGAAGCATAGGGTGCTACATTCCCAACTATGATTGGAAACCCTAGGATTTACAGTGCTCGCCCGTGTTCTTGACTTGGGTTTTATCTGCCTGGGATAGAGGCTCTTGGGTCTTAAGATTGCTCCAGTAGGACTCAGTCTTTTTCTTTTGAGTGCCTCTAAATTTCCATGCTCCTGACTGCTCTACCAGGGTACCAGGCAAAGAAATTGAAGTCAAATTTATTTGTTTGTTTAGGTTTTTTTTTTTTTTTTTTTGAGGCAGTTTCTCTGTGTAGCCCTGGCTCTCCTAGAACCAGAGCGGGTTGGCCTTGAACTCAGAACTAAAGGTGTGCACAAGACAGATTTCTGTCCTGCCTGGCACAGACCCATTTCTCTAGTTCCCTGCAAAGGTGTCTTCTTTCTTTCCCTCCATCCCTCTGACAGAGTCACTACACTGTGTCTCCTGGATGGCCTGGAACTCACAAAGATGTGCCTGTGTCTGCCTCCTCTGAGTGCTGAGATTAATGTCTCTTTATTAAACGAGGTGCTTGTTCTTTTGTCTGGTGCCAATGTTCCTCCTCCCCCTGGCCCCCAGAACATCAGAGAAACTCATTTCTGGCTTCTGTTCCTCATATAAAACAGGGTTGTTTAGAACCTGGGTCTTTTACTGTTCTGAGACTGGTATATCTACATATGCCCCATCTTCAGGAGCCTCCAAGAACAAGGGTTTGGGGGTTCCTTGGTAATTCACTCACGGCTCTCATTGCTCTGCAGGTACACTCCCATCTGAAGTACCTGGTAGACAACCATGCCAGCGTGTGGGCATCTGCCAGCTTCCAAGAGCTGTGGCCTTCTCCGAAGAACCTGAAACTCTTTGAAAGGTACCTGTGCTCTGAGAACAGTGCCCTGATTTCCTTCTGTCATTGGTGTCCTTGCTGTGGGGCTAATGCTCCAGTCCTGACTCAGGACCTGTTTTCCTGTTGCCCTCATCCCCGGAAAGAGACTCAAACCTGAAGAAACTCACCTGTTGAGTCACCTTGCTCCCAGCAAGCCCTGCATTGCCTGTCCTCTAGGCCTGCCCTACTTCCAGAGGGTCCCACTTGGGCTGTGACCGTTTCTGATTGGCTCTGTGTGAGTCACCTGCTCATGGAAGCTTTATTCAGCTTTCTTTTCCTTTGTTCAAAACTGAGTAATTTCAGTTCTGTTATATTTCAGTCTCTGGATGACTCACTCCCTCGCTGGAGTCGTGACAGGGAGAGGGCTCTGTGTGTGTGTGTGTGTGTGTGTGTGTGTGTGTGTGTGTGTGTATGGCAGTGGGGAGGGGCACACAGCAAACCTATAATCTATGACCCTGGGTACCAGTGACCAGGCCCACCGTCTAAGACTGCCAATTGTGGTTAAAGACAGACCATGTCCATGGAACGAGGACTGAGTTTGACTCTCTCCGTTGCTGAGAAATGAACTCTGGACAGGATTTTCCTCACGAGCATTTTATTTCCCAGACTTGAACTGCCGAAGAAGCGTGGGGAGAAAACTCTAGCTGCAGGGTGCCTTGCTTGAGCTGCTTCTGGATAAAAATCTGTGTGTTTCTTTTTTCTTTTTTCTTTGAAAGATTTATTTATTTGGGGACTGGAAAGATGGTTCAGCAGTTAAGAGTAATAACTATTCTTACAGAGAATCCAGGTTCAATTCCCATCTCCCACATGGCAGCTCACAACTGTCTGTAACTCCAGTTCCAGGGTACCCGATACCCTCACACAGATACACAAACAGGAAAAACACCGATGCACACAAAAAAAAGTTTTTTAAAGATTTAATTTTATGCATGTATGTGAGTGCTTGCGCGTGTATTTGCACTACCTGTGTGCAGTGCCCAGGTGCAGAGGAGGGGGTTAAATCCCCTGGAGCAGGTGGGACTTGCTGGGTTCAGTATATTCACAGTTCCGCACGCTTAGCGCTGTTCAACTTAGATCATTTTTATTGACCTAAAGAGAAATTGTGTACTCTTCAGCAGACATTGCCCACCCCTACCCCCAGCCACAGAAGCCCTAGGCAATCCCTTATCTATTTTCTGTCCCTGGGCTTGCCAGTTGTAGATGTCTCATATAGACAGAATCATGAGATTCTTAACCCTTTGGGGCTGGCGTATGCTTGCCAGGGTTCCTCCACCTCGTAGCATGCAATCAATAAACAGTATTAGATTATATTTCATGAAAAAATATGCAGTCCGGAACTGAGTATTTCAGTGTCCAGTGCTGTGTGGCACATAACCTTCGTGACCTAAAGTAATGTGGTGTCTACGCTCGTACTGCTTTAGGGCTGCTGAAAAGGGAAACTTTGAAGCTGCTGTGAAGCTGGGAATCGCCTACCTCTACAATGAAGGCTGTAAGTCCCGGGGCCCCGTGTGTGGTGGCATTTGCGATAAGCACGAGCCTCAGCCCTCTGGAGATTTAGCAGCATACTTCTGCTGATGCCGGCCCTGTGTCTCCCCTTGACAGTCTGACATGGGTGCTAAGAAAGTCACCTCTTTCCCTCGCTTGGGTCAGCAAGGGATGACTGAGCAGAGGCTCCAAATGGGGGCTGCTCAGGCAAATCACCCTGTCTCCAGATGTCCTCCCTTCAGTCCAGGCAACACCGAGACCTTTGCGCGGACGTAGATAGCTTCTTCCCATGGCCGTCCTCTGGAGCCTGGAAAGAAATCAGCGTGCCTCATTCTGCAGGGGACCAGTGACACAGGCATGGGTCTGTGTGGCTAATAGCAGAGCTGTCTACAGCCTGAATCCTTTTGCCCAAGGCCAGCTGCTCCTTAACAGGCTTTTTTTCCTGCTCCTCTGCTCGGCACTGGAGGAGGGAGCCTCGGCTGGGCTGCCCAGTCTCCAAAGTGTAACATTTAGAGTGTAGGCTACCGCTGTCCTACGTCCGCAAGGTCTGGTGTCTGGCTGACAGTCCCTGACCTTGGCCAGCTAATGGGACTGTTAGGGCCGAGAGAGCCTTTGAGCAGCCTGCGCTTCCACACCGAGGTCCTGCTCCTCCCTCTTGTCAGTTAGCCATTCCCAGAGGTCATTCACGTACCTACAGTAAGTAAGTTCATAGTTGTTGGTGGGTTTTTTTTTCTTTGTTTTTGTATTTTCCTAGGGGTCTCTTTTTAGAACAGGTTCAACCTTAGGAGACCCTTTCCCCAGCCTGATCCCCATGAGGCGTAGGTCAGTTCTAAGGACAGTTCTATACAGAGAAACCAGAGAGAGACAGAGACAGAGACCCTTCCTTCCGGCCAAATGCAGGGTCATTTCCCTCGAGGAGGAAGGTTGAGGCTGTGGGAGAACCATCCCCTGAGGGTCACAATCCAGGCTTCCTGAATGACTCCAGTGGGGGCCTGTATCAGAAATTACCTGAACAAAATGGGGAGCATTTGAGCCCCATCTCTCAGAGCTCTTCTGTTTGAAGCTTTGCACCGTGTCAGGTTTTGCCAAAAGACTGGCGATCTTTGCTCGTTCCAATTCCCAGAGACATCATGAGTTTGTCCTGTTTCTCCCACAGTATCTGTGTCGGATGAGGCCTGTGCGGAAGTGAATGGCCTGAAGGCCTCTCGCTTCTTTAGTATGGCTGAGAAGTTGAATATAGGTTCTGAGCCCTTTATCTGGCTCTTCATCCGCCCACCATGGTCAGTGTCGGGAAGCTGCTGCAAGGCCGTGGTCCACGACAGCCTCAGGACAGAGTGCCAGTTACAGAAGGTAAGTCCTGGAGAGGCCCACAGGGCACAGCGGCCATGAGCCCAGCTAACGTCAAAGAACGAAGGGAGACCTGGTGTCAGTTCCGGGGGCCATATAAAGTCAAGAAGTGGGGGTGCACAAAACTGAGTCCAGGGCTGGGGCTCTAGCTCAGTGGTAGTGCTTTCGCCAGCATGCTGGGATTACTCCCGAAAAGCAAAGAGGAGGTGTGGATGGATGTAGGAGAAACATCTTGAACGGGTGTGGTGAAGGTCTTAGGGTCTCGGGTGAGGACAGAGATCTTGGTGAACACGTTGGTGCATGGAAACTAAAGATTAGGCTGAGTAAAACAGGCGCAGCTGAAATTGAAATGGAGGCGTGGTGGGGCCGGGGTCTGGACGGCAGGACTGGGAGAGTTCTGTCTGCCGGAATCATACTTACCGTTCTCTTTAGGCTCATAAAGCTTCCATACTACACTGCCTGGGAAGAGTGCTAAATCTTTTTGAGGTAAGTCAAGTTTTTCTCTGTATTTGTTAGACTTTGCCTTGTTTGGCCTCTCGGATCCACAAAGTACTTGAAAACTGACAAAGGGGAGTTTCTAAGGCCAATACAAATGCCAGGCCCTGCTCTGAGCTGGTCCTTGGCATAGAGCTCCTGGCTCCGCCCACTCTGCTTTTAAGGGAGGTAAATGGGACAGCGTAACTAAGAGCCCAGCAGAGCGGATGTGCTGGGAACAGCCCAGGCAGTGCTGCTGTGATCCTCACAAGGCGCTCCTGCTGGTGGGCCATGCAGAATCCTCGCCTCACCTCTCAGGCATTTTAACAGGCTCTGTGCTCTGTGGATCCCTTTCGTGGGTTTAGAACTGGTAGTAATTTTCAGGGAACACAGCAAAAGGATGTGGAAGACAAGTGAGGCAGAAGAACACCTCTCAGTACCTCTGCTCCTGGTGCTGAAGGGGTTTCCTGTGACGGCAAGAGTGAATGCAGGCCTTGTGTATGTCCCAGAGCTGCCCCGCACTAATGGGAGGCAGAGCCTGACACCCTCCACCCTGCCGGTTACTTGTTGAGCACTGTGTGTTCGGTGGCATCCTTTCTTGCTCTGATGTAGTTAATTCATCTGTTACCGCTCTGCATGTGATTGTTTAGAGGAAATGGAAGAGGGACTTGGCATTGCACAGAAGGTGAGAAAGAACCCTCTGTGCTTGGTCTTCTAGGATGAAGAGAAAAGGAAGCAGGCTCACAGCCTCTTTGAAGAGTCTGCTCATCAGGGATGCTTGGCCAGCTCGTACCTCCTTTGGGAAAGTGACAGAAGGCTAGATGTAAGTGGAACCTTGTCTGGTGGCGGGTAGACCACACGGAGCAGTTTCCTGTGGTCCTGGATGAAATCTAGTTAACCAAAGGGAGTATGCTTTCTCTGCTCCTGGGCTCTTGGGTCTTTGGGCTCATCTAAGCCGCGAGCTGCTATCAGACATCCCCCAAAAGGCTCCCGTGATTTGGGGGTAAATGTTGGAGAAGCCAATGAAGTTAAAGCATGAGGGAGAGACATTTAGAACCCCGTGGGGCAGTTCTGCGTCCCTCCGAGGACACAGCCATGTAAGGCTTCCTCTCTCTTGTTGGCAGATGTCTGATCCTGGACGATGCCTCCACAACTTCCGGAAACTCAGGGACTATGCTGCCAAAGGCTGCTGGGAAGCACAGGTGACGTGGAGATGTGGATCCTTTGCTTTCAGTGTTGGGGCAGGCCTGTCTAGTCTCTCAGCAGGAGACTTAGGGAAAGCAATAAGTAAGACTGGCCCAGGACGAGAGATGAGTCTTTTGTTCTGCTTTAATTTTTCATTTATTTACATGTGTGTGCTTATCTGTATGTGTTCCCATGAGTGCGCAGTGCCTGTGGAGACCAAAAAAGGACACTGGGTCTCCTGGAATTGGAGCTACAGGCAGTTGTGAGTCACCTGATGTGGGTGCTGGGAATTGAATCTGGGTCCCCTGGAAGAGCAGCCAGTGCTCTTGCCTGCTGAGCCATCTCTGTAACCTAAGGTATTTTTAATGATGGTGGTTTCTGCCAATGAAGGCAAAATAAATGAGCTGTTTGCTATGAGTAATATGAAGTCAGCAGTCAGCGTGGACCTTTGAGAGGGTTCTTGAGTGGGTGCAGGCAACCCCACAGCCGTCCTGTGGGCTCGGCAGGTAGGGAATCGGATGGAACTCTAAATGGAAGAGTAAGTAAGGATACCTACGTCAGATAGCTGGAGAAACGAATAGAATTGCTAGGTGGGGAAAAAGATGCAAGTACACTGTGGTCATAAATACATATACACCAGGCTGTGTATGGGAAAACAGACGGAAGTGTGTGGCAGTTGTCGACAGTGACCGTCTGAAGTCTTTGTGGGCAGTAGATCCTGAGTTCTGACACATCTCCGTCCATCCTCATCTGTTGACTCCAGGGCCATAAGTGTACCATCTCAGAAAAGAGGAGAACATTGGGGCTGCAGAGGTGCTCAATGGTTAAGACTACCAACTGTTCTCCAAGAGGACCTTGGTTCTTTCTCAGCTGCCACTCAAAATCACCTGTAATGCCAGTTCCAGGAGACCTGATACCTTCTTCTGGCATCTTTGGGCACCAGGCATACATATGGTGCAGACATACATGTAGGCAAAACACCCATACACATAAATATATAAATATATATATATTAATTATGTATTTATTAGTTTAGTTTAAAAAAAAAACAAAAAAGGACTCATAGATTGAGTAGTCATCAGAGAGGATTCATCCAGTATCTGATATAAATAGATACAATGACCCATAGCCGAACATGAGGCTAAGCTCGGGGAATCATGCTAAAGAAAGGGAGGAAGGATTGTATGAGCCAGAGGGGTAAGGGACACAACAAGAAAACCCACAGAATCAGCTAACCTGGGCTCATAGGAGTTCACAGAATCTGAACTGACAATCAGGGAGCCTGTGTGGGACTGACCTAAGCCCTCTACATATATGTGACAGTTGTGTAACTTGGTCTACTTGCAGGACTCCTAACAGTGGGAGCAGGGGCTGTCCCTAAAGCTTTGGCGGGTTCTGTTTCTCACACTGGGTTGCTTTTCCCAGCCTTAATACAAGGGGAGGTGTTTAGTCTTACTGCAACTTGATAAGCCTTGTTTTGCTGATATCCATGAAAGGCCTGCCCCTTTCTGAACAGAAACAGATGAGGGATTGGGGTGCTTTGCGGGGGGGGGGGGTATGGGAGGAAAGAAGGGAATGGAAACTGCAGTTGAGATGCATAAATTAAAATCAATTTAATTAGTAAAATAAAAAGGGAAACTGGTGCAGAGAGGTCCCCATCCCAGAGACTTGGGCAGGCAGATGTGTGCCCTGTGCTGTCTGCCTGCTCAGCCCTTCTGATTGGAGAAGCCGAGAGTTCACGCTGCCCTTCTCTCTCCCACAGCTGGCCTTGGCCAAAGCCTGTGCAAGTGGAAGCCAGCTTGGACTAGAGGGGAAAGCCTGCAGTGAAACCGTCTGCCAGCTGTTCCAGGCCTCCCGGGCTGTCAGCAAGCAGCAGGTCTTCTCTGTGCAGAAGGGGCTCAGTGACACCATGAGGTGAGGCCTTCCAGAGCCAGTGTTTGATCTGGCGGCGAGCAGTATCTTTTTCTGCGTGCGTGTGTGCGTGCGTGGGCACATGCACGTGAGACCCAAAGCTGATGCTGTAAATCTTCCATTGCTCTTCTCCCTCATTCAACAAGGCAGGGTCTCTCAGGCCGACCAGAGCTCACCAGTCGCTCTCGCTAACTGTATTATTCTGAGGACCCCATCCCCTGCTTCCAAAGCTGGAATTATTGGCTGGTCGCCACACACACCTGGCCTTTTCGTGGGTTCTGGGGATCCAAACACTAATGCTCACACTTGCTCGGCAAGCACTTAACCATCTCCCCAGCCTTGCTGTAGCCAAGGCTAACCCTGAACTTCTGGTATCCTACTTTGGCCTCCTGAGTTCTGGGAGTATAGGTGTGAGTCACTGAAGTCTTTAAAGCCAAAGACCATGTTAAACTGTGCTAAACATGTAAAAATGCTGAGACTCGTACCTCCAGTCTCTGAGGCCCAAATACAACCTTTTTTTTTTGATACAAGAGGGCCTAGATTTTGAACTCACACCTTATGATGAATTACCACTAACCCACAACCCCAACCTACAACCTTTTTTTTACAGCTCTTTATAGTCAGGATATTTCGTGCCATTCAGTGACTAGGAGTCAGACCCAAACCAGTTGCCTTCCCACTCCAGTGCCTTTCTCAGCCATCCCTTCCCTGGCGCAGCTCCTGTGACACCCAGCATGGTTGCCTTTCTTCCAGGCTGCAGACGCTTGTGCTAACATAAAGCTACAGGATGTTAGAGGGTGAAATGGAGAATGCATGATTTTTTTTTTAAGCTGTCATCTGAAATTTCAAATAAAATTTGGAGTTGTGATGGGAAGCCTCTGGCTCCTTATACGTACTGCTTGGAACATGATAATATATGATCAGTAAATGTTTTTACGAAATGTTTGTCCTGGGACTAGGGTGATGGCCTCCTTGAGGAATTTGCTCGCTGCACAAGAATGAGGATTTGAGTTTGGTACCTAGTGATTGGAGGGCAGTGGGGAATGGAGTAGTGCCATGTGCTTATGGTCCTGGCACTGAGGAAGTGGAAACATCTGGGTCCTGGGGGTTCTGTGCCCAGCCAGTCTGGTCTAATTTGGAAGCCCTGGGTGCCAGTGAAAGACCCTGTCTTCTGTTGATGCATAACTTTTTCATCTCAGCACTCTTTTTGGTTTTTCAAGACAGGATTTCTCTGTGTAGCCTTAGCTATTCTGGAACTTGCCCTGTATGTAGACCAGGCTGGCCTCGAACTCACAGAGACCTGCCTGCCTCTGCCTCCCAAGTGCTGGAATTAAAGGCTTATGTCACCACTGCCTGGCCCCAGCACTCTTGATAGCCCAATAGTCTGATTTCTAAAAACAGATCACTGGGGCCAGCAAGATGGCTCATCAGGCAGAGGTGCTTGCTGCCAAACCTGAAAACCCAAGTTCAGTTCCTAGGACCCACTCAATATAAGGAGAGAACCAATTCCCAAAAGGTGTCCTCTGTCTTCCAAATACCTCCCGGAAGTATTTATGGTCTTGGTTCCCAGGTTTTAACTCCCTGGTAGAGAGGGAGACTTCTGCCAGCCTTCTAGTGTCTGTGCATCTAAGGTGCTGGATGAAGGAACCAGAAGATTTTAGTGTGGAGACTGAGTGGCTTTTGCTTTAAGTGGCATTTCTGGCTCTGATCCTCGGCAGAGCATTGTTATAAGGGTCCAGACAGAAGAGCCCGATGGTGCAGGGTAACCCAAACCCTATTTCTAGTCCCCAGCCCCGCTGTGCAGCCCATTTGGTACCCACTGCCTCTGTTTGCACCAAGGATTGAGCTCAGCCAGTGCTTTGGTAACTGAGGGCTGACTTAGATTTCTGAACACTGGGGATGCGCATGCTTGGTGGGGAGGGAGGCAGGGTACAGAGATGTGTGGACCCACCAGCCTCCCAGGCATAGCTGTGGCCTCCCCAACTCCCTGGGACATGGAGTCTCTAGGTTGGTAGACCAGTGATTCTAAAGTGATCAGCCCATTTGCTTAGACTAGACAAACTTGGGCAGAAATTGCAGGTATGGCACTTGGCCTGGTTTTCACAGGTGGCCCTCTCTCCACAGGTACATCCTAATCGACTGGTTGGTAGAAGTTGCCACAATGAAGGACTTCACGAGCCTATGTCTCCACCTGACAGTGGAGTGTGTAGACCGGTACTTGCGGAGGAGGCTGGTACCCCGGTACAAGCTCCAGCTTCTGGGCATTGCCTGCATGGTCATCTGTACCCGGTGAGAACCCCTTATCCAAACGGGCAGGACTGTGTGCATATGTGCTGGTCCCTCCGGGGTGCAGGGCCATCATCCTCCCCATTCTGGTAGCCAATTTTTTTTTTTTTTTTTTTTTGGTTTTTCGAGACAGGGTTTCTCTGCAGCTTTAGAGCCTGTCCTGGAACTAGCTCTTGTAGACCAGGCTGGTCTCGAACTCACAGAGATCCGCCTGCCTCTGCCTCCCGAGTGCTGGGATTAAAGGCGTGCGCCACCACCGCCCGGCTTTTCTGGTAGCCAATTTTTAAGAGAAATGAGTCTTAAGGGTCCTACCGGCTCAGTTGTCTAAGGGAGAGATGGCAGAGGTACAGAGACCCTTTGTAGGTTGACTGTACCTCTGCTGGTGTCCTGTATCCCCGGTCTCAGGACCCAGACATGGAGCTGTGAGGGCCTCAGCTAGACCACACTTTCCCAGGATCCAAAGGGTGATAGTTGCCAAGAAGGATGATAGTGGTCTGCCCTTACCCTCCTCCTCAGTCCTCAGAGTTCACAGAACTGTATCACTGATATTAAAGTCTCAGGTCTTTACCATCAGCTTCCCATAGTCCTGGGCAAGAGTGCTTCAGCTCCACCACGGAAGCCCCATCAGAGCTATTCCTGCACAAGGATGCCACTTGGAGGAGGATGCTCTGACTCTCAGACTGTATGGTTTTGTATTTTATCCCAAACTGCCTGTCCTCAGCCAGTGCTTCCTTTACCGTGGTTTTGGCCTCTGGAAATGCTGTGAAATGCAGATTTCAAAATATGGTTTGCATTTTTTTATTCTCCTAAACCCAGCGTGGTCTACCGTTTCCTTTAAGACACAAATTCCAGACCCTCTCCTTGTTTCTTGGGCCTGCTGAGTAAGGCATAGCTTTGCTGCTAACTACTTCCTATGCTCTTGTGAGAACTCCCTTCCTTCGGGTTTCTATTGCTGTGATAAAACACATGACCAAAAGCAACTTGATGGGGAAAGGGTTATGTTGGCTCACACTTCAGATAGCAGAAAATCTCCAAGGGAAGTCAGGGCGGGAACCTGGAGGTAAGAACTGACGCAGAGACTGGACGTCATGATGCACGTCTTTAATTCTAGTCCTTGGGAGGCAGAACCAGGCGGATCTCTGTGAGTTCGAGGCCAGCCTGGTTTATAAAGCAAGTTCCAGGACAACCAGAAACCCTGTCTGGAAAAACCAAAGCAAAATAAAAGGCCTGTTATAGAAGCCATGGAGGAGTGCTACCTAGTGGCTTGCTCCTCATCATTTGCCCGGCCTGCTTTCTTTTGGTTTTTCGAGACAGGGTTTCTCTGCAGCTTTAGAGCCTGTCCTGGAGCTAGCTCTTGTAGACCAGGCTGGTCTCGAACTCACAGAGATCCGCCTGCCTCTGCCTCCCGAGTGCTGGGATTAAAGGCGTGCGCCACCACCGCCCGGCTCCAGCCTGCTTTCTTATAGCACCCAGAACCATCAGCCCAGGGCCTCACCACTACAGTGAGCTACTACAGTGAGCTAGGCCCTCTCATATCAATCATCAGTCAAGAAAATGCCCTACCGACTTGCCTGTAGAGCAGTCTCCAGACAGACGCCTTCGTCCCAGATGACCCTATCTTGCGTCAAGTTAACACTTACCTGAACATGCAGGCAGAGCGTCCAAGGCTACTGGGATGAGGTTTTTTTTTTTTTTGGTTTTTTGAGACAGGGTTTCTCTGTAGCTTTTTTAGAGCCTGTCCTGGAACTAGCTCTTGTAGACCAGGCTGGCCTCGAACTCACAGAGATCCGCCTGCCTCTGCCCCCCGAGTGCTGGGATTAAAGGCGTGCGCCACCACCGCCCAGCTGGGATGAGTTTTTATTCTGTGTAGACATAAAGGAGCCCTACCCAGCTCACATCTTGCTCTCTTCCAAGCTCCCTTGGTTGTCATTGTTCCTGTAGCCACCAAAGCTCACCTTCCATAGCGGGTTAGTCATGGACATACCCACTCACAGAGGACACTGTAGTACCTACTTTGGGTGTCCATACGCCAGCTGGAAGAAGCATGGCTTTTTACCACCAAAGGAGACCTCATGACGTCAGGGATAGCAAAGCGAACCTGCCATATCCCAAGCCTTTTTCAAATAAGCTCTTTGACCTAAATCTCATATCCCAGGTCTTTAAACTGAAGACTGGGCACAGCGGTACACACCTTTAACCCCCAGCACTTGGGAGTTGGGGCAGGCGGATCTGGAATATGTGAA
Source organism: Arvicola amphibius (assembly GCF_903992535.2). Taxonomy (NCBI): domain Eukaryota; kingdom Metazoa; phylum Chordata; class Mammalia; order Rodentia; family Cricetidae; genus Arvicola; species Arvicola amphibius. The sequence continues at coordinate 91,187,238 of NC_052050.1, forward strand.
GCCTGCTTCCCCCCTAAGCAGACTGAGGTGCTGTAGCTTTGCTCTCAGAACCTGTGTTGCCTCTTCTCACCACCGTCACCTCAGGGCTCAGTGCAGGGCTCTCTCATCAGTGACCTTCTCCCTCCTGCCCCCTCTGGCGGGCCGAATGGCAGTCATTCATACTGCAGAGTGCCAAGACTGAGCAACAGTCCACTTTTGCTGGGGAGGGTGCCAGTGGGACCACTGGAGCAGAGTGTCCCTGGGGTCAGCTCCTGTGGCGGGTAGAGAACAGGGTGCACAGTTGCCTCAGGGACAGTCAGGATTCCTGTGGCCAAACGCTGGGCTGTGTGGAGACCTTCAAGCTACCTCTAGGCCCTTTGCTGCCAGTGTTTGCTCCCAGTAGCTCACCTGCTCGCGTTTGCACTGCTTATACTCAGATCCTGTCCAAAGATAAAGCAGGAGCTGAAGAGGTCCTTTAGGGCTCCAGTATTGGATTAGTGTCTGGGTTTGAACCACAGCACAACCAAACAAAACCAGCAAAGCCCTCATCTGTAAGGTTGTTAAAGAGAATTAGAGAACTGAATTATAGTGTCCCTCATAGGTCGTCCTTTTCAAATGAAAATGAGGATATAACCACTCCTGAGTATGGTTGAGGAGAGGGACTTTATTGTAGATATGAGGGTGAGAACAGCCAGAGGCATCTGGAAGAGTCCAGGCTGAAAATGGTCAGCAGAATAGACCAGGCCATGAAAGGAGAGAGAGAAGGAGAGAGCAACAATGGTCCAGGAACAGAACAGAGAGAGAGAGAGAGAGAGAGAGAGAGAGAGAGAGAGAGAGAGAGAGAGAGAGAGAGAGACTAAGAGAGAGAGAGAGACTAAGAGAGAGAGAGAGAGAGAGACTGAGAGAACACCAAAAGGATGTATATATAGCTGAAGTGGCTGAGTTATGTAGGGATAAGAAGCCCTGGAGGGAGGGAATCAAAGCCTCGAGGGGAGGGGCGAGGAGTGCTGGGAGGGGCCCACAGGTACTCAGAGAGACCTGTCCAGGTTTCTTTGGGAGCTGACACTTTTGCAGACGTCTTTTATGTCTTGTTTTGACTCCCTCTTTGTGGCACCTCTAATCCTCTGTGCCTTTTGTCACTTGAGGTCTCCCAGAGGCTTCCTGAGCTGTATGTAGCCCCTCAGCTCAGAACTGAGACCCCATCTCTGCCTTCCAGGTTCATCAGCAAAGAGATTCTGACAATTAGAGAAGCCGTGTGGCTCACAGACAACACGTACAAGTACGAGGACCTGGTACGGATGATGGGAGAGATCATCTCTGCTCTGGAAGGGAAGATTCGAGTAAGTGGGGTTTGGGCTTTCCTTTGAACAAAATTATCTTCTTGTTGGAGGTCACGGGGGTGAGGTGGCAGGTGCTGTGGAGACAGCACCTAGAAGCCACGCCTGTAGTGTGCCATGTGCACGGAAAGCCCAAGCTTGGGCATCAGCATGTGCCAGGCCGCGGTGTGACATTGCCAGATGAGACATGATATTTACTTCCCTCTCCTGTTTAGGTCCCTACTGTGGTTGACTACAAAGAGGTCCTGCTGACACTGGTCCCTGTTGCCCCCAGAACCCAGCACCTGTGCAGCTTTCTCTGCGAGCTCTCCCTGCTGCACACCAGCCTGTCCATCTACGCCCCAGCCCGTCTTGCCTCTGCAGCCCTGCTCCTGGCCAGACTGATGCACGGGCAGAGTAAGAGAAGCCCTGCAGTGGGGGGAGGGGGAGTGTCCTGGTGTCTGGGAAAGTTCTCAGGTCGGAGAGGTTGGAAGGGCGGAAAATAGCACTTTGTCATCCATCCTGGAGGAGAAAGCATAGCAGAATGGCCCCAAAACAGTTGGGGGAGGGGGAGTGAGGTAGTTCAGCTGAAGCCGTGTATAGTTTCAACAATGCTCACCTTATGTGGAGCTAGTCAAGGATGTTTTAGTTTGGTTTGGTTGTTTCGTTTCTCACGTTCATATTTACCTTACATGTGCACATGTGTGCACATACAATGCCGTGGTATGAGTGTGGCAGCTGGAGGATGAATGGCTTGTGGGAGTTGGTTCTCTCCTTCTACTGTGTGGCTGGCTTCTAGGAATCTGTCCCGGGTCGTTAGGCTTGGTGACGAGTGCCTTTGCCCACTAGCCATCTTCCTGACCCTGACGGGTATTTTGAAGGAACTAAAAGCACGAGTCTGGAAAATGTTATCAAACTAGCGGAGCTGTGGGGATTGTGAGGCTCTGTCACATTTCCGGCCTGCTTTCCTCCCCCAGTACAGCCCTGGACCACTTACCTGTGGGACCTCACTGGGTTCTCTTACAACGACCTCACGCCCTGCGTCTTGAGCCTTCATAAAAAGTGGTGAGTCTCAGTGCTGGAGAGAATGAGTGTGGGGGGTTGTGAGTCATAGTCAACTTGAGCTGCTTGTCAGTCCCAACTACAGTTGTTCTAGGTGGTGTGAGCTTGTGTACCGCCGTGCGCGTGTGGAGAGATTGTGTACCACCATGCGCGTGTGGAGGTCAAAGAACAACCTTGCACAGTGAATCCTCTTTGCACCCTTTTGTGGGTTCTGGGAATTGAACTCAGCTCATCAGCCTTGTGCAGCAAGCATCTTTACCCACAGAGCTGTCTTGCCAGCCCCAGGTTGGTGTTTTAAAATTCCAGGCCTGGGCTTACCTTTACCTCTGTGTTCGCACTGAACCTGTCTTCTTGAGGAGGGGGAGCCAGCAGACAGGGAGTGCCCCTCACCAGTCCTTGCCTGTGCCCATCTGCTGCACCCACACATCTCAGCTAGCCCTCACTGCTCTGCCGCCTCCCTCCTGCATCTTCACCCTGTGTGGGCCGATTCCTCACCTTGCAGGACCCCTTCTGGGTCCTTAGAAAAAGGCCAGAATAGGAAAAAAAAAGTTTTCGTTAATGGAATCTCACAGTATAAACAAACCACACTTAAGCTTGGACCACACACCCAGCAGTAGATAGCAACACAAAATGAACTTCATAATTTTGTTTGTTTATTTGTTTGTTTTTGTCTTGTATTCTTGGGGAAGTTTTTTTTGTCTTACTGCTCTTTTTGCTTGTATATTATGGTTCTCGATTTTGTGTTTTTATGGGTTTTTTGGGTGTGTGTTTAAGGTTTTTAAAGTTGTTTTATTTTGTTAATTCTGGTTTGCTTGCTTTTTTAACGTGTCTATTTGTTTTCTGAAGAGAGAGAGAAAGAAGGCTTGGAGTTGGATGGGTAGGGAGGTGGGGAGAAGATGGGATAAGGGAAACTATGATCAGAATATATTATATGACTTTAAACAAAGAAAGAAGGAAAGAGGCCAGAATAGAGTAGCACAGTCTGTACAGGGTGTCAGGTAATAACGGTCTATGGGAAAAGGGGAGTGGGCGGTGGGTGGAGCTAGAAAGATGGTTCTTCCAAATGGGCCTGGGTTCCATTCAGTTTCTAGCACCCACCTGGAGACTCATAACCATCTATAACTCCATTTCTATGGGTTCCCATGCCATCTTCTAGCCTCCATGGGTACCAGTTGTGCATGTGGTGCATAGACATACATGCAGACGGAACACCTATACATATAAGAAGAAATAAATCATTTTTAAGAAAGAAACAGGGTGGGGAGAATGAGTGGGGATGTGGAACTGGTGCCTGGGTAAGGCCAGGGTGTCCACATCCATGTTCCAGGTTGGGGGCATCTGTGTAAGGGCAGCTACAGACAGACATTGGGCTGCGGGCTGTAAGTAGAGTATCATGAGACATTGGGCTGGGTTTGCATCTGCCTGTGGCTGCTTCTCTGTCTTTTCTCAGCTTCACTTGCAGGCTTGCTCCTCCCACTTCTTGCTGGCTTACTGCTTCCTTCCTCGGGGTCCTTTCTCTAGGCAGCACTGCTCTCTGGTTCTCTACTCGCATCACCTCCGCCCTGAGGAGTCCAGGAGTCCTGACCGCTTAGCTGCTGCCCCTGCTCTGAGTGTCCCTCCTCCTGTCAGCAGTCCTGACTGCCTAGCTGCTGCCCCTGCTCTGAGTGTCCCTCCTCCTGTCAGCAGTCCTGACTGCCTAGCTGCTGCCCCTGCTCTGAGTGTCCCTCCTCCTGTCAGCAGTCCTAACCGCTTAGCTGCTGTCCCTGCTCTGAGGGTCCTTCCTGTCAGCAGTCCTGACCGCTTAGCTGCTGTCCCTGCTCTGAGTGTCCCTCCTCCTGTCAGCAGTCCTGACTGCTCTTTTGTCATCTGTATAACCTGCTGGTTTCTGGGACCAGTGCCCTTTCCTTACATATATTCACACGCCTCGAGATCTGGCCTTCACATGACCTTGGTCATGCCTTGGGCTGCCTCCTTACAGCATGTTCCTTCTGTTTACCTCAGCCCAGATCATCACTCTTGGCTTCTAGGGTAAGGTCAGATCCCTCTAGAAAAATCCACAGTGCCTCTAACCAACACGTTTTCTGCCTTCCTGTCTCTCCACTGGGCTCCTCTGAGTGGGACCTGCCAGTATTATGCCTTTGCCTACTCTATTGTTTCCTGTGGCACCCAGAACATGTAGCGAGTGACTGTTACAAGCAGGATCAGTGTCTCGGCCCTCCCACCTTTTCTTGTTCTGGTTATCTGATGCTGGCAACCAGTAGTTGCTGCTAAGGATTGGTTATTTGCCCCCCCCCCCCCAAAAAGTGTGTTTGTGTATGCTAAATATATATCTCCAGTTATTTTGTTGTTTTTTTAGAATAAGTTTTTTATATTTATTTTATTTTTATGTGCATTGATGTTTTGCCTGTATTGGTGTCAGATCTTAGAGTTACAGACAGTTGTGAGCTGCCACTTGGGTGCTAGAAATTGAACCAAGGTCTTAGAAGAACGAGTTCCAGGACAGGCTCCAAAGCTACAGAGAAACCCTGTCTCAAAAAAAAACAAGAAAAAAAAATAAACCAGTTAAGTTGGAAACATTTATTTATAAACTAAATGTTTTGATTGGTTGGTGTTTTGAGACAGGGTTTCTCTGTGTAGCCCTGGCTGTCCTGGAACTCACGCTGTAGACCAGGCTGGCCTCGAACTCACAAAGATCTATCTACCTCTGCCTCCCAAATACTGGGACAAGTTTTCTAAAAGTTGTATAACTTAAAAGGCTTTTAGTATATTCAGAATTGTAAAACCCATTTTAGAACATTTTTACTAACTCTCAAAAGAAACCCCACTCAGCTGGGTGGTAGTCTTTAATCCCAGCACTGGGGAGGCAGAAGCGGGCGGATCTCTGAATTCAAGGCCAGCCTGGTCTACAGAGTGAGTTCCAGGACAGCCAGGGCTGCACAGAGAAACCCCACTCTTTAGCCGTCACCATTTCCCAGCTTCCATTCATGGTTCTCAGCTGTGACTTTGCCCGTTCTGGACTTTGCGTATGAAGTAGTCACATTAATACGCCACTTTGTGAGTCTGGCTCCTGCTGAGCTTCCTGTTTCAGGTTCATATTGTGGAGTGTGTCTGTGCTTGAGTGAGTTTCCGTTTGGATGGACTTCTGTCTGTCTGACCATTGTTGGATATGTGGGTTGTTTCTACCTCCGACTGCAGTAAACATTCTAGTGCAAGTTCCTTGGGCGTTTGTGTCTCTCTGTCTTGGGAAACCAACCTCTGAGGAGCCGCCAGTCTTCACTGTCGTGTCCCCATCAGTGGGGCTGGCTCTGAACGCTTGCTGCCCTCTCTGGTGGTGGAGTTAGTCTAGATTTGGTGAGGTTCGTGTGTCAGCCCCTCTGTCTGTTTCCAGTTTCCATGACGATGCCCCCAAGGACTACAGACAGGTCTCTCTGATTGCTGTGAAGCAGCGCTTTGAGGATAAGTGTTACGAAGGAATCAGCCAGGAAGCGGTATGCCCTCCTTCGCCACTTGGGTTCCCCGGGGGGTGGGGGCGTGCCCGCGGGGGTGTGGGGTTCCTCACTCTGGCCTCCCCACAGGTACTGAGCTATGCAGAGCTGTGCGCTGCACTAGGAGTGAAGCAGGAGAGCCCAGAGCCCCCGTCTTTCCCCAGCACAGGGGAGATCCACACCTTCTTCAGCTCGCCCTCCGGGAGGAGAAGCAAACGGTAAGTCTGCTCTGGCCTTCTGCAACCCTGCCATGGCCTGCGGTTTCGGGTGTCAAGTCTGAGTTTCCTCCTTGACACTGCAACCATTTGTAGAAGCGTCCTAAGGCTTGTGCCGAGGAACAGCAGGTCCCAAGTTTAACCCAGGGGGTTGGGGCCTGGGCCTGCCTGTTCCTGAATATCTCTGTTCCAGCCTGCCTCTCCTTTCTCAGAAGTCACTGTCTGTCTGGCTCTGTCCCCGCTCCTTGGGAGGGAAGATGGTCCTGAACACAGTAGATCGTGTCCAGTTCTCTCCCTGCCTGCGCCATCATTCACCTGGTCCCCCTGCTCCACGATGTGGTACAGCTGGTAGCTGGGTGTAGCCTGAGTAATGTCTTTGTTGCTCACCCCTTGTCTCCTTCCTTTGCTGTGTATAGTTCTGTTACTCCCTATCTCACATGCCAGCACTATAGCTGTACGCCCTAGGTTAACTCCACCTCACCCTCTGGCTCCCCTCTGTGCCAGCTCTGCCTTTGTGACTTCTCGGTCCCCTGTGTGTTTGGGTGACTGGATAGGACCTGTCACATGAGCCTGGGTGTCCCATGGGGTGGGGGCCTAAAGAGGCAGCTGTGTCAGGGGTTACCTCCTCTCGTACCTGCTGTGAAAGAAACAGCACAGCATCTTCCCCAACTGGAATTGGGGAGACCCGGATCCTCCTGAGGGGCCACTGTGTACATCTTACTCTGCATTAAGCATTCTTGACTGTCTGGGGACAGGGTTATCCTAGACAGACACCTGTAGCTACCAGGGGTGGGTCACGGGCTCCTCTAAAGGCCTGCTCCCCAGAAAACCCTTCATAGCCCCTTCAGACTTCTAGAAGAGACCTCCAGAGCGATATGAGTCAGCAGCGGAAAGGCCTGGTGGGCGTGGCAGCTTCGCGCAGAGATTGACCTTCCTGTAGTTCTCTACACCTGACCCCAGGTGGATAGGTTTGCTGGCCTTTGCCCAAAGACAGACTGCGCTGGGCACTCAGGCCTAGCACTATCTCTATCGGGTGCATCTCGTACCCTGTGGAGCAGTGGTCTTCCTGCCAGTTCCCAGAGGGGCCCCGAGCCCCAAGCTGACCAGAATAAGGCAGGACTCACTCCTAGACTGAGGCCTGGTCTTTCCCAGTTCTTCCTCCAATTAATCCCCTGCCCTCGAGGTCTCAGACCTATTCCAGTCTTGCGGGTATTTTCCAGAACACACAGTGAAAGCCAGGGGCATATCGGTATTAAGTAAGGCAGATGTCCGGGACCAGCTTGGCTCCCTGGATGCTGCCACCTGAGACCAGGGTTTTCTGGACTCTACCCACCCTGCAGGAAGCGGGAGAACAGCCTTCAGGAGGACAGGGGCAGCTTTGTCACCACGCCCACCGCAGAACTGTCGAGCCAGGAGGAGACATTGCTGGGGAGCCTTCTGGACTGGAGCCTGGACTGCTGCTCTGGCTATGAGGGAGACCAGGAGAGCGAAGGCGAGAAGGAGGGTGACGGTGAGTGGTGCGGAGGGCTGGGCGTGCAGGTGGCCACCTCGCCCCGTGCTGAGGAGAGAGAAGCATATGAGCCTGGCACCCTGGCTGGGGTGAAGGGTTTTCACCATCCCAAAGACAGACAGGATGTAATCTAAACCTGTATCCCTCTCTGCCGGGGTCATTGTTGGTTGAAGGGCCTGGAGTTTTGGTGTTTAGCACACTGAGTGTGTCACACCTTTGTGTGTAAACTGCAGGCGGTCCTGTCCCTCATCTTCTGGTCAGGAAGACTGACTGGACAACTTTCAGCTGCTTTTCCAGTTGCTTACTTTTGTGTCCACTCGGATTAAGGGAGTTGAGTGACCAGTCAGTCACCTTCTGCTGCCCTCAGAGTTGTTGGGGGTAATTCTCCCAGCTTGAGAGAAATAAGGTCACTCATGGCTCTCACCTAAGCAGTAGCCTGGGCCACCCAGTCCTGAGCAGGCGTACGGTCACTTCTGATAACTTGGGTTGTACCAATAAAGACCCTCCCCTGAATTTTCCAGTCACAGCTCCCAGTGGACTCCTTGACGTCACTGTGGTCTACATGAGCCCGGGACAGCACTGCTGTCAGGAGTCCAGCGATGAGGAAGCCTGGCCAGAGGACAAGGGCCAGCAGGCACCTCCAACTCCAGATCTTAGGCCCCTTCTCAGCAACAGGGGAGATCTGGGCAAGGACATCACGACCTCTGGATACTCCTCCGTCAGCAGCGCGAGTCCCATCAGCTCCCTGGATGGTGGCATGGGGGGCTCTCCCCAATCTACCTCAGTGCTGTCTGTCGGCAGCTACTCAAACACAAAGCCTTGCCACCATCAGGCTAAGAAGTCATGTTTACAGTGTCGCCCCCCAAACTCCCCAGAGAATGGTGTTCACCTGCAGCGGGTAAAGCGCCAAAACCTGTCGGTGCACAGTGATGACGACACGAACTTAGGCTTCTTGAAGCTCTGAGAATGCCAGTGTTTGCCATGATGAATGTTTACTGTTTACTGGGGAGGGCCGCTGTTTCTCTGGGACACTGCAGGCAGGTGCTGTATAGACCCCAGAAGGGGAGTGCAGTGTGAGCCATCAGAACGTCACACAATGAAAAACTCAGCCTCACGGCAATCATGCCACACCTGTGGAACCTGTCTTTCTGCCATCTCTGGGAGCATGGCTCTCTGTATTGGTGCTCACAATCCCAGGCCAGGAGCAGACACCTTCCTTTGCAATACTAGTGGCCCAGGTACCCTAATACAGTTCAACCCCCCACTGCTGTCTTATTTTAGGCCAGTGGGGAGCTCTCATCTGAACAAATCACTGCCCATTTCATCCCAGGGATCCTGTGACCCTGCATCTCAGTGTTGACTGCAGTCTGGTGGTCAGGCGTGAGAACATTGAAGCTGGGGCTAAAGGCTCCTCTCCCGCTGGCACTTAGAACTCAGTTTCCAAATCTGTTCCCTCAGAGCGCTTTGTCTGTGCACTGAATTTCTAGGCCAATCTTTCCCCATCTTTATTTCTAGATTCCTTCTAACGAAATGAAAAAAGGGGGAGGCATTCAAAATAGAAGGTGTCAAATAAAAAGATAACAGATAAAAGGTAATTCCCAGTATTGCTGAGCTTCAGCTGAGAAAGAAAATCTAGTTGTGCGTCGTGGCTCATGGTGGCAGTCTCAGCAGCCAGAAGTATGTGGCAAGAGGACCAGAAGCCCCAGGTCAGCCTGTGCTGGGTCATAAAAGGAAACTTGTAACGGCCTCTTGCTTCTATCTTTGCCATCTTTCCTTATGGAAAATGGATTTTTCTAGAGGATAGCCATAAACAGTGACTTGTAATATCCAAATTAACAAAGACAGCTGGATTCTACAGGAAGAAAGCAGGCCACTGGACTCGCTGTTTGAGGCTGGATTCCACCGGAAGAAAACAGGTCACCAGTCCTTTTGGGCTGGCCAGAGACTGCCAGAGTGTCTGCTTCGTTTGGAAGGCCTTGGAACTATGAGGCAGCTGGCCTCAACACCTGGGGAGTCTGCTGAAGGCTGAACAGATATGCTGACCCTAAATGTATACTGTTTCCTCTTAAGAAAAATACCAGGAGTGCCCCCAAAATATCCTGGAGCCAAAAGTACAGGTGGAGCAGGGTTACTCGGAGTTCATTGTCTGTGCTGTCCCCATTGGCAGCTCTGCTACTGTTAACAGAATGCTGACCACTCTGGCTGGGGCACACTGGTTTAAGGAGAGCCCAGACATTTGGATTGTATTCAGCTGGGCATGTGTGCGCCTGTTTCCTTGGCTGTAAGAGGGGACAGTGATACCTACCTCACAGGAAGGTTGTGAGGATTAAATGTGAAGAGACTCATGACATGACATCTGAATCCCATAACTGCCTCCCTCCTCGTCCATGGTGTCCCTGGTCGTGACATGACCATCCCATAACTGCCTCCCTTCTCGTCCATGGTGTCCCTGGTCGTGACATGACCGTCTGCATCCCATAACTGCCCCCCACCTTGTCCATGGTGTCCCTGGTCAAAATTGCAACTCACGTAAGAGTGCCTGTTACCCATGGAGAGGACCTGGTTTTAGTTCCTAGCACCCACAGGGTGGCTTACAACCACCCTAAATTTTCAGTTCCAGGGTATCTGATCTCAGCAGCACTATGTGTACATGTGGAACACATACATACTGGCCACACACAAAACCAATCTACACTCATTACCAGCCTGACCCTGTAGAAGCTACTCCAGGCACACTCCTGGCCCCTCTGATTTCTATGAGTTCTTAATCTCTACAAGTCTTAAGTATCCCCCTCTTGCTGGAGTCTGTTGGAAGTAGTAGTGCCTTATCTAGTCCCTTAACCCTTCTTTGCTTGACACACAGGGCTCACAAGTTTGTTGTGTTCCCTGTACCTTCAGACCTAAACCGCTAGGGTTACCTCTTGGGCTCTAGGATTAATAATTCACTAACTCCAATTCTACTGGACATGGTTCCTGTCCTCACTCCCAGTAGAAACAAATCTAAAAGCTACATCTGGTGGCATGTTTCTAAAATTCTATCACTCAAGACATGGAAGGAGCAGCAAATGCTCTTAATCAATGAACCATTTCTCCACCCCCCTTCTTCCATATTCTCTAGGATTGTGGTTTGTAGGCTGGCTTTCTTTGCTTTATGTTTAAAAACCACCTATGAGTGAGTACATGTGATAATTGTCTTTCTGGGTCTGGGTTACCTCTCTCAAAATAAGGTTTTCTAGCTCCATCCATTTTCCTGCAGAATTCAATCTGCCGTTATTTTTTTCTGCTGTATAGTACTTCATTGTGTAAATGTACCACCTTTTCCTTATCCATTTTTCAGTCGAGGGGCATTTAAGTTGTTTCCAGGTTCTGGCTATGACAAACAAAGCTGCTATGAACATAGTTGAGCATATGTCCTTGTGGCACGATTGAGCATCCTTTGGATATATACTCAAAAGTGGTATTACTGGGTCTTGAGAAAGGTTGTTTCCTAATTTTCTGAGAAATCACCACACTGACATCCAAAGGTTGTACCAGCTTGCATTCCCACCAGCAATGCAGAAGTGTTCCCTTTTCCCCACAAGTTCTCCAGCATAAGTTGTCATCAGTGTTTTTGGTCTTGGCCCTTCTTACAGATGTAATATGGAATCTCAGAGTTGTTTTGATTTGCATTTCTCTGATGACTAAGGATGTTGAACATTTCCTTAAGTGTCATTTAGCCATTTTAGATTCCTCTGTTGTGAGTTCTCTGTTTAGGTCTATACTCCATTTTTTTTATTGGATTATGTGATCTTTTGGTGTCCAATTTCTTGAGTTCTTTATATTTTGGAGATCAGACCTCTGTCTGATGTGGGGTTAGTGAAGATCTTTTCCCATTCTGTAGGCTGTTGTTTTGTCTTGTTGACCATGTCCTTTGCTTTACAGAAGCTTTTCAGTTTCAGGAGGTCCCATTTATTAGTTGTTTCTCTCAGTGTCTATGCTACTAGAATTATATTTATGAAGTGGTCTCCTGTGCCGATTCGTTCAAGTGTACTTCCCACTTTCTCTTCTATAAGGTTCAGTGTGGCTGGCTTTATGTTGAAGTCTTTGATCCATTTGGACTTGAGGTTTGTGCATGGTGATAAATATGGGTCTATTTTCATTCTTCTACATGTTGATATCTAGTTATGCCAGCATCACTTGTTAAATATGCTTTCTTTTTTCCATTTTATATTTTTTGTTTCTTTATCAAAGATCAGGTGTTCAAAGATGTGTAGATTGATATCTGGGTCTTCTATTCGGTTCCATTGGTCCTCCTGTCTGTTCTTATGCCAAAACTAGGCTGTTTTCAGTACTGTAGCTCTGTAGTAGAGTTTGAAGTCAGGGATTGTGATTCCTCCAGAAGTTCTTTTATTGTACAGGATTGTTTTGGCTATCCTGGGTTTTTTGCTTTTCCATATGAAGTTGAGCACTATTCTTTCAAAGTATTTGAAGAATTTTGCTGGGATTTTGATGGCATTGCGTTGACTCTGTGGTTGTTTTTGTTTTGTTTGTTTATTTGTTTTTCCTGAGACAGGGTTTCTCTGTAGCTTTGGGACCTGTCCTGGAACTAGCTCTTGTAGACCAAGCTGGCCTCAAACTCACAGATCTGCCTGCTTCTGCCTCGCAAGTTGGGATTAGAGGCGTGCACCACCAACGACCTGCTTGTTTTTGCTTTTTAAAAAAAGAGATGGAGGCAGGAAGACAAAGAGTTCAAATCCTCAGGTACATAGTGAAGTCAAGGCCAGTTTAAGGCACATGTGATCCTGCTTCACATTCTGACTGATGTGTGTGTGTGTGTGTGTGTGTGAAATAAGCAACATTTGAGTAGCAGATCTCTATAAGTTCAAGGCCAGCCTAGTCTACATAGTGAGTTTTAAAATGAAATGTAGGTGGTACAGAAATAGCTTTCGATAGGAAACAAAGTGACAGTTGATTTGGCAAAGCTTTGCGGGCAAAGACCATTGCTAGGCCTTACCCGCAGTGTGTACTGGTCTACTGTCCACTGTCCTAACCGCTCCCGGTCATTCTCTAGGCTTCAGCCTCCCCTCCTGTTATCCATCACACCTCCGTCCCTCTCACAACCTGGCATAACTTAGGCAGATGGCTCCACTGTCAGGCGGCAAACCCATCTAGGTGCCATATGTTCCAGATTTCCTGGGCTTCGTTGCTCTCTCTCTTGGTACCTGACATTCGTTCCCATGCTTTCTGTCCTTTGACCCAGTTCTAAAACATCATCTTTCATCCATATGCTAGACTGTTAAGTGGTCCTGGAGTCAGCAAAACAGTTTATCTCTGCTTTCAAAGGAGGTTCGGCAGAAACTAGTCAAGACGGATGCCCTACTAGATGAGCATTATCTGGTTACCCAAACCGGAAGCGAGGATAAGGACTCTGGCGTCCTTATCGAGATTCCAACAAAGCGGGGGGGGGGGGGGGGGGGGGGGGTGTGGAATTGGGGCGGAGCCTGGATGATGACGTAGATTCGCACTACGGAGCAGGTCTTGATCGCTGTGCTCGATTGGGTAGACTAACCGGAAGTGGACGGCCTTCTGTCCGGAAGGTGCGGGACTCAGAAGCGGCGGCAAAAATGCTTGGAGCGAAAGCAGATTACCGGCTACCCACGGACTGCGCGCGCCGGTGGGTCTCGTGCTACTGGAGGGACTGGTGCGGGCGGGCGCGGGGTTCCGAGGCTCACATGGTGCTTGTCCTCAGGATAGTGGCAGAGGTGCAAGGCGCCCTGGACTCCTGCGCCGAGCGGCAACGACAGTTGGAACGGAGCCTGCGTGTTTCCAGGCGGCTGCTGCAGGTCTGGTACGCGGACCTTGGGACCTGGCCAGGCCCTTCTCGGAATCCTGCAGAGCCCCAAGGAATGGGAGGCCAAGTGCAACTGCACACATTGGAAGCCGGCTGCCATTGCTATCCCTCCTTATTCTGCAGGGTGTGAAGCTGGGGATCTGTTTAGGGGTAGGTTCTGTTTGGGCCATGCCTTAGCTGCCCTGTCTTTGCAGGGAACCAGCCAGGACCCTAGCTCCGGAGCCAGAAACCAAGGAAGAGGCCCCAACTCCAGGTAAACCTCAGATGCTTTTTCCACGTGCTGCATCTGGCCTTTCTCTGGCAAGTTGTCATGGGGCTCCATCCCGGGACAGTGAAGCCTGGTTCTTGACTTTCACAGCATGCATACCGAGTGCTCAAGACCTCAGGGAACTGGAGCTTCTGACCCAGGCACTCGAGAAGGCTGTACGAGTGAGGAAAGGTCCCACTAAGGCTGGACAAAGAGACAGAACCCCCAACCTGACTTCTGCATCTAATGCAGCCGCTTCTGGTGTCACTGCCCCTACCCATTCCCAGCCCTCCAGCCAGGCTGGCAGCCGTGCATCAAGTGCCAGATCCACCAAAGGCGCACAGCGGGCCACAATCCCTGCCAAGGACCACCCCAAGGGCAGACCTCTGTCAAGGGGAGATAGGACCCATATGAGAACAGGATCCCAAGCTGCCCGGTCTGGACCAGGCCTCAGGGACCAACAAATGGCCCCATCAGCTGTTCCTCGTGCCACCGAACCCTTCACACTGAAAGAGAAGGGGTAAGCTTCCCAGACCCTAACTGCAGAAACTGTGTTCTGTCTGTTCAGATCTTAGCAGGGCATTGAGCTAATGGGGAAGCTCTGGGTACCGCTCCCTAGGTGTCACGCAGTGAAGCAGGCAAGGTAGAACAACTGGTTGGGATGGCATCAGGTTTGTCGTTCTGGAGCCTGACCAGCCGAGGGGCTTTAGAGAAGCTCTGCATGGCTCGGGTGTGTTCTTGGTGCTTGATGCCCTTTCTTCTCTCTGGACTGGGCCAGCACCCGTGCTACTCCAGAAGCCCTTTTCAAGATGCTTGCCTGACAGTTAAACAGTCAGCAGAGAGGGGTGGAGGAGGTTCACTCCTGAGCCAGGAGTGAGAATGACAGCCCTAGAATGAAAAGAGGCTGCTCCAAGCATTGGCCTCTTTCTGACAGGACTCTCCTACAGTTACCTGCGGCATTCAGGAAGGCAGCTTCCCAGAACTCACGGTAAGGCTGAGTGGGGACTGAGGACAGGGGAAACATCACTAACATTAGGACTTGCAAACAGAACCCTGCAGCAGGCCTCTCTGCTTTTGCTGTCTCGGGGTTGAAACAGCTTCTCTGTGTAGCCCTAGATGTCCTGGAACGAACTCTGTAGACCATGCTGGACTCAAACTCTCAGAGATACACCTGCCTCTGCCTCCCAAGTGCTGGGATTAAAAGTGTGTGTCCCTGCCACTTGACTTATTGTTTCATTGTGTGTGTGTGTGTGTGTGTGTGTGTGTGTGTGTGTGTGTGTGTGTTCCTGTGGGTACCCCACCAGGAGAGGGTGTCAGATCCATCCCTGGATCTGAAGTTACGGGTTGTTGTGAGCTGCCTAAGCTGAGTGCTGGGAGCCGAACTCGTGTCCTCCCCTCTAAGAGTAGCAAGTGCTCTTAACCACTGCGCCGTCTCTCCACCCCTCAACCATTCAATTCCAGGCTGTCTTCCTTCTGGAATGACAGGAACAGGTTCTGTTCCATAGAGGTGCTGCAAGGCTCAGACAAGATGGCGCCTCTCAGGCGTTTGCACTGTGCCTGGCACAGATCTACCCTGCCCACTTGTCTTTGTCAATATCTCTAGGTTCCCTGAGGCTTCTGTTATCCTTACATACACCCAGGGATATGTGCCCCTGTCCATCCTCCCCTACCTCTTAAGGTCCCTTGTTGTTAGTTAAAACCTTGCCCCTCCTCCGGGGCTGTCTCTGTACTTGTTCCAGTCTGTGGGCCCAGCTCCGCGCAGTACAAGCCAGTGACTCCACAGATGTCACCAGAGCTGCCAAAACACAGTTCCTCCAAAAACTCCAACTGGCTGTATCCTTACTGGCAAGGAAGAACCGGGGGTTTGTGGCTCTGAACCTGGCAGGTTTGGGAAGGGGCCACTGTGGCATGGCAGTGGTATCTTTCCCAACCTTGTATCTGGCCACAGGACAGTTTCCCTGACTAGTGTGCAGTCAGGCTGGTCCAGCCACAGACCCGGTGCTGCTGAAGTAGAGGCTCATGCCCAGAGCCTGAGGAAGGCCTGTACACTGCTGAGACTTCGTATGCAGAAGGTGCTGTCATCAGGTCAGTGGGCCTGACGGGCATGGTGAAGGGTGGCAGGGAGGCTTTGGGAACCATCACGACTCCACTTGCCCTCCTTAACTCGTGTAGCCCCCACTGACTGGATGCAGGAGTACCGATGCCTGCTCGTGCTGGAAGGACTGCAGGCCGTTGTGGGACAGTGTCTCCACAGGATCCAGGCGCTTCAGACAGGTGAGGTGCTACCCCGCCACTGCTTGTGCTGAACTCTGGACTGGATAAGGCATTTTAACCTGCCCTGCCTGTGACCGAGTAGTCACCAGCCAGGCCCAGAGGCAGGCATCACACCAAACACACCACAGCCTGCCACACATTAGGTTGATTTTTTTGTTTTGTGTATTTGTTTTGGTTTGGTTTGTTTGTTTGTTTGTTTGTTTTTTGATACAGGGTTTTTCTGTGTAGCCCAGGCAGTAACAGAACCTACTCTGTAGACCAGGTTGGCCTCCAACTCAGAGATCCTACTGCCTCTGCCTCTCGAGTGCTGAGACTAAAGGTGTGTGCCACCACTGCACAGCGTACAGGTTGTTTTAAAACCTTGACTTGGTATTCCTTAAAGCCAAAGCCAATTGAGAGTAGGGAAGAGATACCTGGAAAACTAAGTACTGGCTTGTAAGGAAAGAGAAACTTTAGTGACCACTGCTGCCCCCTGAGACTATAAACGGCTGTTCTGGTAGCTGTGACAGGAGAACTGCCAGGACCACGCCCTGTGGAGAAGCCCACCCAGGCCTCGTCACTCTGTGGAGGAGAAATGGACTCTTCCTGGAGCCCTGAGCTCCTTCTCTACTCTAGCACCAAGGAGCTGCAGACCTTGGCTACCTTGAAGCTTCGGGTGGCCATGTTAGACCAGCAGATCCATCTAGAAAAGGTACTATCAGCAACAGGTGGTGGTGTGTAACTGGGTTCCTGGGAGCCAGTGACCTTACTAGGCTGGCACTTGAGCCCCCTGTGGGTCAGTCTCAAGAGGACGACCTGGGATAGGCTGTGACGGTGAGCCTCTGGGTCTCTGTGTGTCTGTGTGAACTGGAACATTCTCCAAGTACATTGTGTGCCCAGGATGCTTACAATCTCAGGAAGGCCGGAGAATGGAACCTTGTCCCAGGATTTCCAACATGGGGAGCACTGGGCTGGTGCCCCGGGATAGAGTCCCACTGAGGCTTTGGCCCTGTACTGTTCCCCAGGTTCTGATGGCTGAACTCCTCCCTCTGATTAACACCCAGGAGCCAGGAGGGCCACCTTGGCTGGCGCTGTGCCGGGCTGCATACAGTCTGCTCTGTGAAGGAGGTGAGCACTTCCTCACAGTTCTTCGAGATGACCCTGCCGACTAAGCAGGCTGGGCAGAAGTCTCTCTGGGAGCTTCCCTTCCTCTCAGCTGGAGTGTAGTGAGCAGGGATTGAAGGGGATTTTCCTGTTTGGAGGAACTAAGAGCACAGAGAGAGCTGTGACTTCCCTGGGAAAGCTGGGTGCTCAGGGAGGCTGTTGGGGTGCTCCCTCAATGCCACATAACCACCAGACTTTCTGGTCAGGGTTCAGCTTTCTGCCTTCCTGGGAAAGCCCTTCTTGACTACCATTACTGTCTCACTGTAGGCCCGTGAGCTACTTGTATGATACTGGAGTTGTGTATTTATATTGCTTCAGAGTAGGGCTTAGTAAGGAGCTTTTCATGTTCTTGTTTCTTTCTTTGTGGTTTTAAGATTTTGTCAATTAAGGGGCTTGGACACACCTATAATCTGGGGAGGCTGAGGCAAGGGGATCCTAAATTCAAGGCCAGCCTGAAACCCTGTCTAGATTAAATAAATAAAGGAAAGAATATATCAAGTAGAATTTTCAAAAATATGACTGTCCTTCTGCATAAGGGAGGGAGAAAACCATTAATGTTTGCTCGCTGGGGACCCTGACTTCTCTTCCCCACGTGCGCACTGCTGCACTGAGCCTGTTAAAGACAATGCTGCTGCCGTAAGCCACCTCAGAACAGACTTGGCTCTGCCCACAGCCATCCAGGGTCCACCCCCACTCATCAGGTATCAGTTTTGTCGCAGCCTGTGGGGTCTCTGCGTCCTGCTGAGTGCCCACTCATGGCATTGTCACCTCATAGGCTTTGCCCACTAATGTAAGAATTGTCAGGTCCCTGGGAAGACAAGAATGGGCAGGGGGCATAACATGGGTTTCAGCGTGGATTTCTTGCTTGGGATTTTCGCAAAAGATTCTTCTTCTTTTTCTTTTTTTGGTTTTTCAAGACAAGGTTTCTGTGTGTAACAGCCCTCCCCTCACTGTCCTGGAACGCGCTCTCTAGTCCAGGCTTGCCTGGAATTCACAGAGGTTCTCCTGCCTCTGCCTCCCAAGTGCTGGAATTAAAGGCGTGAGTCACCACCCCCCAGCTCCTGCAAGATTCTTAAGGACTCCCAGCCTCAGTTCCCCAGTTTTAAAAACTGTTTTCTTTTGGGTGCTGGAGAGAGAGCTCGGTGGTTAAGAGCATCCACATTATGGCTACAGCTGCCTGCAACTCCAGTTCTAAGAGAGCTGGTGGGCTCTCCTGGCCTCAGTAAGCATGGGACGTGTGGCACACATACGTGCATGTAGCCACAGCACCCCCGTATGGATAAAATAATATATTTTGGGGAGGGGGGGGTTGAGACAGGGTTTCTCTATAGCTTTGGAGCCTATCCTGGAACTAGCTCTTGTAGACCAGGCTGGCCTTGAACTCACAGAGATCCACCTGCCTCTGCCTCCCTAGTGCTGGGATTAAAGGCGTGTGCCACTGCCACCCGGCTTTAATAAATAAATTTTTATGTGTATGTGGGTTCCTGTATGTATGAATGTGCACCTTGTGTTTATCTGATGCCTGCAGAGGTCAGAAGGCCTCAGATTCCCTGGACTGAAGTTGCAATTGGTTGTAAGTTGCCACATGGGTGTTGGGGACAAAATCTGGGACCCTTGGTACAAGAGTACCAAGTGCTTTTAACTCCTGAGTCATCTTTCCATCCCCAGACTTTTTTGTAAATGGCCTTTCCGTTTTTTCTTTTTTTTTTTTTTTAACATAGTTTCATAGTTTAGGAATTTCACATCATGCACCCCAATTCTGCTCACTTCCCAATCTCTCCATATTCTCCCCTCCTCCCTACAATGGCCCCCAAAAGAAAATTTTAAGAATCAAAACAAGCAAGCAAACAAAGAAAAACAACACAAAACAATGGCAACAAATCAAAAAGAAAACTCTTCGCTCCTCCATCTTTCCCGCCTCGCCAGCACCATCCTGGTGGATGGAGAGCCGCAGTGTGTCACACAGTGTAGCCTTTGTCCAGTCAGCTCTACTTGCAGTGAGTCACTGGTCCGGTTCAAGGCCTCTGGTTTCTGTTACATCATCATTACTGGGTCCTCACCAAAACTCTCGGAGATCCTGCAGTTACTGTTCCACGGGACCAGACCCTTTACTAGCTCCAGCAGGACTTAGATGGGGTAGGTGCTAGTGCGTGCTAACCCCAGGTCCAGATGTAGGCCTGGCTGGGAGTTCAGCTGGTAATAGTTGAGCCTAGGCCACTGGGGCTGCCCCCACAGAGCCAGCTCCCCTAAGCCCATGCCATCAGGGTCAACTCTCTGGCAACCCATGGTGAGGGGTGGGACCATCTCTCCTGAGTGGTGGGAGGGGGCAGCATCCAGTGAAGGGCAAGGTTGGTTTAGCATGGCCTGATTCCATCATGTATTGTTCCTGTGGCCCCTGAGGCAACACAGGCTACAGACATCAACACAGACACCAACTGCAGCGGGAAATTGGACCTAGACATGACTCTTGGCATCAGTTTGGGCCTGGACAGCATCTTGGCTCTAGGTAGAGGCACAGACTACTTGGATAGGATGGCTCTGGTGGCAGCATGTTCCCCAGATACCAGCAACACCACAGGTTGCTGACCAAGGCTCATGTTACCATCGAAGGTCATGTGGATGCCCAAAATCTGGGGCTTTATTACTGCCCGAGGGCCATACTTCCACTGGGACTGTGCCAGTCTGAGTGGCCTGCTCTACGCCCTGGAATAGTGGTGACATCCAGACCTGGCTTCTGCTAAGGACCATGTCTGAGTCCATGGTCCCATCACAACCTTTGGTGCTGCCACCAAAGGTTACACAGAAGCTAGGAGTCAAGGCTACAACCTGTGGAATCTCTTCTTTAAAGACTATTTTTAGCTGGCCATTGTGACCCCTTCCTTTAATCCCAGCTCTTGGGAAACTGAGGCAGGTGTATCTCTTGAGTTTGAGGCCAGCCTGGTCTCTATATATTAAGACCCTAATCCAAAAAAGAAAAAAATATTGTTTATTTTTGTTTTTTTTAAGACATTATTTTATTTTGTTTTTTCTCTGTGGCCTTCTAGCCTATCCTGGAACTCACTCTTTAGACCAGGCTCCCTTGAACTCAACAGGCTTGCCTCTGCCTCCCAAGTGCTGGGATTAAAGGTGTGCGCCTGGCAAGACCTTGATCCAAAAAAGAAAAAACAAAGATATTTTTTATTTTTGGTTTTGTTTTGTTTGTTTGCGTTGAGATAGGGTTTCTCTGTGTAGCTTTGGAGACTGTCCTGGCACTAGCTGTATAGACCAGGCTGACCTTGAACTCAGAGATCTTCCTGCTTCTGCCTCCCCAGTGCTGGGATTAAAGGCTGTGCTACCACCATCCAGCTAGTTTATTTTTAATTGTGTATGTATGACAGGGCTGGAGAGGTGGCTCAGCAGTTAAGAACACACTGGCTGCTCTTCCAGAGGATCCAGGTTCAATTCCCAGCACCCACATGGCAGCTTACAATTGTCTGTAACTTCAGTTGCAGGGGATCAGACACCATCACACAGACATAAAAATAAGTATCTGTATGACCTGTGTGTGGGTTCCCTTACAGACAAAAAAGAGGACATCAGATCCCCTGGAGCTAGAGTTAAAGGCTGTTGTGAGCTGCCAGATGTGTATGCTGGGAGCTGGTCCTCTGGAAGATCAGCCAGTGCTCTTTATGTTTTCTTAGACAGGGTCTTTATGTAGCCTTTACTGGCTGGAACTCAGTATGTAGACCAAGTTCAACTGAGACAGAGACACCTGTCTCTCCCTTTGGAGCACTGTGATTAAAGGTGTGTGCCACCTGCCCGAAAGCAAGCATGTGTTTGTTCTTAACCACTGAACTATCTCTTCAGCTCCTGTTCCTTATACTCTTATTGAGGCAGGATATCACTGTGTGGCTCAGACTGGTCTCCAACTCCTCGGCCGCCTGCCTCTGCTCACAGGTGCTGGGATTTTAAGTATATTTGAAGAGTTCTTCACACATCCCAGGCATTATAGTCTGAGCTGTCCACTAGCATCGTGTAGACAGGGTCTGGAGCCTCACTAAACTAGGGAGAGGACAGGGGCCTTCCATAAGAGACAACAGCCTCTGTCACGGGAGTTACTGCTCCTTCGGGGGCCCCGACAGGTCGTGTGCCAAGAAGTAAAGCCATGTCTATGGAGAGCCAGGTAAAGTGTGTGGGTGAGGGGGATGGACTGGGTGATGGTTAAGCAGCCAGCTCTAGTTACCAGCTGGTGGCCCTCCTTAGAAATGAAAGTTTTTACGAAGGTCAGTCCGGCCTGCCAAAATCAGTCAAGACACCGTCCCTGTCAAGGGCGTCAAAGGAACGAGAGACAGTAGAACATAAAAAACTATGGCCCTCCTTGGATTGAGAAGTGTCTCCTGGACACCAGAATCCAGGAATCTGAGGCAAGAGAGGAGGCTGCCTCTTCCTGTCCAGCTAGCACCCAGCCCCTTATTGAACCACCCATTAAACTAGCCAAGCCCTTTTTGGTCACGCCTCTGCTGCCTGAAAGGCTTATGCCCAAGTGTGCTGATCCAGAGGAGGTCTTAACCCTGCCAACTAGTCATTTCCCACCCTAGGACCCTTTTCCACAACAGTCTACTCAGAATTATTCTATCGACTGGTTCACTTGGTTTATTATTATTCCTGCTGGCTCAATGTCCTGTCCCGGTGCTGGGTTATAAATCCTAGAAGGAAAAGGCACTGTCCTCTTCCTGGCCTGCCTCTGGGGAGCTGAGTAGTCCTTAACCTTCCTACCTTCCTCCAGTCTAGGCCCCGGTAGTATCCCACCGATTGTTCTAGGTGCTCAAAGCCGGAGAGGTGCTCTGGGTGGAGTTAGGGTATTTGTGAAGGGTTCATGAAGATAGAGGAAGCACTTTAGATATTACACACACGCACCCACGCCCACTCAATTCCTTGCCAAAACCAGGAGGAGGCAGTGGAACTCCTAGGCATCCTGGTGTCGTCACCACGTCAGGGACTAATTATCTCTGACGTGGCAGAGCAGGGTGTAACCTGTGGTGGGCATCCTTACCATCGTCACCCTCGTTCCCACCCCGGATCACGGCCACCTAGTCGGAAACATGAGAATACCAGAGCCCTTGCCCGAGCCCACCCTGCCAGACCTGGCGTCCAGAGTCCCCTCTAGCCCTGCACACCCTTTTCTTGGCCACCAGCGGTGCAGGGGGCTTCTGGCCGCGCTGCATCCTGCCCTTCGGCGCTCTGGCCGTCCTGGCCGGTGCAGCTGTCATGGGCATCACCTTCTCGCTGTGCGGGCCCTGCCTGGATCTGGTCCAGAGCATGTCGCTGGCTGCTCTTGGCGCGGACCTCGGACTCCTGTCCGCCACCTTTCTGTGCTGGCACACTCGGCAGCGGAGGGCTGGGCTTGCGGAGCAGCAGCGAGAGCCCGGGGCACCCTAAGCCTGTGTGCGGGGCCACCTCCCAGCGAGGTCTAGGCAAGGAAGGTGCTGTATTTCAGTGTAGTCGGAACACAGAAGACCCTCCCTAAACTTTATTTTCGAACCCTCAAGAGGTAGGGAGGGCTACGAGAGCCTTTGCCCTCTCTGCCCTTCCCCCTCACACTCTCTCTCCACCCACCGATGCTTTTGAGCTCGGAGAGCTGATTGTTGCCACAGAGCTGGCCTGGCTATATGGAAGGGGAGGAGGTTCGCAAAAAAAGTCCGCGCAAAGGTGCAAGGAGAGTGTGGAGCTGTCTGCCTTCCTCACCACGTCTTGGCCTCTGGAGGCATAATAGGCACTCAGTAAATGTTTGTTCAAGGCAAGAAGTAGTGGGGGCGAGTGTCTGAAGGGGACCAGGTCTTGGGCTGGGTAGGGGGTTATTTGAGAGGTCAGCAGCTCCCTGCGTCCTGAAACTGTCACACTCTATCATCCCTAGCCCCCTCAAAGCCGGCTGCTGTAACTGGACTGGGGAGAGAGTGCAGAGCTGGGGCTCCTGCAGGTGTGAAACGGGGACCTGGAGCCTCTTTGTTGCAGAAAGTGCCCGGAGGGGGTAGGAGCCCTGAGATGGAAGGACTAAGAGGCCTCAGTCAGGGGCCAGGACAGGTGGCTGGGTCCACAGAGAGTTCTAAGCCTCTCTTGGAGACTGGAGAGAGCCCAGGACACCATCTGCAAGAGTAGCCCTGGGGCCAGAGTCTGTGCAGAAGGCAATTCAATGGCCATTTGAGCCCCTGTCCTGTGCCCTCCCCGTCCCCTAGGACTTGATCAAAGCTGAGCCCAACACCAGCTTCCACCCACATCAGAATCCATCACATGTTTTGCAGACCCCAGAAGCCACAGCTCACAAGGAGGCTGGGCTGGGGACAAAGCAAAAGGCTGTTCCCCCTCCACAGTTGGCTGACAGTCTGGGGACTCTAGCAGGGATCTTGAAGTTCAGAGGCCAGCCTGGGTTCCCCCCAGGCTTTCCTCCCATCCTCCACCAGAGCTCCTCCATCCTTATGAGGAGGGTGTGTAGAAGGACCTAGAACAGCAGTTCTCAAGCCATAGGTCATGACCCATTTCAAGGGCTCATCTAAGCCCATGGAAAAACACAGACATTTGCATTGAAATTTATAACTGTAGCAAAAGTACAGTTATGGAGTCGTAATGAAAATAATTTTATGGTGTGTGGGGGTCACCACAACATGAGGTACTGTATTAAAGGGTCACAGTGTTAGGAAGGTTGAGAACCAGTGGTCAGAGAGAAGGTGGTGGGAAAGGGTTAATTCTGAACTTGACCTATGGAAGAACACAGCTTCAGCCCATAACTACCTGTAAAGGACACATTCTGGTTCCCTGTAGGAAGCTGAAAGGCAGGGCTCTGTGCCTGTGCAGATGAAGAGAGGAGCCACTAGTCCCTCTCCGATGTCTGTTCGCCATTACCCATTCCTGCATGTAAGGACAGCAGGCCTGGGAAAGTGCCTAGGGTCAAAGTCAGCTGTTCTACAGGCCAAACCAAGTATCCACCAGCCTGCTGTCCTGCTTCTTCAAGGGTCTGCCTCGGCCACACCCTTGGTCTGTCCTGGGAGGGTCCCAGCATCCTCACTCCACTATTGCTTCTCTGAAAAGCAGGGCACTTCTGTTCCTTTCCTTTTTTATTGTCAGGAACACTCACCCACCTTGGTGGCTCTGAGCGCACAGGCATACCCATATGGCCTCTTCTACCAGCTGCAGAGACTGGCCTGAAGTCAGCCTCCCTTCTGGAACTAGGTCTTTGGGCCTCAGGACTCTCCCCAAGATGGGAGTTAACCCCAGCTCTGCCTGGCCTGTCAAGGACAGAGGCAGGAAGAAAAGAATCATTGGTTCCTCTTGGCAAGGATCTCGCAGTTACAGCTGTTCATCTCCAGCTTGTGCCCTGGCAAATCATCTGGGGCAGAGGCTTGCTTCATTATTCAGATTTACTAGGATGGAGACTGTCAGGTTCAGGGATTCTGAATCTGATTCATTTGTGACCAGCCCTTCTCCGTGTGTCAAACCCTTACCTTTCCTCAACAGGTGGCCAGACCCTGAACCTCAAGGAGGGGCCAGCAAATAGACTACTCCCGGCCCACTTTCCAAATTTGCAAGTCCTTCTGGACAATGGGGCCATCTTATGGCGACTTTTCAGCGAGACCCAGGAATGCTTTAGGCTGAGACTGGCCCGATCCCATTGAGGATCAGTGATCGCAGCACTCAGCAGAACCCCGGTGCTCCCTAGTGGAACTCCTAGCTTAGGATGATATCTCTGTTGGCACATCAAGTCTTCCCAGCAACTCCGCAAAGCATGGCAAGCAATAGGCATTTTGGTTGATGAGGAAACTGAGAAACTCAGGCCACACAGCCAGAAATCCAAACAGCTTGGATTTGAAATCAGACCTGAGTTCTTTCTGCTAGAACAGACTACTGCCTTGGGGATACCCTACAAGAACGCCAGCCCCAACTGTGTTCCCCTATTCTGGGTAGCATCCAAGACTTCAAGCTTCAGACCTATGGTTGTGCCTGCATGATGTACCTCGGGGAGGAGTGGCCCAGACCCCAGCCCGCACGTGGCACCACCCCAGGAGCAGCCAAAGCCTGGCTTCAGGCCGAGGACCCTGCTGGGTGGTCCCTCACGGACTGCAAGGCTGCGCTGCCCCCCCTCTCGTCAGCGCATTCCTGGCTCTCCAGCCCCTCCCCCGGCTCTCGGGCCTCCCAGCCCCCTCCCGCGCTGGCCCAGCCTGTGTCTGAATCTGCTTCTGATTCTGGCTGTCGGGACAAGACCCCCTCCCCTCCTTCCTTCCCGGGCCGAGCAGCTCCGCCCCCAGCTAGGACCAGGCTCGCGCCTCCTGAGCCCCCCACCCACTTCTGGCACAGCTCCTCCGCCCTTGCAGCAGCCAGGAGGAGGCGGCAGCCCCGGCGCCCCAGGCCCCGCCCGCCCAGGGCCCTTCCCGGGAGGCCGGGAGACCTGCTCCTCCTGGCCCTCCGTGGGTGAGTGCTGGCGGCCGGCGGCGGGTGGGGCCTCCGCTGGCGGAGGCACCGGGAGCGGGGGCGACGCCTGTCAACGCTCCAGGCCTAGCAGGACTCGCCAACATCCCTGCTGCTGTGCTTGGCCCCGGGCGTGCCCGTGGCTGCTCCCACTTCTGGGCCTGTGTTGGGGCCGCCCGGGGGCTCTGCTATCTTGGCACTGCAGATCCGGCAGGCAGAGTCTCGGACTAGACTCACTCTCCTCGAGGGCAGAATCGTTGGGCGGAAGCTGGCTGGTCACCACAGCGGCCACGGCCATGCCCACCTGGCCCTGGGGGCTGCTGCTGACCGCAGGCACGCTCTCCGCCGCACTGAGCCCAGGGCTGCCGGCCACCGCCGACCCCTGCTATGATGAGGCGGGTGAACCCCGCTGTTGTATTCCGGGCCTAGTGAACGCTGCTCTGGGCCGAGAGGTGCTGGCGTCCAGCACGTGCGGGAGGCCGGCCAATCGCGTCTGCGATTCCTCGGACCCGCAGCGGGCACACTCTGCAGACCTCCTGACCTCTGCTCCGGGCACTGCAAGTCCTCTCTGTTGGCGCTCCGATTTGCTGCAACGGTCACCCTTCAACGTAACCCTCACGGTGCCCCTGGGGAAGGCTTTTGAGCTGGTCTTCGTGAGCCTACGCTTCTGCTCGGCTCCCCCAACCTCCGTGGCCTTGCTTAAGTCGCAGGACCATGGCCGCAGCTGGGTCCCCCTGGGCTTCTTCTCCTCCAGTTGTAGCCTGGACTATGGCCGTCCGCCTGCTCCTGTTGATGGCCCTGCTGGTCCAGGGCCAGAAGCCCTCTGCTTCCCAGCCCCCCAGGCCCAGCCTGATGGTGGAGGCCTTCTAGCCTTCAGTGTGCAGGATGGCAGCCCGCAGGGCCTGGATCTGGACAACAGTCCCGTGCTCCAAGACTGGGTGACTGCCACAGATATTCGCATATTACTCACAAGGCCTGCCACACTGGGGGACATAAGGGACCGGGAGGTCACAGTCCCTTATTCCTACTCAGCTACTGAGCTCCAGGTGGGAGGTCGATGCAAGTGCAATGGGCACGCCTCACGGTGTCTGTTGGACAGCCATGGCCACCTGATCTGCGACTGCCAGCATGGCACAGAGGGCCCTGACTGCAGCCGCTGCAAGCCCTTCTACTGTGACAGGCCATGGCAGCGGGCTACAGGGCAGGAAGCCCACGCTTGCCTTGGTGAGGCCTTGGAGGGTAGCCCGGGGACTTCTGACCAGGCAGGGCTGCTCCTGACTGATCCCTCCCTGCAGCTTGCTCCTGCAATGGCCATGCCCGGAGATGCCGCTTCAACATGGAGCTGTACCGACTGTCTGGGCGCCGCAGTGGGGGTGTGTGCCTCAACTGCCGGCACAATACTGCTGGTCGCCACTGCCACTACTGCCGGGAGGGCTTCTATCGTGACCCAGGCCGTGTCCTGAGTGACCGCCGTGCTTGCAGAGGTGAGCCTGCCACCGCATGCCTTCTTGCTTTACTTTCCCAGAGCCCCGACTCACTCCTGAACCAGTCCCTCATTTCTATCCTCAGCTTGTGACTGCCATCCAGTTGGTGCTGCTGGCAAAACCTGTAACCAGACCACTGGCCAGTGTCCCTGTAAGGATGGTGTTACTGGCCTCACCTGTAACCGCTGTGCCCCAGGCTTCCAGCAGAGCCGGTCTCCTGTGGCGCCCTGTGTTAGTGAGTGACCCTGCCCTGTCTCAGTCACCTCAGTCAAAGCAATCAACTACTGTTGTCTGTCTGTCCCCTGAGCCTTTCAGATGCCCCTGCCACCCCATCATAGACTATTCTCCCACACTCCTTAGAGACCCCCGTCCCTGGACCCACTGAAGAAAGCAGTCCTGTGGAGCCACAGGGTGAGTGGACGCCAGAGTCCCAGACTGGTATGACCTTGGAGAAGGGGGCTATAGGAGACCAGTATGGGGGAGAGGCATGGAACTCTGCTAGCCTCCACCCTTTCCCCCTAGACTGTGAGTCACATTGCAGACCTGCGCGTGGCAGTTATCGAATCAGCCTGAAGAAGTTCTGCCGAAAGGACTATGGTAGGCTGCCTACCCTCAGCCCTTCTACCTCGCCCCCCAACTCCTCGACCCTGGCTGTACTTCAAGCCTCATCCTCTCCTCGGGTCTCCCACTGATGCTGGCTCCGCCCCTTCAGCAGCTATATCTTCAATGTACCTCCCTCTAGTGGGTGACCTCTTTATGTCCTTCCTAAGCCGGGTGGGTATTCTGTGCTTCACACAATCCCCTCTGGCCCTACCCCGCCTGACTCGCTTTCTCACACCCTTATCCCCCTCCCTACCCCCAGCGGTGCAGGTGTCAGTGGGTGCGCGCGGCGAGGCCCGCGGCGCGTGGACACGCTTTCCGGTAGCAGTGCTTGCTGTGTTCCGCAGCGGGGAGGAGCGCGCTCGGCGCGGGAGCAACGCGCTGTGGGTACCAACCCTAGACGCCGCCTGCGGTTGCCCGCGCCTTCTACCCGGCCGGCGTTACTTGCTGCTGGGGAGCGGGCCCGGGGTTGCAGCTGGAAGCACAGCGGGCCGGGGACCCGGACTCAGCGCAGCCCGTGGAAGCCTCGTGCTGCCTTGGAGAGACGCCTGGACTCGGCGCCTCCGGAGGATGCAGAGGCGCGAGCGGCGGGGGCGCTGCGGGACCGCCTGAACCTGCGAGCTGGGCGTGGACAGGGCAGGCACTGCTCTTATCTCTGGGTGTGTTTATCAGTGCGTTAGCCTGCTGGAAGTGTCACGTGCGTCGCCATCTAATTTTCCCCCCTTCCCATCCCATTTTTTAACTTCTTTGGTGACGCCCCATCCCCAACACAGAGGTATGTGAAGTCCCCTAAGAACTACCAGGAGGCACCCAGGGCAGTCGTCACCCTCAAAGGACCCTGATCTCATCACCCTGTCTGCCTACTACAAGGTGTATCCTGATACCCGACATCTCTTAAAGGTTGTGAACCGCCCCACTCCCAGGGAATGCTAGGATCCTTCTAGGGTTTGAGCGCATCACACGAGTGTGATTCATCAACTCTCCGATGCTGTGATACACTAGAGTCCTCCGACCTTCCCAAAGCCACTGCTGCCACCATAGACGCCTGTACGCCGCTGTGGGGGTCATGGCCCAAACGCACAGTCAGGACAGCGACTTTTCCGCCTCCAACCGAGATCTGCAAAGAGTACTGCGGACTCCTCTCGTATAAGGATGACTGTCCAACACCGTGGATATTGTCCCCATGTCCTTTCTGGCCTATCTCTGCCGATCGCGTATTTGTGTCCCCATCCGCAGCTGCATCTCTGCCTGCTTCCCACCTCTTTCTTGTCCCATTGTCCCCATATCTGGGGTCCACCCAGTTGTCATTCTCTGCAGCATCTTCCTAGTCTTGGCCTCCAAGCTCCTTGGCACAGGTCCCGCCCCTAGCTAGGAGCCCTACACTCTACCGGCTGGATGTCACGAACGGGCAGTTCGGATCCACACGTAACCGGGCCAGACGGCGACTTCCACGGGCAGCCATCGGGGCTCCAGATGCCCATGACTTTGCCTTATTCCAGGCGCTAGAGCTCCTACCTCTTTAGGCAAACCCCCGCCCCAGAGCGCGGGAACCGCTGTTCGGCTAGCGCATGCTCCCGGCTTGGCCGCCGCCGGGCGCGAGCGCGCATGCCCAGAGCCGGCAGAGCTGGAGACGCGGGGCGATCGGGGTGGGCAGCCCGCAAGCGCGTGCTTGTGGGGCGGGGCCGCCTACGCGCGTGCGCAGAAAGGCCAGCGCGGTCCAGCGGAGAGCTGGAGGGAGCGGTGCGGTGCGGGCGCCGAGGTGGGTGCGCGGCGGGGGCGTGGCGGCTGGACGAGGGGTGTGGGGGTGTCACTGTCATCGCGCGCTGACCGGCGGCACGGACAGACAGAGAGGGGACGCGGGCGGTGCTTGGTGCCTTGGTCGCAGCGTGTTAGGGGGGCTCCGGAGACTGGTGCTCCCGAGCCTGGTGCGTGAGGCGGGCCCCGGTGTCAGATCCTTTTGGGCAGGCCCGGCCTTCTTAGGTCGTGGCTGCCTGCTCTCGGCTCTGTGCCGTGGGAAAGAACTGCCTCCGTGTCAGCCTTCCCTTGGGGCACTTTCCGTCCCTGCGGAATAGGAAATCCTCTTTCTGTATTTGTTTGAAATTGCAGCAGTGTTCATATACCTTTGCCCTCAAAGACCTGCAACAATTCGGGCCCTTCCCTTGCCAAAGCTGACACAGCTGCCCACCTGAAGCTTAGGTACTTTCCCAGCTTAAGAGCCCTTTCCAGCTAGTGTCCCTGACCTGCCTGGGTCGCCTGTGTCACCTGTGCCTTAGCTTGTCACTGTGCTTCTGGAGTCTTGAATAACATAGCTGGAGGGCAGAGCTGGCACCGTGTGTGGTGGGCTTCCCATGACAGAAGTCAGTCTGCAGGGATGCTGGCTGCCTGGCCACAGTTCAGAAACAGTTGTGGTCTTCTTGGGTTAAGGCTCACTGAGCCAACTTTAGGGGCCAAAGGTTGTCTAAACCAACTGGGTCATATGCAATTGACTTTTATGGCAGTAGGGTTGTGTCTGTCCAAAGCGGGTAGAGGCTCAAAATGATTTTCCTCACGTCATCGCGTTCTGCTGGAAGACCAGCAGGTGACTTCCAGGCAGTTTGTACAACTGTCGCATAATTTGGCACATGTTGCCATTTCGTCTACTTGGGGTCAAGGACTCTCCTTCCACAGGTACTTGTAAATGTTCCCAGAGTTGTTGTGGAGCTGAGTGTGCTCATGCTCTCTTAAGCTCTTGCTCCAGATGGTGTCCAGACCAACCCAGATGACAAATATCCAAGACATTTCAAATGTTTGGTAGTGATCATTCATATTGAGTGGTATGAGCCCTTTGCGTGCGTCCTTTACTCTGAGGATTAATCCTCACCTAATCTCCTCAGCACTCAGATAAAGATGTTGGACATCTGGGACAGACTGGGTAGGTAGAATCTGGTCTTTATGTGAATAGGCCTGGTGCCACATTGGCTCCAGTCATGGCTCTGCCACAGTCTGGCATTCAGTGGGTCAAGCCCTCTCTTAAGTGGTTGTTGGACGGAATACAGATGCTGTTTTCTGAGTGATGGATGTCACCTGGTGACTGCAACTGGATCAAGGGTGACCTTTTGGGTTGCAGAAGTAATCTAGTAATCTAGGCAAGGTTTTCATAACAACAGTCAAATTCACCTCCCTGCGACTGCAAGTCCACCGGCATGTGTGCCTTTCTAGCTCTGACTAACCACACCTGCCAGGACTGTCCAGCAAGTCTCAGTGACCTTGGGCACACAGCCCTGCTCCTAATCCTTATTAGAGACGGAGCCAGCCTCAGAAGGCGTAGTAAAGTGTTTGCCTTTGCGTGGTTTCTCGTTTAAAGTACACAGAACAGTGAAGTGGGTTGTAAAAACAGTTAACATTTGCCCTGTTCAGTGTTCTCCCTGTCTGAGCATACCTTTTCTGTTTTGACAACTCTAAGTAGAAGAAAGAACCCTTTGCAACAGCTGTTTCGGTGGCTGTTGCGGCCATCACCTTTTAAATGGAGATCATATTTTTTTTAAAAGCCCTCAGGCCTTTTGCTGAGAACAAGCCTGAATTTCATTATCTGGGAAATATCACTCTCCTTCCAATATGTGTTTATTGAATTCATACTTCAACAGTGCTTACCTAGTATACACGAGGCCCTGTGTTCAATTCCCAGGACCTGAGGCAGAGGGAATGAGCTGAGTATGGTGGAATGTAATTATAATCTCGGTAGGGAGGTTGAGGCAGAAGGACCAAATTTTAGGCCGGCCTGGGCTACAGAACAAGACTGTTTCAAAACAACAGAAAGGGTTGGAGAAAGCAACTCAGTAATAGAATTCTCATCTAGCATGCCCAAAGCCCTAGGCACAATCCCCAGTACTAAAGGGAAAAAAGAAAGAAAATGAATTTGTATGAGTAGATGCCATGTGTGTGCTGTGGACACAGCATTGAGTGACATTTGGAAGCTTCTGGAAGAGTGTGGCTTGTGAGGGACTTGATTGGATGAATGTGTTCTAAAACCACAAGGGCCGCTGTGCTGAGTGTGGGGACAGTTGAGGTTACCTCCAGGGTAACAGAAGGGTTGGACTGATACAAGCAGCTACCAGGATGGCAAGAGCCAGGGCAGAAGGAGGATGTTGGGTGGCTGGCAACCCAAGGCTGCAATGTATAGAATACAGAAAGAGACAAGCTAGGGAGGAATAAGGCTTTGAGTTTGGAGAGTAGAGGTGCCATTCAGACACTGGGTGTCTCCTGGGCTGGAACCAAAGAGTGTACATGGGGCATAAGAGTGGGGAATGTTCCTGAGTGGCATTTAAGCTGGGAGGTAAGTTGGGCTGTACATACAGACTCCTGATTCTATGTCCTTAAGACACTAACTTAAGGTGGAGGGAGTAGAGTGAGTTTATGGACTTTGTGTTCCTGTCAGACCCAGTTTCTCATGAGTAAAGGGGGAGCTCCTGAGTGCTGGACGTAGAACCTTCCCTGGCTCCATTGCCTTACAGGGGCTTTTCCTGACTGCCTTTTGGGGAACCTCTAGATTGGGTGCTGCTTAGCTCAGAAGAGCTCATTGTCCTCTAAACCATGGGTTGGCATTCTCACGGTTAGAACTTGGAGCTTGTCTTGCCTTCCTCGCAGGTCTCCAGCTTCTGTCTAGCCAGCCTTAGAGACAGCCATGAGGCCAAGCCTGTGACGTCCACTCCATAGTCTTTCTTCCACGTTGTGGGGCCGCATGGGTAGGGGGAAACTGGTCCTGCCACAGGAGCCTCCATCCGCCCACAGCCTCAGAGCACTTTTCTATACTGCTCACTCCAGCCTGGCACGTTTTCCTTTGCAAGTGACAGACCACCAAACTTTCTGAAACTCTGTCCTGCCTGATTTTTCAGCTGTCTGTCTGTGGTGCTGGGAATTGAACCTAGGACCTCCTGCCTAGTGCTAGGAAAGTATTCTAACCACTGAACTCTATCCCGAAGCTTGGTTTTGATGTATTAAAACAGGCTCTCGCTACATAGCCTAGGCTGACCTCAAACTCCTGATCCTCCTGAGTCGGCCTCCTGTGCGCTGGGATTACAGGTATGTGACTGTTTCCCACTGTTAGTTGGGTTCTGCACGCTCAGAGACTCTGGTTGTTTACTGATAGGTGAGTCCATTATGAATAAAATCTGGTTTACTGTTCTAAGTGTAACTCATTGTCTGGGTCTCACCCAAGGCCTTCCCTTTATCCCATCAGCCTCACCTTGAATCACTTTGTTCCTGTTCTCTAGTTACCTTCCATCTTCCCCAGCAAGACCCTTCCAGCATTCCTGTCTTGGAAGCTTATGGACCCTTAGAAGAATTGAGTTGTGGGACATACTCCTCCCTGGAGTCCTTTTCTGTCTTTCTGGGCTCCTTCAGCACACAAGAACACAGTCCTTTGTCAGCAGCTCGCTGAACCCCAGGCCTTTAGGCTCCTTGGAGCCTGTGAACTAGACTATAGATGTCTTTGTCTCCCCTTTGTGGGTGTGTGTATAGGTGCATGTGAGTTCCTGTGTGTGGAGGCCAGAGGTCGACATTTGATGTCTCACTCAATTGCTCTCCACCTTACCTCTTGAGATAGTCTCTCTCATGGAGACCTGAGGCTTGCCAGTGAGCCCCACGGAGCCTCCCCGGTGTTGGCATTAGAGGTATGTGTTGCCACACTCACCTTTAATGTGGATTCTGGGGGTTGAACACTTACACCCTCATGCTTCGATAACAAGCACATTACCGATTAAGTCATCTCTCCACCTTAGACTGGCTTTCGATCTGAACCGTAAAGATACTCACTGGCCTGTGCCCTCATTGCAAGCAGTACCTAGACTCAGAAGGATCTCTGTTCTTGGTGCTTTTGTCCTTTGCTCGTGTTTTCTGTGCCACTGCCTGGGGCTAAGGCTTCCTCACCCTTCAAGACCCAGCTGAGGCAGACACAGACTCTAGGAAACCTTTTCTGAGCCCTGTTTCCTTGTGGACAGAGGGCTCTGATGCCCTGCGCTTCCCAGTCGTGTAGCACCTGTGCCTTCAAGCGCTTGGTCAGTGTTCAGTCCTGATCATGGCTTCCTGGGAGCTGAAGCAATGCCTCACATCTTTTTCCTCCAGCACTTGGCACTTTGGCATGCAGGAAGCATGTCTTGAATGCCTATTAAAATGATTAAGCCTTTGTGACTCCCAGGCAGCTGTCCTACTTGGTCTGAAGATGTTTGAGAACCTGCCAGTGCCTAGCCTTGCAAGGCACACCTCCCTCAGACACCTAACTCGGAGCTCAGGTCAGTTGAAATTCTGGTGCTGCTGACATTTTGGCTGAATTCTTTTCCTGACTTGCTGTGGGAAGAAAAGAACCTCATGGAGATCCAGCCCCTGCCTGTGTCTAGAATGGCTAGCCAAGCGTGGTTCTCAGAATCCCATGTATAATCTCAGGCACCTCTAGGAAGACCTGCATTTGACTTCCAGCCAGCAAGCAGTCCAGCTGGCCCACGGTGCTGTGACTCAAGCCTCATTACTGGTCACATCCCTTTTGTACCTGGCACGTGCCTGCCATTGTGTGCCACCAGCAAAAGGCCCACTATCAAGTTCCCTGTAACCAGGGAGTCAACTGTGAGTGCCAGTCACCACTAACACTTGAGAAATTCTTAGGCTGTGCTTCAGGGCTGAGACAGCATACATCCTGCCTTCTGGGGTCACTGCATAAGACGAGTTTGTTAAGGCTGCCTACTGTTATTCAGACTTCAAAATTAACCTGCTTCCTTCTCTGGTTTCTTCCTTCCCAGGCACACTAGAGTGTAATGTGACATTTGGGTACGGAAGCTACAATCTAGTAGAAGAGTGGGACTTAAAACAGGTCACTACAATACCTCAGTGTGCTGACAGGAGTGGGAACAGACCTGGATAAGTAGGCACTGGCCTGGAAAGTCACTGGAGGGCCCCTGAAGATTGATGAGAATGAGCTAAGAAAGGAAGAGGGGACAAATACGCCCTACCTCTCCTCCTTCATGTCCCTTTAGAAGGGACGTACCTCTTGATTATACCGCGGGAACTGTAGCTTGCACTGTGTGACCAGTGCTCCCGAAGCTGCAGTGGGAGGGGCAGGAGGGTGGGGGACAGGAAGGATCTCAGGTTAGATGTTGTGACAAGCCAAGCCCTGGCCATTGCAGAGGTGAGTTGCAGTGGTAAAGCCACGGAGCATGAAGGTCATGAGATGTGCAGGATGCCTCGGAAGCAGCTGGAGGGAAGGGTCTAGAGCTCACGTGCGGAGGCTAGGAGGAAGCTGGATTTCTACAGCCGGGACATCGAGGAGCCATTGTAGAGGGAGAGCTGGAGCAGTGAGCCGGCATCCAGACCAGAACAGCCCAGGGAGTGACATCAGCCACGAGTGCTTTGGGGAGTTAAGGGCCTGAGGTGCTGTTGTGGATAAGCTGAGCAGTGGTGTCCTAAAGGCCGGAGTTGGATGCAACCTGCTGTCGCCAGCTGTTCCACCCTGATGGAATTTAAAGGAAGAGGCAGAACTAGAGAAGGGCCTCAGTGAGGGCTCAGGGAAAGGAGATCAGAGCCTGTTCAGGGGGCCTGTTCTTGGGCCGTGGCACCAAGTGTGGCTGCAGTTAAAGGAAGCTCCTGCCTGGCCGCCTGCCCTTCTCAAAGGGGGCAGGGTGAGGCTATGAGCCAATGCCTGGGAACAGAGGAGCTGGAGGTGAGCCGAGAAGGCCTGCCAGGCAGCACCCAGAGCCCAGCGTGCTCAAGGCCCACGAGCAGATGGTCTGGTTGTTTTCGCCTCCTCAGTGCTGATGTAGGTGTAGAGAAGCGTGCTTCAGCCCAGCCTCCTCCTGCCTGGCCGCTGAGACAAGGGGACAATTGGGAGCGGAGGGTTGTCATGGCTGTCTAGGCTTAGCTGCATGCAGAGAAACAGAGTGAAGGGGCTGGCAGAAGGGGACCAGTGTTCCAGAGCAGGAGCACTGTGTGTGCTAAGGTACCGTGAGATAGGGGCTAGGCCTGGCATGGTGCCAAACACCTTTATTCCAGAACTCAAGAGGCAGTGACAGGCAAACCTCTGTACATCTGAGGCTAGCTGGTCTGTAGGTGAGTTGCAGCCCTACATGGTGAGGACCTTTTTGGGGACAGACAGACAGATACTATTTATGAATATTTGGCCCCGGGGTAGAATGGGGTTGAATGACTTAGGTATATATAATGAAATAGAAATGTAAAGGTCTTTCATGTGTGGGGAGGTAGTGGGGAGGAGCCTGAGGCTGCTCAACCCATCCTTCTAGTGATGGCACAGAGAACAAGGCTGGGGGCTGGAGGCAGGTGACCAGAGACCTAGTGAAGGGAGGCGGCAGGGATTCCTCCAGAGAGGAAGGGTGTGTGTGTGTGGTGGTGATGGGGGTGCTATAGGCTGGTTCAGAAACATGAGAGAGAAAAAAGGAGGGTCCTGGGGAGAAGAGTAGGAAGGAGCAGGAGCTGAACTGCCTGAAGACCAGAGTGACTCTCATCACCCTGGTTATTGGCACCATCTTACCCTTAAGATTCTCTTAGGCAGTGGGGCTCAGAGAGAATATTCGGGAAGTATGTCCATGTGGGACCTCTCCCACCATGACATTCTGCATGTGAAGGCCCAGGGTGGCTTGTACCCCAAGTGCAACACACCCCAGGTGGTCTGCCTGCCTTCAGTCACTTCTAACAGTGATTCTGATGGCTGCTGCTTCTGCATCTACTTTCCTGTCAACAGACAGATCTCTCGGAAAGAAATCCCGTACCTCCTCATCTCAGTGCCCTGGTGGCATCTGTTCCTAACAGGATGGGGATGGACCCTCAATAGAAAGGGGCCTTAGTCTTTAATTCTCCTTCCCTTCTACTGTGTGTTCTGGTCCTTTCTGTGGATGCCATCATACCTCATCTGCCCTCCCATTGGAACCTTCCTCCAGGAAGGCTTCTGCCGCCCCCTCTAAGTATGTCTTAATTATCAGTGTGTCTACAAATCCGCTGTGACGGTTCTGTCGGGTATCTTGTATCTGCTAGGCCCAGCTAGTTACAAGAGACCTGGGAGGCATTTGAAAGAAAGTTCTGGAAAGGTTGGATATGGAGGGGATGGGTGACTTGGAGTGGACAGGTTACTTCCAAGGTTTCTTCTGTGCTGTTCTGTGCCAGGGCCGCAGTCTAAGGAGAAGATGGGCATTCAGTCCATCCCCCACCCTGTGCCCAGGACTCCTGACAACACTCTGAGGTCATCTATGTCTCTGGAATGTCCAGCAGCTACTTGGAGAATGGGCACATCCTTGGAGATGTGTCCCTGGGAAGAGGGCTTGATTGTCACTTGCTCTTGATTGCTGGTTGTGACCTCTGTCCTTGTCTCTGCTGTTCATGCCCTGGCCCCTCCGGCTGTCTCATGTGTTCCTCTGGCCTTCACCTCCTCCCTGTCTCAGTACTGTACTTTTGGGTTACCCCCACAGGCAGCTGCCCCCTGCTACCATCTCAGGTGCCCTTTCAGGTTCCCTACTTGCTAGCATCTCTATTCTCAGCCACACATTCGTCAGTGGGCCAGCTGCTCAGGACGTGTTGGCACTCCCAGCATCTTATCGGACAGCAAACCATCACTGTCTCAGCAGTCATAGCTGTGCCTTCCCCGCCCCAGACAGCATATCCCAGGCCTCCCCCAACCCTGTAGGCATGGTCTCTGCCACATAGATGCCCAGGTTTGCGGTCATCTCTAATGGTCTGCATATGCACCTCCCCTGAACTGGTGGGCTCTTTTCCTTTTTTTCCATGTCCTTGTTAAGCAAGATTGAAGGGCAAGCATGGGCATGCCCTGATATATTCTAGGGTGACCTGCATTAGAGGAACGTGTGCTTATCTGTCACATAGTGTCTCACGGCCCCCTTCCGTTGTCCACTGTTATCTGTGATGCCTGCCAGGCATCAGGTTTCCCATATGCTCAGCCTAGGGGTCCAACTTGACTTCCTCTCCGGTCTTTATTCCTGTCTGATGTCCTGCTCCCGGTCTCCAGGAAAGCATGTGGGGATTGCTAAGACTGGAGAGGAGAAGCTGAGCCCTGCCTAGCATGTGGCACGGTGACTAAGGTTCAGTCAGACAGGGCCCCGGGTTATAGCTTGTTCCTGTGGCTGGAGAAGCGCTATCAGGCTAAGGCTACATAGGGGTGTGAGACTCCCTTGGGACACTCTGTCTTTGTTTGGTGCTGTGTGTGGGTGTGGGTGCCTTCTCTGTACCACAGCCATTGTAGGAAAGCTGTTTCTGGTGACCACTCTGTCAGGACCTGCCGTGACCTTTCCACTAGCCGTTCTTTCCACTTCCTCAGCTGGACTCGGCCCTCCTTTCCCCTGACTCTTCCACCACAGACATCAGGGTGATTTTCTGTTTATCTGGGATGTCACATATTAACCTCTTCTGCTTCTCATCTCACACCAAAGACCCCCAACTTAGTGGTGTCTCCCCATCTTTCTTTCTGCAATGCTATCCCCCAAGTACTGTCTTCACCTACCCCAGTGAGCTCCCCGTCTTTATAGACTTGAAGTAACATCGCTGTGTGTGTTTATGGTTGTAGTCTCCTCTGGATCCTCTGTTCTGCTCTATCCCCAGGGTCCATTCTGAAGCAGGCAAGGAGGAGCAACTAACACAAAGTTTGTGGAATGAATAAAAGTTTGGAGCAAAGGAGAGCTGTTACACTGTGAGCCTCAGCACAGTCTGCATGTCACACGCTAAGGAGTTTGTTTTCAAATCTGCCTGTTTGGGAGAAGAGGTTAGAGATGCAGTCTCATGACCAAAGCAGTGTTTTGGGACAGCCTCATGGTATTGAAAAGAAGTCCTGACCTTGCTGGGGAAGGAGCTAGGGCAGAGCTGACTGTGAAGAGGCCTATACCTCAAGGAGGGTCTCAGCAGACTGGGTGTTCCTCCTGTGTGGATTTTCTCCAGAGCCTCTCCTCTCCCGTTGCTTTCATCTCTAAAGTGGAGCAGTAAATCCTGTGCCATCAGGCTCTCCTTGGGATTGAGCAGGGTGGACTGCAGAGCCACCCACATCCTCGGCAGTCAGCCTCTGTGGCTGAAGATGACCCCCTGGGGACCACCACCACCCAACCCCACCTCCTGGCCAACGACCTGCCTAAATGGGTGATGGACCAGTCAAGCCAGTGTTAACGAGCCTGGTTTCCTTTCAGCCCAGTCCTGGCACCTTCCTCCTCTGTGGACAAAGGGAAGAACAATGGCTTTACTGTAGATGGAAGGTGTTGACTTTTGAGTCTCCCTGGAGCATTTGTGGTAGAAGTGTCTTACAGGAATGCCTCTTCTCGGAGAAGGCTGGCCTGGCCGAGCCAGCAGCCACCTATGGCTCCACTGATGTTTGGTCTTATCCTTGGCAAACCCAGGGCAGTACTGTGGGTGAGGACACGTTCGTACGGCAGTCACAGGCATAGCCTGGAGCGTGTCATCCAATCCAGCAGCATAACATTTTGGGGAACTAGAAAGCATGTCTTTCCACATATGTTTTTTGTTTGCTTTAAAAGACATACTTTCTTTCCAAATTCAGATGCCTTGAACTTTTCAGATAGTCTCCACGCTGGTAGAAAAAACGCTATGAAATTAGGGGAAGCCTGTGAAGTGGAGAAGCAGCTCGGGGCAGGAAGGGGAAGTGAGGCTGTTGAAAGAGGCAGTTGGCTCTGGCCTGTGGGAGAACTGCACCTCTTCAGGAGTGGCCACTGGGATGATCCTCCAGAGGTTCCTGAGTGTGGAAGGTGAGGCCCGCGACTCTGTGCAGCCTCAAAAGGAAAGTGCTGAGACATCTGAGCTGTCCTGGCGTGTCCAGGGTGGAGAACTTTCTATAAACAGTTTCAATTTAACCCTCACACCAGGGCAATGATGGTGTGTGCCTTTAAAACCCCAGCATTTAGGAAGCAGAGGCACGTGGATCTCTGTGAGTTCAAGGCCAGCCTGGACTACTTAGAGAAACCCTGTCTCAAAAAACCCTCATACTAAGCCGGGTGGTGGTGGCGCACGCCTTTAATCCCAGCACTTGGGAGGCAGAGGCAGGCGGATCTCTGAGTTCGAGACCAGCCTGGTCTACAAGAGCTAGTTCCAGGACAGGCTCCAAAGCCACAGAGAAACCCTGTCTCGAAAAACCAAAAAAAAAAAAAAAAAAAAGAAGAAGCACTAAAACACCCTCATACTAGAAACCTTTCTTAGTTCATGCCCTTCCCCATTTCCCACTGCTCTTAGCATAAACCCTAGACACCTTGTGTGTGTGCATGTTTTAGCCTGTGCTACCGGCCTCACAGCTCCTGGTATCGACCACATTCTGACTCCAGCTCACGTGTCATCTCTTAGGAGATGTTCGCACCAGGGACCCCGTAAAAGTATCCATCACCCTGCAGTGGGGTCCTGCTGTTGAAACCACTACCAGCTCTTGCTCCATGAGTCCAACAGACATCAAGTAGCTTTTCCCCTTTCTTGGAATTGCTGGTGAGGCCTGAGGGCACAAGCTGTAGAGTGCTTCCCATTCCAAACACACTGAACAGCAGGAGAGGGGCCAGAGCTGCCGCTGGGAGAACCAGCTCTTCTCTGTTGAGAGAGACTTGCAGACAGTGCAGCATCTGTGGTGACAGATCACAACCCCAACCCTCAGGCTGAGGGAAAGTGGCCTCTTGAGCACTGTTCACAGAGACAGCACCTGTGCAGGGTCTGTGCTGTTGTGTGGCCAGTCCACATTGCCCAAGCAGGAGACAGACGTCCTGTGTGTGCTGTGTCACCCTACATGGTGAGTTCAGGCCTGCAGAGCTACATAGAGAGGCCCTGTCTCAAAACACAAATAAATAAGAATGACTTTAATCCCAGCACTCGGGAGGCAGAGGCAGGCAGATTTCTGAGTTTAAATCCAGCCTGGTCTACAGAGTGAGTTCCAGGACAGCCAGGGCTACACAATGAAACTGTGTCTTGCAAACGAACAAACAAAAAACAAAACAAAAAGAGTGAATGAATAAATAAACAATTTAATTCTCCAAAGTGTGAGTCTTAAGAGTCTGGTTTATTTGTTTTTAATGAATTTCTCGCCTTCCTTACTTCCGCATCTCAATGACTCATTGTATCATGTGTAAATGTGAGGAAAGGCTTTGAGGGCCACACCAGAGCAGTCCTGGTAGAAGTCCTTCCGTTGTGAGGAAAGGCTTTGAGGGCCACACCAGAGCAGTCCTGGTAGAAGTCCTTCCATTGTGAGGAAAGGCTTTGAGGGCCACACCAGAGCAGTCCTGGTAGAAATCCTTCCGTTGAAGAGAGCTAGGACTAAAATAATTATTTGAATAGTACTCACAAGTTTTGCTTTGTAATTTGGTCTATCTGTCGTTTTGTGATTATTTATGTGGTTTTTATTTTTTTATGTGTATGAGTGTTGTGCCTGCATGTATATCTATGAACCATTTATGCCTTCAGATGCCCTGGAGTTACAGATGGTTCTGAGTGCCATGTGGGTGCTAGAAATCCAACCCCAGTCTTCTAGAAGAGCAGCCAGTGCTCCCAACCTCCGAGCCATAGTTCCAGCCTGATTACGTGTTCTTTTATCATGTGATAAAGACATCCCGAGCCCATCTTTTAAAAGACTTTAAATTTTACTTTCTGTTATAATTATGAGTGTTTTGCCTGTGTGTATTTATATGCACCAGATGCATGCCTGTTGACCTCAGAGGTCAAAGAAGGCATCAGATCCTCTGGAATTGCAAGGCAGCTGAGCCCATTTTATAGATGCCCGGAGAAAGCCTCATGTGCCAGCCCCGATATCATGCAGTTCCCTTTGAGTGGGATGTGAAGGAGAGATGATTGGGTCCCTGTGGTTCCAGAGCGTTCTCTGGGCCTCCTGAGGGAGGTCTTTGAACAGTACCGCCACCCCTTTAGGAGTTTCCAGTTTAATGTTCAACCTGGAGCCAGCTGGCATGCTCTGCTAAACGCCTGTTCTATTTATAAATGTTTTTATTTCACTCAGGGGCAGCAGGTCCTTGTCACCCAGAAAGAATGGACCTGTGGCGGGTGGCTCTGTAGGCTTTTAAACTGAGAACCGAAGTCTGGAGATGGCTCAGATGTGGGAATCAGACATGGGGGGGGGGGTTGAGGGAAAGCAGGCAGGGGGTCCTGCTGTTTTCAGAGTCGTGAAAGAGGGCTGAGGCGGCAGGACTGGACCCGCTATAAGCAAGCTTTGCCGTTGGGACACATTAAAAATCAATTTAATATGGTTATAGTGCTTGTAGCAATTTTGGGTTGTTTGTGGTGCCATGACCTCAGTCATGGCTAAGTACTGTGCCACTTAGCCACACCCTCAGACCCAGAAAACCTTGTTTCAATTAATGATTAATATAAGGAAGCCCCTGTAAAGAGTTATCAATGGGGCTGAAGAGATGGCTTAGTGATTAAGAACACTTACTGCTCTTTCAGAGCACGTGGTTTCAGCACCCACATGGCGGCTCAAGCTGGCTGTAACTCCAGTTCCAGGGGATCCAGTGCCCTTTTCTGACATGCAGGTGAGCACTCATACACATAAAATACAAAGAAAAAAAATCAAGTCTTTTCCTTTTTTTTTTTCTGAGATAGGCTTTCTCTGTGTAACAGCCCTGGCTGTTCTGGAACTAGCTCTTGTAGACCAGGCTAGCCTCGAACTCACAGAGATCCGGCTGCCTCTGCCTCACAAGTGCTGGGATTAAAGGAGTGTGCTCCCATACCTGGACTTTTTTCTTTTTAAGTGGAAGAAAATTCTGAGCCACCAGGTATGTTGATATACAGCTGTAATTTCACAACTCAGGAGGCTATGGCAGGATAGTCAAAGCTTCAAGGTTAGTGTGTGCTACATAGTAAAACTCATTTTAAAGGGAAAAAATGTGCTGGGAAGTGATGGTGGACACCCATCACTTCGGAGGCAGAGGCAGAGATCTGAGTTCAAGGCCAGCCTTGTGAGTTGAAAGTCTGCCGAGTGAGTTCCTGGATGGCCAGAGAAACCTTATTTGGAAGGAAAAAAAGTGCTGTGAGGTCATCTCAAGGACTGGGAAGGACCGGGGAGTTTGACTGTGGGAGATGGAGCGATTCTGGAGACAGTGGGATGCTGTGAGGTCATCTCAAGGACTAGGGAGGACAGGAGAGTTTGACTGTAGGAGGTGGAGCAGTTGTGGAGACATGGGATGCTGTGAGGTCATCTCAAGGACTAGGGGAGGACCAGGGAGTTTGACTGGGAGATGGAGTGATTCTGGAGACAGTGGGATGCTGTGAGGTCATCTCAAGGACTAGGGGAGGACTGGGGAGTTTGACTGGGAGATGGAGCTGTTCTGGAGACAGTGGGATGGCACAGCAACGTGAAGTCACCTGACACCACTAAAGTATCTTCTTTGTATTTTATGTGCATCTTTTGCCCGCATGTATGTCTGTGCACCACATATATGCCTGATGCCTATGGAGTCCAGAAGTGGGGGTCGGATTCCCTGGGGACAGAATTACAGATGGTTGTGAACCACCATGTTGGCCCTGGGCATTGAGCACAGGTTCTCTGGAAGAGCAGCCAGCCCTTACCACTGAGCCATTGCTCCAGCCCTGAAGTGGTTAAAATGGAAGCTAAGGAGATGGTTCATGGATAACGTGTTTTGTGTGCAAGTGTGAGGACTTAGTTCAGATCACCAGAACCCATGTAAAGCCGGACTTGGAAGCATTATCTGTTGGGGGCTTGGCTGGGAGGTGGGAGAATCCCTTTGCTCACAGGACCTAACCCGGCGTATGCAGTAGTGGACAAGAGACCCTGTCTCAAACGAGATGGAAGCACAGATCAGCGCCCAAGGTTGTCTTCTGATCTCCAACAAGTGTACTGTCCAGCACACCCACACACAAATATTTTAAAAATGGTTAAAAT
This sequence comes from Arvicola amphibius, assembly GCF_903992535.2. NCBI lineage: Eukaryota > Metazoa > Chordata > Mammalia > Rodentia > Cricetidae > Arvicola > Arvicola amphibius. Next base: position 91,230,687 of record NC_052050.1, read on the forward strand.
GATGTTTCATATATATTTACCACAGAGAGAGGAACCTAAAATCAAGGTGTTTTCTTAGATAGTCCCACACATTAGCATCTACATTATAGTTTTTCAGCCTGGCGCGATGGCACACCAAATGATTACATACCAAATGATTATAATCATTTTATATACCCTGTACATAAAAGGAGGCCAAGGGACAGAGGTCATTTAAGCAACTTCAAGTTTTTTTTTTTTTTTTTTTTTTTTTTTCGAGAAAGGATTTCTCTATAGCTTTAGAGCCAGTCTGGAACTTGCTCTGTAGACCCCGCTGGCTTTGAACCCACCAAGATCTGCCTGTCTCTGCATCTCAAGAGCTGGGATTAAAGGTATGTACCACCACCACCCAGTGAGCAACTCCAATTTTTAAAGCTTGCCTTGCTGGGCATGGTGGCACAGACGTTTAATTCCAGCACTAGGGAGGCAGAGGCAGGCGGATCTTTGTGAATTTGAGGGCAAGCTGATCTACAGAGAGAGTTCCAGGACATCCAAGGCTATACACAAAGAAACCCTATCTGGAAAAAAAAAAAGAAAGAAAATTCTTTTAACTCAATAGCATTGTCTTTTTCTGTTTATTTTCTAGTTGAATTTTCTAGATGCAAGACAAATCAGAGTGGTGTGGAAATTTCCTAAACTCACTGAAGCAGACTCCCAATGGCGCTGTCGGACAGTTCAACCATCCAGATCAGAAAGGTCAGCCATGTGCATGAGTGAATGTGTCCGGGACAGCAGTCTTTTTGAAGCGTTAGGACCCAAATCAATGGGCTATTAGAGCTCTTGTGCATGGTCTCTTAGTATATCTCACCCTCCACTGTTCCCTCCACTGCCCTCTCCTCCCCTGTATGATCTCTCCCTTTCCCCCCTCCTTTCCCTTCCTCTCTCTTGTTTTCTGGGCTTGAGGCCACACCGTAGGCCCCATGCATACTAGATAGCTGCTCCACAACTGAGCTCCATCCTAGCCCTTGCTTTGTTTTTTAAATTTTATGTGTATGACTATTGTTGTTGTTTTGGTTTTTCAAGACAGGGTTTCTCTTTGGAACCTGTCCTAGAACTAGCTCGTGTAGACCAGGCTGGCCTCAAACTCACAGAAGTCTACCTGCATCTGCCTCCCAAATGCTGGGATTAAAAGTGTGCACTAGCACACCTGTGTATTTTTATTTTCTTTCCATGTATTTTATGTGCATAAGTGTTTGACCTGTATGTATTTATATGTACCATGTGGTTCCTGGTGCCCACAGAGGTCAGAAGAGGGCACCAGCTCCCCTGAAACTGGCATTATAGATGGTTGGGAGTCACAATGTGGGTGCTGGAAACCAAACCTAGGTTCTCTTCAAGAGCAACAAGTGCTCTCAACAGTTGAACCCTTTCTCTAGGCCCATATTTTTATTATTTTAAATTATGTGTGTGTCTGTGCTTGGGTAGTCCGTGTGAGTGCAGGTTCCTGCGGAGGCCAGAATATCAGATCCTCTGCAAAGCAGTCCTTGCTCATAACTGCTGAGCCTTCTCTCCAAACCCTGTTTGTTTGTTTAAGGTAGAGTCTCACGATACTTCTCAGTGTTGAACTTCCTGTGTAGCTCAGGCAGACTTTGAACTCATGATCCTCCTGCCTCCCATCCCTCCAAAGTTGTGGTGCTTCACACGAGTGCGCTGCACCCCGTCTGCTCACCCACTTTTCTGTGTGCCTGAGTCTCTCACAACAGCCGCCGGGCAGTGGAACAGCATCGTCTCTCCTAAGCATTCTGCCTCTAGTTTACTTGGAGCCAGGGCGTCTAGTTTGGAAATTGTGTCACCTTCCGTTTGTTCCTCAACTACAGAATGTAGTTCTGTACTACAGAATTACACCCCAAGCCCCATTTCATACCCTACTGGTGACTTCCCCTGGAATTACCCTTCTGGAACTTAGCTTTTAAACTGGCAGAGGAAGGTAAGAGCCTATAGACTACTCCACGACCTGGGACACAGCTCAGGGACGCAGTGCTGGCCCAGTAGTCCATGCAGCTTGCTGAAGTAAGCATGCCTGTGCCCTCCAGACAGCTGGTCTGAGCCTGGCTAACACCCCAGGGTGGAGAGGAAGCTCTATCAGGCTGGCTCCTTTGATCCTTATTTGTTTTCTGATAGCCTCTAGGCTACAAGGGCCTAAGTAGATCTTCCCAAGTGGAAAGCTGTTTCTAGTAAGGTCAGGCTTTTAAATCAATCAATCAATCAATCAATCAATCAATCTTTTTTAAAAAGGCAGGGGGGTTGGAGAGATGAACTCAGATGTTAAAGCACTGGCTGCTCTTCCAGAGTTCCTGAGTTCAATTCCCAGCAACCACATGGTGTCTCACACCATCTAGAGTGGGATCTGATGCCCTCTTCAGGCATAAAGTTGTACATTCAGATAGAGCATTCTTATACATAAAATAAATCTTTTTTTTAAAGAGCAGGCTTTTAAAAAATCTTTTAAAAGATTCATTGTATTTTTAAAATAATTTATTCATTTTTATTTTATGTGCATTGGTGTTTTGCCTGTAGATGCTCTGTGTGAGGGTGTCTCTCGGACCCCCTAGAACTGGAGTTACAGTTATATTTATGAGCTGCCATGTAGGTGCTGGATATTAAACCCCTGGAATGACAGCCAGTGCTCCTAAGCACTGAGCCATCTCTCCAGCCCCTGTATTTTTACTTTTTAAAAATGGTGAGGGTTGAAAAGATGGCTCAGTGCTTAAGAGCACTGGCTACTTTTCCAGAGGACTTGGGTTCCATTCCCAGCACCCATATAGTGTATAGATGAGCTTTTCTTTTTGGGCCACCAGTTCACAAAACATGACACAGAGACTAATTATTAATTATGAAAGCTCAGTCTTAGCTTAGACTTATTTCTAACTAGCTTTTTTTCTAACTGATATGTGTCAAGGTTTATTTTTGTTTTGTTTTGTTTTGTTTTTTGAGATAGGGTTTCTCTGTAACTTTGGAGCCATCCTGGAAGTAGCTCTTGTAGACCAGGTTGGCCTCAAACTCACAGAGATCTGCCTGCCTCTGCTTCCCAAGTGCTGGAATTAAAGGCGTGCGCCACCACCAGCTGGCTTCTAACTAGCTTTTTTTTTAATGTTTATTTATTATGTACACAATATTCTGTATGTGTGTATGCCTGAAGGCCAGAAGAGGGCACCAGACCCCAGTTACAGATGGTTGTGAGCCATCATGTGGTTGCTGGGAATTGAACTCAGGACCTTTGGAAGAGCAGGTAATGCTCTTAACCTCTGAGCCATCTCTCCAGCCCCCCTAACTAGCTTTTATAAATTAAATTAACCCATATTTTTATCTACACTCTCCCACGTGCTCATTACCTCATCTCTGTTATGCACATCCTGGTTATTCTGCATCTGGCTGGTGACTCTGCCTTTCTTCCCAGAGCTCCCTCTGTCCAGAAGTCTCACCTATACCTCCTGCTTAGCTGTTGGCCAGTTAGCTTTTTATTAAACCAATCACAGTGACACATCACACAGTATAAAGGAATATTGCACAGCAGTGGTGGCTCTTAACTGTTTGTAATTCCAGTCCCAGGAGATCCTCCCCTTCTGGCTCCCATGGGCACCAGGCACACTGTGGTGCACAGGTATACATACATGCACATGTAGGCACAACACCTGCACAGGTAATAAAACTAACTTTAAATGTGTTTTGTTTTTGTTTTTTAAGACAGGGTTTCTCTGTGTAACAGCCCTGGCTGTCCTGGAACTCACTTTGTAGACCACCACCTGAATTAAATTTTAAATGTTTTTAAAAAAGATTTATGACGATCAGAGATGACGCACACCCTTAATCCCAGCACTCTGGAGGCGGAGGCAGTGGGTCTCTGTGAGGCCAGCCTGGTCTACAGCACAAGTTCCAGCACTCTGGAGCAGAGGCAGGCGGGTCTCTGTGAGGCCAGCCTGGTCTACAGCACAAGTTCCAGGACAGCCAGTGCTACAGAGAGAAACCCTGTCTCAAAAGACCAAAAATAAATAAGAAAGAGGAAGGTTTGTCTTTTTATTTTGTATGAGTGTGTCTCTGCGTTAGTTTTCAACACATGTGCAGAGGCCAGAAGAGGATGCTGGGCCCTTGGAACTGGAGTTACAGTTTTAAACTGCCTGAGCTGGTTGCTGGGAATTGAACTTGGGTCTTCTGAAAGAGAAGTAAGCACTCCTCCTAGCTATCCAGCCATCTCTCTGGCCCACAGAGTCAGGCTTTCAAAGCATTACTGGGAACCTGTTCCTAGCTTTTCATTACTTGGAACCCATGACCTCTTCTGTTAATGCATAAACTCTGTGAAAAGAAGTTGTTCTTCAGAGTTAGTGGTGACTTCTCAGAGCAATTATTTATCTTCATAACCCTTTTAGAAAAATAAAAACAAAACCAAGTCCTTTAAAAGGTGAACTTTCAGTGCATGTACTAAAAATGGTTTTCAATCCTCCAGGGTGCGTGAGATGACTGACTGGTTGACAGAAAGTCCCCAAGGACGGGGCTGCAAGATTTAGCCACTCTTAGTTCCCTTCCTGGCAGCCTGGAACCTGCCTCCCAGGCACCTCAGGCGCCATGGACTCCTCAGGATACAACTGCTTTGTGGACAGAGACAAGATGGACGCATCCATCCAGGACCTGGGGCCAAAGGAACTGAACTGCACTGAGCTTCAGGAGTTGAAGCAACTAGCACGCCAGGGCTACTGGGCTCAGAGCCACGCCCTGCGGGGGAAAGTGTACCAGCGCCTGATCCGGGACATCCCCTGCCGCACGGTCACACCTGATGCCAGTGTGTACAGCGACATCGTGGGCAAGATTGTGGGCAAGCACAGCAGTAGTAGCCTGCCCTTGCCCGAGTTTGTAGACAACACTCAGGTGCCCACCTACTGCCTGAACACGCGGGGTGAGGGGGCTGTGCGCAAGATTCTGCTGTGTATCGCCAATCAGTTCCCCGACATCTCCTTCTGCCCTGCCCTGCCTGCCGTGGTGGCCCTGCTGCTGCACTACAGCATTGACGAGGCCGAGTGCTTCGAAAAGGCTTGCCGCATCCTGGCCTGCAACGACCCCAGCAAGAAGCTCATTGACCAGAGCTTCCTGGCTTTTGAGTCCTCCTGCATGACGTTTGGGGACCTGGTGAACAAGTACTGCCAGGCAGCCCACAAACTGATGGTGGCTGTGTCGGAGGATGTCCTGCAGGTCTACTCTGACTGGCAGCGGTGGCTGTTCGGGGAGCTGCCCCTCAACTACTTTGCCCGTGTCTTTGATGTCTTCCTTGTAGAAGGCTATAAGGTATTATACCGAGTCGCTCTGGCCATCCTCAAGTTCTTCCACAAGGTGAGAGCAGGCCAGCCCCTCGAATCAGATAACATAAAGCAAGACATCCGCATGTTTGTCAAGGACATTGCCAAGACAGTGTCCCCTGAGAAGCTATTAGAGAAGGCCTTTGCCATCCGCCTGTTTTCCCGCAAGGAGATCCAGCTCTTACAAATGGCCAATGAGAAAGCACTAAAGCAGAAGGGCATTACTGTCAAGCAGAAGAGGTAGGTGGGCCCCAGGATCCTGTGCATTGCATGTGTGCTCATGCCTCTGTTTGTAAGTTAAGTGTGTGTGAATACATGTGTGTGCTGTGTGTGTGGGAGCGTGCGTGTGCCTATGCTGTGAGCATATTGCGTTTGTGGAGTGGGAAGCTTTAGTGGAATGTATCCTTGAGGTCTGAGCATGAGCTTATCCAGCCGGCCGTTGGTCTGCTTCTAGCCTTCTGTCTGTCCACCTGCTCACGTGAAGACAGAAAGACACTAGAAAACAGGAAGGGCTTTGCAGTTACGGCCTTATTAAGACAAGGAAGCTGGATACTACCAGGTGATCAGGAGGCCCAGCAGGTGCCAGACTGGGCTCCTAGGGGGTCACATCAGAACAGCTCCTGCTCTGCCCTTCCTGCTCCTAGAGCTTCTAGCGAGCTTCAAGGTGGCTGGCATTCTTCTGGATGCTAATTATGGGCTCCCTGTCCTTGGGGAGCAGGGTTGGGAAGTGTCATGGTGTTTGACACCTGACTTTGTAGACTGCTGTAGGTATGGCTGCTGGCATGGAGTTCACTTTCTCCTGGGCCCAAAGGAAGGCATACCTGGGGATCAATACCCACCACTAACCTCTCCTTGTCTGTTTTATTTTTCTTCTTCTCCGTGTCCGTTGCTTCCTCCTGTTTCTCAGTGTCTCACTTTCTAAAAGGTAGGTCTGAAACCACACCTCGATGCTTGGCGTCTCTGCCCTGCCTTTCTTCCAGCCAGCTTTGGCTTGGCTGCTCACTGTCTCCCAGGTCCACCTGGCTCTCCTGGGCTGGCTTCTGCTTGCTGCTTTAGCCTGATTGATACAGGCACTGTCTGTCTGTCTGTTCCTCTTTCTGTCTCACTTGTGAGATCTCCTGGTGCTTGGCTGGCTTTGCAGCTTGCCTTGCTGGAGGCTTACTTCATTTGTCCTGGTTTCTTAAAGAGCTTTTGTCGCCCATCCCCTAGGCTGGGCCCTCTTCCACGTATCAGGTGGGAGGCGGGGCTTCTAGGAATAATTTCACCCCATTTCCAAGCAGCACCTAGAGCTAGGCTATAAACCTGGCTGAGTAAGTAGGATATCCTTTTCAGGATATGTACCAAAACAAAACTGTGGGGCCTCAAGGTAAGGGGGTACAGTCAGGACTGTGGTCACTGTGGCCTCTCACCCCTCCCCACTTTTCCCAGGCAGTTTGTGCACTTGGCTGTCCATGCAGAAAACTTCCGCTCAGAGATTGTCAGCGTGAAGGAGATGAGAGACATTTGGTCCTGGATCCCTGAGCGTTTTGCCCTCTGCCAACCCCTCCTGCTCTTCTCCTCTTTGCAGCATGGGTACAGCTTAACCAGGTGAGGCACCCCCAGGACTGTGCACGTCACATCCTGTTCTCCACTTCAGGAAGTGACTGGGTGGCTGGAAATGAGCCTTTGAACCTGAGATTCTGATAAGGTCTTGCAGAATCAGGAGCCTCTTATCCTGGACTTCGGTTATTCCAAGGCTACACAGACTTTGGAAATCATTGCTGTTTGCACCACAGTTGAGGGCCCTGTGTGGGTATCATAAAGATACAAAAATCAAAGTCCCCATCTTAGGAGCTCAGAATTATTAGGGAAATGTCATCTGGACAGCTGGCCCTGGCCTCCCTGCTACCCTTATCCCCTGCGTCCATCACAGTCCTGGACCGGGTACCCCTTTTTTGAGTCTTTGTCTGTGTAAGCACCTGGTATTCTAGCAGGGGCACATTGCCCTCCAAGCTACATTGGTTGGGTCCAGTTAGTATTCAAGTCTCAAATGACAGCTCACAAACTCTGGACCACCCTCCCTCAACCCCAAGTCTCTTGCCTGCAATCACACAAACATTTCAGCTTAGTAAAGAGTCATGTCTCACCAGGTGGTGGTGATGCACACCTTTAATCCTGGCAATCGGAGGCAGAGGCAGTTCTGAGTTCGAGGCCAGCCTGGTCTACAAAGTGAGTACCAGGATAGCCAGGGCTACACAGAGAACCCTCATCCCCGGCTCCTTCCAGCCCCAGGGATGCCTAAGCATCACAGTGGCAAACCTCTCACCTTCCTAAGTTCAGGGTTGAGCTCTCCCCTGCTTCTCTGGTTCCTGCTTCTTTGTAGCTTCCAGCACTCGGCTTTGCCTGAGGGAGAATCCACTGAATCTTCTCTTTTGTCACACGGTAGCAGCCTGTCCTGTCCCAAATGATATTGCAAGGTCCTTGGCCACTGTGAAGAGAGGTGGTGGTAGTCCCCAGGCCTCTCTACCCTTGGGACTGACAGTTGGCGGTGCTAATTGGAAGGCATGCAGGATAGCACGTGTGGTCTCTGCCCCCAGGTTCTATTTCCAGTGTGAAGGACACGAGCCCACCCTCCTGCTCATCAAGACCACGCAAAAGGAGGTGAGGAGCCTGGTTTACTGGGCTGATGCCAAGACCTGAGTATGGATGTGGTTCCAACATGGAGCTGGCTCTCACGCTTAAGAGCCACAGGGGAAGACAACATGGCCCAGAGGGTACACTTCCTTAACTCAGTCCTCTCCGTGACCTTTTCCCTCAGTGGTGGGAGAATACAGCATACAGTACCCCTAGGCTGGGCCGTGGTCTCTCAGCATGCCTGATCGAGAGGACTCACCTGATGACAGAAATCTCACCTTCGCTCTCCTCCCTAGGTTTGTGGCGCTTACCTGTCAACAGACTGGAGCGAAAGAAATAAGTTTGGAGGCAAACTGGGGTTCTTCGGAACTGGAGAATGCTTTGTTTTTAGGGTGAGTTGGGCTAAGTGTGGAGTCCCTCTGCCCTCTCCCTCCTTCCTCGGCTGTTCCTATCTCTTCAGACCTTCTGAGTACTTAGTCAGCCCTCCGAGACTGAGTGTAGGCCCAGCATCTGTCCAGGGAATTGTCACAGAAGCTGGCTCGAGAGGCTCGGAAGTCACCTGGCACAAGAACCTCGTTTCATTTTCATTGTAGCGAATGCCCTGAAACATACTCTTTTTTTTTACTTCTGGGGTTTGCTGGTTAGGCTATTAGCGCCCCAGAAGCTAGCAGGACCTCATTTGCTAATGTGGTGTGCCATTGCCACAGTCCTCTTAGGGAATCACTCACAGCAGTCGTGGCGGAGATGGGCAGTGGCTTTGGAGCAGGAAGGCCCAGTGAGGTTCCACACGCCAGTTACTCTGACTGCCACCCATTCTTCTCCAGCTGCAGCCAGAGGTGCAGCGTTACGAGTGGGTGGTCATCAAGCACCCAGAGTTGACCAGGCCGACATCCCTCAAGTCCTCAGAGACTGCAGCTGCTCCTTCCCTCCTCAGCCACTCCGTCTCTTCAGACCCTGCTGATCGGCTGTCTCCTTTCCTGGCTGCCCGGCACTTCAACCTGCCCTCCAAGACAGAGTCCATGTTCATGGCTGGGGGCAATGACTGCCTCATCATTGGTGGGCACCTCTTCTCTTCCAATTGGGAGGAAAACATGGGGGCTTGCGGGTAGCGGAAACCTCTGTGCCCAGTCCTCGCTGACTAGTGGTTAACAAAGTAGACATGTCCATTAAAGGAAAAGGACCTGGGTTGTTGGGGGTAGACCAGTCATGAAAGCTGGGATATATGGGCTAGCAGACAAGCATTAGCCAGGACAGCCAGGCCTGGGTAAATTTGTGGTTTTAGAGGAGCCCCTGTAGTTCAAGGATCTCTTTACTGAGACTGCTATTTAGCAGACCCTTCAAGGACAGAGATGATGGCGTATCTAGGTATGGGGTGGATGTTGGAACAGAAAGACATCTGTTGCCTTGCCTATCCCACAGGGGGAGGAGGTGGCCAAGCACTCTACATTGACGGGGATCTGAACCGAGGCCGCACTGGACACTGCGACACTTTCAACAACCAGCCCCTCTGCTCTGAGAACTTCCTTATCTCAGCTGTGGAGGCTTGGGGCTTCCAAGACCCTGACACCCAGTGATGGGTCTGCGTTCGTGGTGACTGAGCCTCGTTGTGGGGTGATGGGGTGGAGGCCAAGCTACCTCTTGAGGGAGCAGGGCATAAGTGAAACACCACCCCCATGAAGCAAGCAGGCTTGCTGTGCAGTGGGGGCGTCAGGAGCTGTGCAGTGGGAACGTCCTGCTTAGACTTGTTAGGCTAGTACCCCTGAACCCTCCTGTTTCTGAGCTCAAGGGGCTATTATGCCCCAGCCCTGTCCAGTGTCTGCCCTCACCCAGGGTCCTGGGTTGCATGGATGTGTCCTATACCCAAGATTGCAGGGCTACAATGCTCTGCCTCTGGACCTCAGCCCCTGTAGGGAAAGGACAAATCAATCTTGCTAAATGTGGGTCTGTGGTGCCCCCTGCTGGTCCTCTGACCCCCTGAGCTCCCCTGAGCTATGTTTGGGGCTGCAGAACAAGATAGGGGAGCGCAGGATGTGTGCAGAGCTCTGCGGCCCCCCTGTCCTAGAAGGGATAGACTCGGGAAGCTGTCTTGTCTTTGTGTTTCTGCAGCACCTGAAGCTCTTGGTGCACCTCACTGCAAGTCCACACCTGAAGGTGGCCTCTGGAGAGACTTTCTTTGACCAGCTTGGCCAGTCAGCTCCATTTCCAGGGCTCTCCTTAGAGCTGACTGGACTCTGAGGCATTTTGCCCACCTCCTGTCCATCCTTGTAGCCTCCTTGAGCTCCTGTAGTCTTTGTGACTCTGTCCCTTTCCTCGTCGCTGTCATGACGGAAGCCCAGGATCACCCGAATCCTAGCATGGCATGCTTGTCTCAGTCCAGCCTTCTGCCTTCCCAGGCCTGTGGTTCCCTAGACCTGTTCACACAGCATCAGATAAAGCAGTGTGACTTCTGATCTCTGCTGTCACTATGGCTAGCCACATGTCATGTTTTCTGTGTGCTACCCCTTCTCCCATTACGGCCTTCCAGTCTCTGGATGTCTGTGCTCCTTGAGCCCTGTACTGACCCGGCACAGCAGGTGCCAAGGGAACTGCTGCCTCTGAGGACTGTAGCAAGCTCCATTTCCCCGTGACCTCCCGCCCACCCTGTGACCTCCCTCAGCTGGTCCTGAGGGTCTTGGCACCACAGAGGAAGAGAGAAGAAGTAGCCCAAATGGCTGTGCTGGGGCCGCAGAAGTCTGGATCATAAGAACAGTTGCCCGGTTCCCACATGACTGTGTCTGGCGTGCCTGGGTCAGCGGGTATCACACCCGTGTTTGTCTCTACACTGATATATTTGCTGTGGGAGCTGCATCCGCCCCTGCCCCATCTAGTCATACCAGCTTTCAGCACGGCCGCAGTGGCACAAGAGACGGCAGGGACGAGTTCCCTGAAGTTTTGGGCCACCTGATAAACCCGCATAGAACTTGGACTCTGCACAGTACACCTTTTACTCCTAACATGCTGGCCTCTAGGACAGGTCGACCTGACTCCAGAGGGAAGGAGTCCTGGGAGGAGCTGTTGCTGCTCACTCTGCAGAGTGGTAGCCTGTGCCGCCATTCCTCTGAGTCTGCTGTCCTAGACCTGCACCTCCAACTTCAGTGTTCCTTTAATGCCATCTTGACTTTTGTGATTGTTGTTTCTGGCAAGATCTTACTAGGTAGCCTATTTGGTCTGGCTACCCTGGAAATGGCTATGTAGCCTAGGTTGGCCTCAAAATCATGACCCGCCTCAGCCTCCTAAATGTCGGGCTTGTAGGCATTAAGCCCTTTCCTGTTGCGTTAACTCCTCGACGTTGAGTTTGGTCTCCAGCCAGAAGGCCCTAGGACTTTCCTAGGCTGTGCCATCATGATGCTCACACACGCGTTGCCACCGGGACCCAGAAGACTTTCAGAAGCATGTTAAGTTAACTGAGCAGTGTGTGCAGGGCCCTGTAAGATTCCTGACTGGGTAGTAGATTCTTGTTTTCTGTGGCCCCACTGGCCTTCCTGGGGTCCAGTCCAGGAAGACTGGTCAGTGCTTAGTCACGATTGCATTATAAGCAAAGTTCTTAACTTTTACCCACAACATACTCAGTTCTTTAAATTTAATAATTTAATATGTCCTTTTCCCTGACCTTTCTGCCAAAAGATGTATCATTTTTTTTTTTTTTTTTTTTTTTTTTTTTTTTTTTTTTTTTGGTTTTTTCGAGACAGGGTTTCCCTGTAGTTTCTAGAGCCTGTCCTGGAACTAGCTCTTGTAGACCAGGCTGGCCTCGAACTCAGAGATCCGCCTGCCTCTGCCTCCCGAGTGCTGGGATTAAAGGCATGCGCCACCACCGCCCAGCTTGTATCATCTTCTTTATATTTTTATTCTTATCACTCTTTATCTGATACTAAGTTTTTCCACTTAGTATTTAATAATGTTTTCTATTATTTATTAGCTTTTGATGTAAAAAAAAAGCTAGAATTTGATGGCATTAAATAAGGAGTTTTATCATCAATTAAACATTTGTTTTTAAAACAAATATTGAACTTAATATAAACCAGTTCATTAAAGTAACTTTGTTACTGTAAACCACGTGCCTTTGGGGCCTCAGAAAATCAGTCTGTACTCTAATTATGACAAGAGCCAGTTTCATGCATCTCGGACTAGCCGTAGACGAAGCTTTCCCTGAACTCGTCCGTGTGCTTCCGCACCCCATATAATTGGCTCACAAGTGTGTGCCACTATGCTGGTGACACTCACAGGTGTGTGCCGCTATGCTGGTGACAACTCACTTTAAAAGTATTTCATGAGACAGCAGTGGCTGTTCACGTTTTAAGGATTTCTCTTCTAATGAACTGAATGACTGCTTTAGTTTTTCCTGTTTTTGTGAGCTGCCACACGGGTGCTGGGACTGAGCCAGGTCTTCTGCGGGAGCAGCCAGTGCTCTAACCACTGAGCCCCATAGTTTTTCTTATTTTTGTAAACTGCTTGCTTTTATTTTTTCCAGTTTTTTAGAACAGTTTGTTTTCGAGCATTTTGGATTTCAGATTTTCAGGTTTCTCTTACTCATTTCCTGAGTCTGTAAAGCTTTTCTGGTCTCCTTAAGTATTTTATATTTAATAATTTAGGTTTTGTACTCATTTTTTAAAGATGCCGAGGATCGAATCTAGGACCCCATACCTACTAGGCAAATTCTCTGTCACTGAGCTATGTCCTTAGCCCTACATTTGTATGTTGAACTGGTTTTCAGTTTACATCAGAATTGCTGAGGTGGAAGTTTTTGAAGATCCTCATCCAATTGTCCACTGTAAATATCAAAAGAATTGACCAAGCGACACACCTTCAATCTGAGCACTCAGAAGGTCAAGGCAGGTGGATCTCTGTGAGCTTGAGTCCAGCCTGTTCTATGCTGCAAGTCCCAGCCCAGCCAAGGTTACATAATGAGACCTTGTTTTAAAAAACTGTGGGGAGAGGGGTGGTTTGGAAAGAAGTTTCAGTGGTTAGAGCACTGGCTCTAACCGGGTTCAATTTCCAGGAGCCACATGGCAGCTCATAGCTGTCTGTAACTCCAGTTCCCAAGGATCCAGACCCTTTTCTGGCCTCTGTGGGCACTGTAACGATAATATATATATATATGTGTGTGTGTGTGTGTGTGTGTGTGTGTGTGTGTGTAGTATATATATATATACACATATATATATGTATATATATACATATATACTACACACACACACAAAACACTCATAAAATAAAAATGAAGGAAAAGTAAACCAGAAATTAGCTTGGGCACAGCCTGTGACTAAACCACCACAGGCTTCTCTTTCCGCTTGGCAGGAATACATGCAGTGCTTGTGGACACCTGCTTTCTCATGCCCTCATGAAATCTAGACCTCTGTCAGACTCAAAGACTGTTAGGGTTTCAGATTGTCTTTGTTTGTTTGCCTTGTTTTTGTTTTTTAAGCCACCGTTTGGGTTGTAGTTCTCCATAGCAGCTACTCCAAAGTAACTAGCTCCTCGGTCGCTTCCTCGGCTTTATGTGCAGTTACTATGTCAAGCATGAATGCCAAGCAGGCCTTCGAGTTCTTTCCCCACCGTATCTACATCCGACCAGAGAGCATATGAAGTGTAAAAGAAAATTTTGGTATTAAGATTCTTCCCCGGGGGGGCTGGAGAGATGGCTCAGAGGTCTTGAGTTCAGTTCCCAGCAATTCCCACATGGTGGCTCACAACCATCAGTAGTGAGATCTGGTGCCCTCTTCTGGCCTGAAGGCATACATACAGGAAGAACCCTGTATACATAATTAATAAGTCTTTTTTTTTTTTTTTTTAAAAAAAAAAAAAGATTCTTACCCGGGCCTGGTGTGCGTTTAAAACCCCACCATGTGGAAGGTGGAAGCAGAAAGATCAGGTCATCCTTAGCTACATACTGAGCTCAAGGCTAGCTTTGGCTACAATGTCTCAAAAAAAGAAAAAAAAGGACCTTTTTATGACCTCCCTCATTACCTCAACTTCTGATTGTGCTGTTGGCATTAGGTGCAGGGTCATGTGGTACATTACTACAGACAATGATTGTGTGCAGGCTCAGTCATCTTCTTGAACTGCATGGAATTTGTCAGCATCGTATTTAGGACGAAGAAAGTTGGTGTACACATGGGCACGCTGACCAGTGACATGGCAGGAACCAAACCACTAGAACATTTGCACGTAGACCCGTATCTCCTGGTGTGCCACCGGGCTTCTCTGCAGCACTTTCTGGCCCTGTCTTCCTACATGAGCCTGGAGCACCTCTGCTGTGCGTTAGACACGAAGAGCTGGACAGGGTGGCACACGCCTTTAGTCCTAGCGCTCAGGTGACAGAGGCAGCTAGATCTCTGAGTTTGAGGTCAGCCAGGACTACACAGAGAAAACCTATCTTGGAGTTGGGGAGCACTGTTGCTCTTCCAGAGAATCCAGGTTTGTTTCCCAACACCCAAATTGCGATTCACAGCTGCCCATTCCTCCAGTTCAAGGGGATCTTCAACCCTTTCTTGGCCTCTGGGCACTGCGTGCAAGCAATGCACAGACACACGTGCAGGCAAAATCATACACGTAAGATAAAAATAAAGCTTAAAGTTTGTAAGCTGAAGACTGGAGGGGAAGACGGTCTAAGCATAACTTTACCTTTTAGATTTTGTGATGGGCTTTGACAGGTGGTCACCAGTTAGGCAGCGTGGTGCACACCTATAATCTCAGCACTCGGGAGGCTGTGGCAGGAAGATTGCAGGCATGAAGCTAGTCTGGCTTCAGAGTTTCGTGCCAGCCTAACTTACATAGTGAAATCTTATCTTAAAAACAAAACAAAACAAAAAAACTAGACCCAGTGTGGTTCCTGGCTGACCCTACGGAGCATCTGAGTGAGTGTACCAAACATACTCCCGCGTACAGAGCGAAAGTGTGGATTTGAGCAAAATGCAATTTTGTAATGTGAAAATAAGTGATTTTGTGATGTTTGGTTAGTGTTGATGTAAATCCTAAATAAAATTAATAACTGATGAAGAGGCATCGTTGTATGTGCCATGAGAGTAAAGGATGGGACGTCCCGAACACCCTTTCCCAGGATATACTGGCCATCTCTTAGGAGAAGGCATAGACTAAGGATCCGTTGCCCTCTTCAAGTGGAGCTGAAGTCTGCACCAGCCCATCATAGCCATGACAAGGAGACCCCAGAGACAGGTACATATTCTGCTGCTTCCTTTGTCGCTGCCAGCCATGGCAACCCACTTCCTGACCTCGCTTCTGCCTTCTGGCCCTCAGGGTTTATCATTTGGCATGACTGAAGAAAGGAGAAGAACCTCTGTGAGGAATCACCAGATAACTCCAACCGTCTGGTTCCTGTGAAACGTAAAACTCAATGTTAATAGCAAACTCAGGGGCTGGATAGATGGCTCAACAGTCAAGAGCACTGGCTGCTCTTCCAGAGGACCCAGGGTTCAGTTCCCAGCACCCACATAGCAGCTAACAACTGTCTGTGACTCCATTTCCACCCTTATACCAATGCACATAAAATACACATAAATCATTAAAAAAATAAAAGCAGCAGGGTGGTGGTGCATACCTTTAATTCCAGCACCTGGGAGGTAGAGGCTAGCAGATCTCTGTGCGTTCAAGACCAGCCTGCTCTACAGCATGAGTTCTAGGACAGCCAAAACTTACACAGAGCAACATTCTTTCAACAACAACCAAAAAAGTAATAATAAAAAAAACCTCTTGTTTCTCCTTCAAAATGAAACCGTTACTTGAACATTTGCATAAGCTAATATTAACATCTTTCCTAATGCTGTCTACTTTTAAAAAAAATGTCTGTGGTACTGAGAATTTGATGTGGCATCTTGCACATGCCACTGTTTATATCCCCAAACCGGTTTTGTTTTGTTTTTACTTTTTTGCTTAAGACACAGTGTCCTAAGGTGCCCAAGCTGTCCTTCTACTCACTCTGTAGCCTAGACAGGACTTGAACTTGTGATCATCTTTCTTAGCCTCCAAAGGAGGTGAGATTATATGCTGGCACCACGAAGCCTAGCACGATGTTTATCTTTGAACGGTGCACAAATACCGGCTCTCTTATCTAGTTCCTTGCTGTGAGGCTTCTGCGCATGGTTCCTGCCCTGTGCCTGCAGCTGCTCTGGAACCCTGCTTGCCTCCCTATAAAATAGTGGTTGTCCTCTTCTTCCCTGGTTCTCTTCCCCATGTTGACTGCAAGGGTAGATGTGGCCTGTAATCTTCTCCTTTGCTGCCTCTTAACTCAAGGGCTTTCCTGTCGTATTGCAGGTTACTCCAGAGGATGCTGGGAGGCCTGGCCCACTTTGAGAAGCCCTTGTCTACTAGGCCAGGAATTACTTGATCCGAGGGCTCCTCCAGCATAGCTACAGTGAGCTCTGGTTTTCTGCAGTTCCTCAGATGGACCCAGAACCTGTTTCTGGGCTTTCAAGCCCCTTCCTGGTAGACTGGGTTCCCTGTTGTGAAGCTTTGTAGCTCCTAAGAAAGCTTTACTGTTCTTGATAGGAGGTGGTGCAAGCCTTTAGTTCTAGAACTAGGGAGGCAGAGACAGATGGATCTCTGTGAGTTCAAGGCCAGCCTGGTCTACAGAGTGAATTCCAGGACTCCAAAGCTACAAGAAACCCTGTCTCTAAAAACAAAACAAAACAAAACAAAAAAGAAAACTTTACTGTTCTGTTGTCCACTGTGGACTGCCAGCCGTCCAGGGCAGAACTGAACAGCGGCTGCACTGCGGGTACAGGGCCATTCCCAAGGTTTGTCCTACAGCCCCAGAATTCCCTAAAATAGCCCTTTCCTCTTACTGCTGGTGCTCAGAACAATCCTGCCACACAGACAAATGAACCACTCTTGTAATCTCAGGACCTGAGAGTTAAAAGTTGATCTGGGGTTCAAGACCAGCCTAGGTCACATAAGACCCTCCCCCCCCCCCACACACAATAAAAACCTGGATTGTGTCTTTGTCTTCTTCCTGTTCTAAAAACTTTTTTTTTTAGATAGTGTTTCTCTGTTTCTCTGTAGTTTTGGGGTTTTTTGTTTGTTTGTTTTTTGTTTTTTTTATATTTATTTATTTACTTATTTATTTATTTATTATGTATACAATATCCTGTCTGTATGTCTGCAGGCCAGAAGAGGGCACCAGACCCCATTACAGATGGTTGTGAGCCACCATGTGGTTGCTGGGAATTGAACTCAGGACCTTTGGAAGAGCAGGCAATGCTCTTAACCGCTGAGCCATCTCTCCAGCCCATCTCTGTAGTTTTGGAACCTGTCCAGGAACTCCCTTTGTAGACCAAGCTGACCTTGAACTCACTAAGATCCGCCTGCCTCTGCCTCTCAAGTCCTGGGATTAAAGGCATACGCCACCACAGCCCAGCTAACCTTTTCATATTTTAAGACTTATTTAGAAATAAGATTTTTGTTGGACCCCGGGGTGGAGCCCCAACCATTTCTCCCTCTATACCTATGTCTAGCAACCTCCTTTCTGACTTATTTTAGAGATTTACATGTTTACACTCCCACAATAGGTTCCCAGCTCACCTTTGCTTTTCAGATACTCAGCGTGTTCCAGTTACCAAGCTGGGAGACAGTCAAAGGCATCTTACAGTAAACTAGCTTTAGTCTGTCCCCACTGCCCCCTGGTGGCAGAGTTGCCTCTCTGCCTGCCTGCCTGTTCATTCAGAGAAGATCCAGTCAGGCCCCTGGCACCAACACTTGAAATCTGGAAATTTTGCTAGAAGCAGAGTTGCCCTGTGTTGGGATCATTCTAGCTGCCTGCCTTGTAGATACATATTTATTGTTTCTCTTGAGGTCACCCTTGTTATTCAAACTGTCTAGGAACCAAGCAGCAAGAGATAGATTCTGTGCTTATAGGATTTTATTTATTTATTGTTTTTTAAATTTATTTTTAGACAAGCTCTCCATATGTGGTGTTGACTATCCTGGAACTGGCTATGTAGACCAGGCTGGCCTTGAACTCATAGAGATCCTCTTGCCTCTGCCTCCCAGGTGCTGGGGTTAAAGGAGTGTTCCACTATGAGCAGGAGGGGTTTTATTTTGCTGGGTTTTTGTTTTAATTTGTGTGAGCGTTTTTTTGCCTGAATGTTTGCATGTGCACCACAAGGCCAGAAGATGGCATCTGATTCCCTAAACCGAAGCTGCAAGTTGTCCTGTGGACACTGGGCATGGAACCCAGTCCTCTGAAAAAGCAGCAAGTGCTGTTAACCACTGAGCCATTTCTCCAGCCCCTGTTTTTATTTCTCTGATCCTTATTCCATAAGGTATTTATTTCTCTTGCTCATGATTAAGTCCAGGACACCATGCATGCTAAACACAAATTCTACCATCAAGCAACACCCTGCCCCCCAGTGGCCAGCCTTATTTAGTGGTTTTAGATTAAGATCTGCCTGTATAGCACAGGCTATCCTTAAAATTTCCAACTTCCTGTTCAACCCCTTAAATGCTGGGGTTATAGATGTGCACTACCATGCAAGACTCAACAATTTTTGGGTTAAAAAAATTAGCTGCTTTTTATTGTATTTCATTTCCCACAATAGTGCCGTCATCTGTGTGCTTTTGTTTCCACTGGCCATGTCCAGGCCACACATGGTTCTGTCTCACCAGTGTACGAAAGCACAGTGCCATGGTGCCATCTCTTTATAGTCTTGTCTGTCCCATGTCCTTGCGTTCCTCTCCCCCGCACCCAGGCCTCCATGGTGACTTGGAAGGAGGCTGTTGGCAAGGTTCCTTCTGGGACACATGGTTCTTGATGTTCCAGAAAGGCTGCTGCTTCTTCTCCTCCTTCTCACCATCTTCTTCTTCCCCCTCTTCTTCCTTCCCCTCCTTCCGGCCCTCCCTTCCTCCTCCTTCTGACCCTCCTCTTCCTTCCCCTCACCTTCCTTCTCTTCCTCCTCCTTCTGACCCTCTTCTTCCCCTCACCCTCCTCTTCCTTTCCCCTTGCCCTCCTCTTCTTCCCCCTCTTCTTCCTTCCCCTCCTTCTGGCCCTCCTCCACTTCCTCCTCCTCGATTTCCTCTTACTTCTCCTCGCCTGCCCCTCTCTTCTTCTTCCTATTTTTTCCTTTCTCTCCCCTGCCAACCTTTTTGTTTTGAGATAGTACTGTGTGATCCAGGCTCGCTTTAAATTTACGCTCTTTCTGCCCTGGCATCCAAAGTGCTGAGCTGACTGTTGTGTACTACCAAACCTGGCCTTGCCTTCCTTGGAGTAAGTCCATCTTTCCAGGCTAAGGTTGTCTGGGATGTTATTAGCTTCTTCTGCCTCCTCTTCTGGGATTTTTGGAAAGTGCCATTGGCTGTCTAATGGTCCCACTCCGCATCTCTGTCCCTCTCCTCATGTTTCTCTGACACACATTTCCACACCCCCCCTTTCAGTGTCTGGAAATCCCCACTGACAGTGACAGGCCAGAACTCATGACCTATGATTTCATGCCAAGGGGAAGTAACAGCGAGGGAGAAGGCAGGGGTGCCCTACAGTTTCTTTCCTAGAGTCCAAAGGAGGGGCCCCTCGCAGTGTCTGGGAGATCCCAGTGGGAGGCATGAGATGGAATGAGCTGAAAAGTGGTGACTGACCTGGCAGTGTAGCCCGTGAGCCCAGGCCCCAGATGAGAATTTTAATTCCATCACTTGCTGGTTGGTGACCAGAGCAAGGCTCTGAGCCTTCCTAGGTTTGTTTTACTATCTACTGAATAAGAATAGGTGTGGCAGTAGCCTCAAATGCCTCAGTATAGGGCCTGGCATGTAGGTGCTCTCAGCTGCCAGAATCCGCTGAACACCCTGCTGGGGATCTGGAATACACCAAATAAAGAGTCAAACAGCCTTCAGTGACAGTGAGGATGGGTGTGAGGAGGACATTGGGGAGGGAGAGGAGAAACACGGGAGGTGGCAGGGGGCTCCCGAGAGGAAAGTGGTTTCTGAGAAATGAGTAAGAAGAGGGGATTGGAGCTGGAGGGTAAAAAACAGCAGGGGGAGCTCACTGAAAAGGTCTAGCATGTGATATAGGATATTAAGAGACAATTAGAAAAAACAACTGTAAGGGCCAGAGCAATGGCTCACACTTTTTTTTTTTTTTTTTTTTTTTTTGCTGCTCTTGCAGAGGATCTGGTTCAATTCCCAGCACCTACATGACCTCTCACAACTATCTGTAGCTCCAGTTCCAGGAGATACGACACGCTCTCTGCCTTCCTCGGACACTAGGCACACAGGAGAAAGAGCGGGGAGCGGGAGGAAGAATTGGAGACAGCCAGTACAGAAGCCCAGTCAGCATAACTAGCATCTCAGAAGTCAGTGTGACTTTGGCAAGGAGCTGGAAAGGGAAGGTGAAGAGGTGGAGACAGTAGTGAAGATTTTTCTTCAGAAATTAGAATGGGGCAAGAGGGGGTAGAGGGAGCCCTAGTAACTGCCCTCTGTAGCTTCCTCTCTGAAATAGAACAGACTCCTGCTCTTCCAATGGTAAGTTTAAAGAGTGGTAGACCCAGTTCAGCTAAGTGAGGGGAGGGGCGCAGGGAGGGTTCTATTGTGAAAAGGGGGAGGAGTTAGAGTGTAGCAGAAGGATCATTGCCTCCAAGGGGAAGTTGAGGTACTAGCACACAAACCACTTGGAAAAACCCCCCAGTCTTAGGCTATTAGCTTGAGCCTCGAGGGAGGAATAAAGGAAAAGCAGCAGCCAGAGTTGATAGGTGGAAGGAAGGCTGGTAGCTGGGGTGCCTAGGTCACTACAGGAGTATCAGTAGAACAGAGGCACGCTCAGCTACTCTGTTGCTATGGAAACCAGTCCTCCATCACCATCCAGAAAGGAGGCCCTGCAGGTGTGGGCCTTGCTGGAAGGACAAGGAGGCCTTTCTGAGATTTTTAGAAACCTGGGTTAACTTTCACTGGTGACATGACATTAAACAAACAAAAAACAAACAAACAAAAACCAAAACAACAACAATGGGGGCTTGAGAGATGACTCAGTGGGTAAGAGCACTGGCTGCTCTTCCAGAGGACCCAGGTTCAATTCCCAGCACCTATATGGCAGCTCACAACTGTCCAGAATTCTTGTTCCAAGGGACCTGACACCCATGGCAAGATACCAATGTGCATTAAATAAAATTCAAAAAAAATTTTAAAATGTTATGTTGAGTAGGGTGGTGCATACCTTTAATCCCAGCACTCAAGAAGCAGAAGCAGGCAGGCCTGGTCTACATGGCAAGTTTCAGGTTAGCCAGAGCTACACAGTGAGACCCTGTTTCAAAAATAAAACAGAGGGGCTAGAAAGATGACTCAGGGGTTAAGAGCACAGACTGCTCTTCCAGAGGTCCTGAGTTCAATTTCCAGCAACCACATAGTGGCTCACAACCATCTGTACTGAGATCTGGTGCCCTCTTCTGCCATTCAGGCATCCATGTAAATGGAGCACTCATATACATAAAATACATACATAAATCTAAATAATAAGTAATAAAATGATGATGATGATGATGATGATGATGATGATAATAATAATAATAAATAGCCGGGCCGTGGTAGCGCAAGCCTTTAATCCCAGCACTCGGGAGGCAGAGGCAGGTGGATCTCTGTGAGTACAAGGCCAGCCTGGTTAACAGAGCGAGTTCCAGGAAAGCCAGGCTATGCGGAGAAATCCTGTCTCAATAAATAAATAAATAAATACAACAGCAAAAAAATAGAAAAAAATAAAACCAGTCATGGGCAGACAGAGACCTTTCAACTGATGTCAGGGTCCCTGATGCAAGAAGGGTAAGGTAAGGGATTCCATTTTTTTTCCCCTTGAATCAAAGGGAAGACGTTAGGCCAGGATCTGCAGGAGACCGGGTGTGGACTGAACACCTGGGGTTGTGGCTCTTTAAACACGGCGGGGTGGGGCGTGGCATTCCCGGGGGCTGGAGGAGAGAGTGAAGCCCCGCACTAGGGATATCCTCTGTTAGGGATTCTGCAGAGCCACTACTTTAACCTAGCTCTCTGGGCAAACGTGAGCACGTGAACCATAAGCAGCACAAATGCCTAGGGTTCTCGGTCAGGGAAAATGTACCCGGGTACTCGAACACCAGCGAGCGCCGCGCAGCCGCAGAGGAGGCGGGCTAGCGTGGGCTCCACCCTGTATGCTAATATGGCGAGCTGCGGCCCCGCCTCGGGTACCGGTGGGACCAACACGGTAGGGTCCGGGGAGACGTCGGCAGGGAGCACCGAGCCAGTGAAGTCCCAGGCCAGGCCAGGCGTTGGGCCCCGGGCCCAGAGGACTGGTGGCAGGGCCCACACATTGTCCAGGGGCTGCCGGTCACCCTGGAGCTGCGCTCCCCCGCCGGCGCAGAGTGGTACGACCCGTAGGGGCGGAGCCCAGATCATGTGACGCGAGCGCGGCCGCCATCTTGCTCTGCGGTGCTGGTATTTAGAGCGCAGCGGCTGACTGGCGGGGTCGCCTTCGCTTCAGCCGCCTTGAGAACCTTCGCCGCTTGCCCGCTCTCTCTCCCGCCGTCCTACCCCAGCCGCCGGCTGAGCTTGCCCTCTCCCCGCTTGCAGACATGGCTGACATCAAGACCAGCCCCGAATATGCTGCATTTTTCGCTGTCATAGGCGCTTCGGCCGCCATGGTCTTCAGCGGTGAGCATCGCAGCAGGAGGAGCGGGGGGGGGGGTGCCGAAGCTGTGCGGGACTAGAGCCCGCTGCACACTGGGGGCTGGGCGTGACGTCACTCTGACGTCATTCCCAGCTATATGTGGGTGTCGGGCCTGGCGGGTGGGGGTCAGCCCCATGGCGGTGGGAACAGTGGACTGTGTGGAGCACAGGGCTTACGGGCTTGATCCGAGTGCCGGTTCTATTAGCCAGCCGAGCCTCGTTTGTGCGGGGGTGGGGCGGTGGTGTGGCTGCCATTTTAGCCCCGAGAAGCAGGCATGAAGGTGGGGTGGGGGTCGGGGGTGCGGCGCGTGATCCTTTGCCCGCTCCTGCGCCTGCTCCGCATCCCGCATTCTGCGGACAGGTGTGACATCACATCTTGAAAGGCGCTAGTCCGTAGGCTGCGGCGGGCCCAGTACGGGGAGTCCCTGGCTTCCTGGCCAGAGGGAGCCTGTGTCCCCGTTAAGGTCCAAAAGCCCAGCATTTGTGGCGGCCGGGAAGCTAGGGGGTCAGGTGGGTCTGTACCCTGGGTGAGGCAGGTGTTTCCGGTTGAGACTTGTCTCGGTTTCCCAATCCCAATCGTTCTGTCATCGGTGTGGGTTGGTTGGGAAAACTGGGCTGAGGGGTTGGTCCTGGGAACCTGCAGGGACTCAGGTTAGAGCCTATGGAAGTGAGGTTGGTCCAGGAAGGAGCACTTGAGCGAATGCTTGCTGAGAGTCTGCTTGTCTGAGAGTGGCAGCATTTCCGTGATTAGGTCTTTGATCTTCAGTCCTGGCCCTAATGAATGGATGAGTGAATGAATGACCTTCCTCTTCTAGGGGGTGAGGGGCTGGAACTGGGAGACAGATGCTTCCTTGCTCAGTGAAGGAAAAGCCTGGCAAGGTTCTTGATAGCACACTGCTTTTCAAGTTGGGCCTTAACAGTTTTACGGGTGTCAAATTTAGTGAAAATTGGCCTTCCTGGGAGAAAAGCCTTTGGGTCAGACTCAAGAATGTGGGATTGAGGGAGGTAAGTCACAACCCCCAGGGACTGGTCTGGCCTGGTCTGGGCCTCCTCTAGAAGGTCTGGTCTTTGGTTTAAGTGACCTCGCCCTGCCCCACCCTAGCTGGCAAATGGAGAGGCTGGCCCTCTGTGCAGGTACTCGGAGAGTTTGAACTCCAAACAGTGTTTGTTGACTGTAAACACCTGTAGGGTGCAGATTGGGGTGGCCAGTTGTCTGTCTTGGTGACCTCCCCCTGCCTGGGCCTGTCAGGTGCTTCTAAGAGCCCTGTTCTTCCCACATGGTTGGCTTAAGGGATCATTTGTGGTGGGATATGTGGTCTAGACTTCTCCTTTCCCCTCCCAGCCCATGCCTGTTCTCCCCACACTTTAGGGCTCCTTAGAGAATGTTGCCAAGCATTTCGTACTGCTCTTTACCCCAGAATGTGTCCATAGGTTCCCCTATTTTGGCCACCTGTGATGAGTTTTTGTGGTTGTCACTCATTCATACATTAGTTCAGCAAATCTTTTTCTTTTTTTTCTTTTTTTTTCTTTTTTGGTTTTTTGAGACAGAGTTTCCCTGTAGTTTCTAGAACCTGTCCTGGAACTAGCTCTTGTAGACCAGGCTGGCCTCGAACTCAGAGATCCACCTGTCTCTGCCTCCCGAGTGCTGGGATTAAAGGCGTGCGCCACCACCGCCCGGCAGCAAATCTTTCTTGAGTTCTTACTGTGAATAAAACAATATCCCTGACCCTGTGGAGCTCATGCCCTGCTGTTTTTCTGCACTCAGCTCCCTGAACCTCTTCTGTCGAGACCTTCATGTGCCAAGTCTGGCCAACAGGTGTCTCTGCACTATCGAAAACTGGATATTTGCAGGACTAGGCTTTTTCCTTCCTGACCCTAGCTTCTGGGGATTGAAACCTACATGCTACCAGTCCCATTCCTTCACACAAGATTCTCACAGTCCTGTGGGGCTTAGGCTCTTATTTGCCCACTTGAATCACCTTCTCATTTCATTTTCTCCTTCCAAGCTTGCTATTTAATAGCACATCTTGGTCCTGTCACCACCAGAAAAAATCCCTCTGGCCTCAGTGTTGCTGCTGGGAAGACTCAAAGCCTAGTCTCAGTGATGGTTCATGGCCTCTCTTGGACTTCATGAACCAAGTTTAAAGACCATTGTTCTTTTAACTAAATGAGGTCTGCACACATCTTTGAGGCCTCCAGTCCCTGCTCACATTTTAGCTTCCCTTTTTTTCTTATGACAAATATCCTGTTGGTTGTTTCTTCATCACGTTCTCCATGAAACTGCCAGTGACTTCTTTTCCGTGACTTCCCCTGTGTTTGCTTGTTTTCTTGGAAGTGCCTCCAGACCCTGCTCTCTGTGCCCCACTGCATTGGTGTTGACAGATCTCCCTTCTGCAGCCTGTCAGACTTGGCCTTCTAGATACCTGCTACTGTCTGGGCCTAGGCTAATTTTTATCTCCTCTTGCCTTGGTCCCTGGTGCCATCCCTGATTCTCATCATCTCTTCTTGCCACCCATCCTTCAACGACATGATCCACCTACTGTGCTCTGGGGTTTCCTGTTTCAGAGTTTTGCCTTTTAGGATGCAGAGTTCCTTGAGTTCAGTTCCCACCTTCACAGTAGCACATAGCAGCCTGTATTCTCAGTGTCTAGTACTATGTCCTCAGGAGTGGGAGCTTTTCGGGCACTCACTGTGATGAAGCCAAGCGTGGACTTGGCTTGCAGTAGGAGCCTGAGAAATACACAATGACCGGAACAGTTCCAGGAAAATCTCTCTTGAAATGGACCTGGGACTTGAAAGCTAAGGTGTTAAGTCTTTGGGAAGTGTCTGGGCATCCAAGGGTGCTGTCGAAGAGACAAGCTGTCTATTGGAGTCCCTGCCTCTTGCAGTTATCTCATCTAGGACTGTCTGCTTGGTGCCTGAATGTGCTATCAAGAATCTTGCTTTTTGCCTGGTTTTCCTTTGCTCTGCTGTTTACCTCATCATCTCCCACTCCATGATCTTTTTCAAACCCTTCTCTCCTCGGTGTAAATCCCCTCCTCCGTTCGTGTTCTTTCCTTCCTGGATATGTGAATGTGTTGAGTCACTGTCCTGTCTTCTTGCTGTTACTGAGCTAAGAGGCACACATTTGCCCTACTCAGCACCAGGCACACAGTAGGAATATTTGTGGTCCAGCGAGATCAGCGAACAGTGTAGAGTGGCTGGGGCTGTTCGTGTTCTTTTTACCTCTGGCCTGTGTTTTCTGTGCATCTGGTTATATACTGCTCCCAGAATGGCCATGGCTTGAATGCCCTTGTCACCTGTTTAAGTAGTTGAATAGTTCTTACAGGGTCTGGAAAACAAAAGCAGAAATGAGGAAAATTGGAGTTTAAGACCTGGAGACAAGAGAGGGAAACAAAGACCTGAAAGGAAGGCAGCAGTCTGATGGGGAGGTTGGACCGGGGAACACCTTCTAAGGAGACAGGATGTCCTGTCTTGGAAGGCTTGAAGGCCCCACTGCAGGCAGGGACTGACTGACCCTGGACTGGCCTCTAAGGCAGCTGAGAGGTAGTCCTCCTATGTTTGAAGTGCCTGGAACTTAGGGTGTGGGACAGAGATGCCCGAGTCTCAAGCAAGGCTTTCATTGGCCCATCCGCTTCTTTTCCATGTGATTGTTTTGCCAGAGGTCACAAGCTAGAGAATGCTAGGGAACAAGGGCTGCTTTCACAGCAAACCAGGACCCCCATGACCACAAGGACTACTCCAGGCCGAAGTGGACTAGGGGGTTGGGGTGAGGCTCTACTAGTGAAAGAGAAGTGGCTGTAGCCATGGTTATTCTCCCAGGGGGCTCCTGCTTGGCTGCATGCCTTCAGTTCCTCTAATGGTGGTAATTGGGGAGCCTTCCCAATGTGCAAAAAAGCTCCCCAGCTAACTTCCATACTGCCCAGAGCTCACTTCATCTCTCCCCCCCACAGCCATGGGAGCTGCCTATGGCACAGCCAAGAGTGGCACTGGCATCGCAGCTATGTCGGTGATGAGGCCAGAGATGATCATGAAGTCCATCATTCCAGTGGTTATGGCTGGGATCATCGCCATTTATGGCCTGGTGGTGGCAGTACTTATCGCTAACTCCCTTACCGATGGCATTACCCTCTACAGGTGAGTGCTGGGCCTGTACAGTCAGGTGAAGTGCATCATTTGCCTGTGGGCAGGGAGATTGCTGACAGCCTGTATCTCTTCTCTTCCCAGGAGTTTTCTTCAGCTGGGTGCTGGCCTGAGCGTGGGGCTGAGTGGTCTGGCTGCTGGCTTTGCCATTGGCATCGTGGGGGATGCTGGTGTTCGGGGCACTGCCCAGCAGCCACGACTGTTCGTGGGCATGATCCTGATCCTCATCTTCGCGGAGGTGCTTGGCCTCTACGGTCTCATCGTGGCCCTAATCCTCTCCACAAAGTAGCCGTTTTCCACCACCAGTCACAGGATAGGATGTAAAGACCACCCCTCCTCATTCCAGAACGAACAGCCTGACACACACGCACGGGCAGCTGCCCCCTCAGTAGTTGGTCTTGTAAATGCGCAGTGTCCTAGTGCCCATTGTCTGTTGCCCCCGCCTGGCCCCTGCCGCCCCGTGCTGTGGACATCTGGGCCCACTCATCTCCCATCCAGGCCCCTGACCAGTGAGGATGTCAGCCTCTGGCTACCCCACCCATCGCCCTAGAGTGCTCTGTGTATAAGGATGAATTAGAGTTGTCATTTTTCTCTTCACTGGATGTTTATTTATAAAAGATTTGACCTATTCATGCGTCTGTGGAGCAGCCCTGTCTCCCAACTATATAGTAATCATTAGTAAAGTGTTGCCTGTGGGGTTCCTGTTGCTGAGACTCCTTGGATGGAGCCACCCTCCCGCAACCCTGGACAGCCAGGGTGGAGGGTAGCGTGTGTATCGCGCCGGGGCTGGCTCCCAGCTGTGTCCAATAAAAGTTCTCGGTTGTGACTGGCTTGTGTTCTGGCGCTTCTGTGGGCTGAGCGGGTGGGGCTTCTGGGTCACGTGGTCTGATCACGTGGAGCCGAGGTCCACGTGATAGCCCTTCAGCTGAGAGTCACGTGGTGCGGCCTGCTCCTGCTTCCTATTACGGGTGTTCCGGGCACTGCCGGTTTGCGCCCCAAGCTTGCTGAGGTCGGCGCGACTCACGATGCGTAGCGGGCAGCCTACGGCGGGGGCCCCGGTGCGCCAGTTCACCAACTGCCGCATCCTGCGCGGCGGCGCGCTGCTCAGGTCTGGGCTGCATAGTGCGGGGTTCGGCCTGGTGTAGGAGTGGTGATACTGCAGTGTGGGGTTCAGGAATTGGGCGAGTGTAGGACCT
Source organism: Arvicola amphibius (assembly GCF_903992535.2). Taxonomy (NCBI): domain Eukaryota; kingdom Metazoa; phylum Chordata; class Mammalia; order Rodentia; family Cricetidae; genus Arvicola; species Arvicola amphibius. The sequence continues at coordinate 91,258,603 of NC_052050.1, forward strand.
AAGCCGTAATAGCAGCAGGGCTGGGTCGGGTGTGGGAACCCAAGAATGTGGAGGGCAGGACTGTCCTGGGTGTGTGGCTGGGGACCAAGTAGAATAGTGGGTGCAGGGAAAAGCCGGGAGTGAGATAGAACTAGGGCTTGGTTCCAGGGCCTGGTGGTGACCAAAGTGCCGACTGCTCTGCCCTCAGGGAGGATCTGTGGGTGCGCGGGGGCCGCATCCTGGACCCAGAGAAGCTGTTTTTTGAGGAGAGGCGCGTGGCTGATGAGCAGCTGGACTGCGGAGGCCGCATCCTGGCGCCCGGCTTTATCGATGTGCAGATGAACGGTGCGGCCTGGCTTGGGCCAGGGAATCCAGGGGAGGAGCTCTGAGCACTGTGCTACCCCTTGTTTTCTGTGGCCACAGGTGGATTTGGTGTTGACTTCTCCAAGACCACGGAGGATGTGGGTTCTGGGGTCGCCCTAGTGGCCCGGAGGATCCTGTCCCATGGTGTCACCTCCTTCTGTCCCACCCTGGTCACTTCCCCACCAGAGATTTATCACAAGGTGAGATGAGGCTGTTTTACCCCTGAGCAAAGGGACCCCTTCCTCCCAGGGGTAGTAGCCTTTTCTTTTTGTTTTTATTTTTTTCCCCAGAGCCAGGGTGTCTCTGTGCAACAGTCCTAGCTATTCTGGAACTAGTTCTTGTAGACCAGGCTGGCCTCAAACTCGCAGAGATTCACCTGCCTTTGCCTCCTAAGTGCTGGGATTAAAGGCGTGCGCCACCACAGCCTAGTCAGTAGCGTTTTCTTAACCTGAATGAGGCCTCCTGCCACTTGGTTGTGAGGGGATCCTCCTTGCTCTTGTTCAGTTGTGCCCTGCCTGGTCTCTGCAGCTGCCAGTGCAGTTGAGGACATTTTCTGTCACCGGCACCATTCTAACCTGCCACACCCAGCGCCCTGTAGGCAGCCTCTGGGCCTCGGGAATTCTGCCCCAGCCATTGTCTCTAGTCAGGCTCTTCCTCCCTAACCTGCTCTATTATGTGACTCACCTGAAGAAGAAGCCTTTCAGAGAGAGCTGCTCTTCTGTGTACAGGCCACTGCCCTGCACCCCTCGCCCTTCCACCCTCTCTCTAGAGGGAGGTCTGTTGTCATGGGTCCCATTTTCATGAGAAGGCTTTCCCACAGGTTTCCCAGTGTGAACTCAGCTTGCTTAGGTGGCTGTCTTCAGCACATTCAAGAGCAGTTCGTGTGTATTCTGCCCTCGATCTCTCAGTCCTGAATTCCTGCTTAAAAGTGTGGTATTCTCTTATGCAATGTAATGCAATGGGGAGGTTAGTAAACTAATGCTGTTAACTGTACTTGAATGGGTTCTTTCTGTTCCTGCTGTCAGTTGCCTCAGCCAGTTTTTCTCCCACTGCAGGATCCATTATGGGATCGGGAAGTGTATGACTGTCTCTAGTTCCCTTTTTGGGTGTGTAGACTCAGAATCAGAGTAGGAGGAGGCCATGGGCATTGAGTGTGGGCTGTGCCCTTGCTCCCATAGGCTTGGCTCTGGCCTCTTGACTTGCCACTCTTGGGAGACTTGGGACAACTTTACTCACTTTCAAGTCTCAATTTCATTAAACCTAGAGTGAGAACAGTCAGTGGGCGCTTAACACATATTAAACATTTATTGAATGTTAACTAGAGATGTTTTTATGGAAGTTTCACACACCTCTCCCACTCCACCCTCAAAAGTGCAGCCTCACAGCAGATAAGTACTTGGTCCTCTCTTCTGATCTCACAAACTGTGGGTCTTGCTAACCTTTCAAGGTGACAGGTATCAGGATGTACCCCCTTCCTGCCACAGTCCCTTCCCACTAGTCCCTTCCCACTAGTTAAGATGCTTCTCTCTCCCTCAGGTACATTCCAACAGCTCCAGGTACCCCTCCTCCCAGGCTCTTCCAGGAAGGCCTTGTTCTCCCGTTATCCCTTCCCCCATTCTCCTTCACTCCTCCCAGCTTCCCTCTTGCAGCAGGTGTGACTGGCAAGGTGCAAGGTACAAGGCCTACTCTCCCTCAGGAGGAGTGGTGGCTAATATTCCTGAGGTGTTCTTTCTGGCTCCTCATTGTAGTCTAAGCACCTAATAGACCCGCAGAAAACGCTTTTAGAGTTGAAGGCCTTGGGAAGCAGGTAGGAAACAATGGCAGAGTGGGCAGCTCTGAGTATAAACCATAATACCCCATTGTATTTGGAACCCGGAGACTCTGCCCTCAAACCTCTCCCCCTCCTATGATCCCTGACTTCTAGGGCCCCTTCTCGCTGAGGGGCTTGTCCAGTCGTCCGGGTACTACTCAGGTACCTTCATCAAGTTTGGTTCGTCGGAACCACCCCCTCTTTTTCTGAGACTCACTCTCCTAGGTGAGCTTCAAGAAGACAGCTCCACTGGATTGTTTTCTGCTCCAAATCGGATAGCCCTTGTTTATCCTGTTCTCTCTGCTGTGTACTCTCACTTTGTCTTTCGAAGTGCTTTTCTAGAAAATGGCGGGTGTCTGGACGTGCGCGTGTACTCATGCCCTCCACGGTCTCCTGGGACTGAACTCGGGTCATCAGGTGGCTCAGCAGCAAGTGCCTTTGCCCACTGAGCCATCTCACTCTTTTTTTGTCAAGGACTTAATGTATCCTAGACTGACTTCACTTTGTAGTTGAGGCTGGCCTTGCCCTATTTTCTCAGCCCCCACATACTATCGTGCCTAGCTCTGCTTGTTTAAGCTGCTAAGCTATCACTTTGAGTTATGTATAGATACATATGTCTGTACATGAGCATGTACGTCTGAGTGCAGGTGCCCTCAGAGGTGTCTGATTCCCCTGGAGCTGGAGTTGTCCAACCACCCGATGTAGGTACTGAACTGAACCCAGCTCTCTGCTGCAAAGTACTACACACTCTTCAGCACTGCAATGTCTCTCTGTCTCTCTAGCCCTGCCTTTATTCTCTTTTGTTTATCCTGGCTATCCTTGACCTCCAGTTAGATCAGGCTAGCCTGGAACCCAGAGATCAGCTTGCTTCTGTCTCCTAGTGGGGATCAAAGGCCATTGCTAACTATGCCTTTATTCTCCCAATCCATGTTTTGGTTAGAGGTGAAGGAATATTTGTGTTTGGGACTGGCAGACATCAAAGTATACTTGTTCTTGCAGAAGATTCAGGTTTGGTTTCTAGCACCCACATCATGTGGCTCATAATTGCCTGCAGTTCCAGTGCCAGGGTATTTGTCCCTCCTTCTGCCTCTACAGGTACCAGGAGGGTACACATGTGTCTTATAAAGATGTATGCGGGCACTTATAAACCATGTCTGTAGTGCTGAGGATTGGTCCCAGGACTTTGTACATGCTAAGCAAAGTTAGTGTGCTCCATTGCGAAGCTCAGAACTACTGGGATGTCTCAGCAGCACCTTTATTTACCCTTTTTTTTTTTTTTTGATGGAGGGTCTTACTGGTCTCAAACTTCTGGGCTCAAGTGATCTCCTGAGCATGGGGACAGCAGATAGTTACTCGAGACAGGGTTTCTCTGTGGCTTTGGAGCCTGTCCTGGAACTAGCTCTTGTAGACCAGGCTGGTCTCGAACTCACAGAGATCCGCCTGCCTCTGCCTCCCGAGTGCTGGGATTAAAGGCGTGCGCCACCACCGCCTGGCTGCTCTTTTGTTTTTTTAAGACAGGGTCTCTAGCTGGGCGGTGGTGGCTCATGCCTTTTTCCCCAGCACTTGGGAGGCAGAGGCAGGCGGATCTCTGAGTTCGAGGCCAGCCGGGTCTACAAGAGCGAGTTCCAGGCAGGTTCCAAAGCTACAGAGAAACCCTGTCTCAAAAAAACAAGAAAAAAAAAAGACAGGGTCTCTGTGTGGGCCTGTCTGTCCTGGCACACTCGTGAGACAAGGCTGTCCTTGAACTCAAAGTGTGACACTATGCCTGGCCTGTGTCTGCTGTCTTTAGGCTTCTCATGTTGTAGCTAAGAAGTAGGAAGCCATTGCTCGTTCCTTGATCCTTTGTGGGAACTACTTTCTCTCACCCTTTCATCTTGGCACCACTTTGTAGATGTTTCCTCAGCTTCTGTCTTGGAGCTCATCCCATGGGATTCTTGCATTCCTTTGAGTTTGGAGGAGCGATTATTGCTCTGACATCTTGTCTGGCTTCATGGCTATAAGGCCTCATTGCTTGCGGGTATTAATGTTGGCTTTTTTCTGTGTCCTCTCTTGGCATCTTCTCTTTGCTGGCATGGTCATCTTGTTAGTGTTCCTTCCTCTGCTTCTTGGGAAACTCAGTGTAGGCTGTTTAGTGGCTGGCACTAGCAGGCCACAAGGAATACCTACCCTTTGAGGGAAGCTTTGTAGGTTACCCCTGGTTGTGCTGCCAGGGTCCTGTCTCTGGGACTTGGGACTTGTGAGATCCCTTGGGAAGAGTCTTTTTTTCTTCAGAGGGAGTTTTTTTTTTTCCCTTGAGACAGGGTTTCTCAGAGCCTGTCTTGGAAACTAGCTCTTGTAGACCAGGCTGGCCTTGAACTCAGAGATCTGCCTGCTTCTGCCTCCCGAGTGCTGGGATTAAAGGTCAGAAGAAGCTATTATGAGACTCTGTAGGACGTAAACTTTTCAATATTTGTATTCTGCCTCTACTGAGGCCCCTTTTCATTCCTGCCCCCAGCCTGTTTCTCATAGTGCCAGGTTCTGTGAGGCCTGAGTTTCCTGAGTTCCTTTCCAATGGAGAGGTGTTCAGAGTCCGCCTGTTTGTTCCTCAGAGTCTGACTGACTGCCCTTCTCTCATTCTTTGTCCTCAGATTTCTAAGCGTGGGTTTGGTTTTGGTTAATTTGAGACAGGGTATCATGTATCCTAGGCTGGCCTTGAATTTATTACGTAGCTCAGGCTGGCCTGCTTTCCTGCTTGGAGTTGTAGGCACGCACCACCACACTCAGTTTAAGGGTCTTAACTGCCCTTTATTTGTTTTGGGAGTGAGTAATCCCGAGGGAGGGTATTACTGTTTTGTCTGGGGACTTCCGTAGCTGAAGGGTCTGGAGAGAGGGTTATGGCTATACTAGCTCTCTTTCCCGAGGCTGTGAACTTCCTGATCAGAATGGCTGAGCCTTGTCCCCACCTGCACGGAGTCCCCCAGCCTCCACCACTCTGCTTCTGCCCTGCCTTCCTCCTGCCCCTCAACCTGCTTCCTTGTCCTGCAGCTTAGCGAGGGCTTTGACCACTCTATCCGGGCTGTTTGTTTTCAAGAAGCACCTTGAAGGCCAGAACAGGTTGGAGCAGCCCTTGGTGCCTCCATCATGCCTTTGTGGCCTGGGGATGCTTTCGCATCCCGGTCCTCAGGGTGGGTTATCAAGTACTCCCTGTTGCCATTTCTTCCTGCTCCTGACCACTGGGGTCCTTCATCCATCTTCCAGCACCGTGGGGTGGGTAAGGTCAGTAGCTCTGGGCTGGGCCGGGCCAGGGTCTTAAACCTCACCTGAAGATCTGACCTTGGTTGGACTGTGACCTCTGGGTGCTGAGCAGTGTGGAGGTGGGGGGCAGGGCTTTAACAGTTGGTTCCCCCTAGGTCCTTCCTCAGATTCCTGTGAAGAGTGGAGGTCCCCATGGGGCAGGGGTCCTCGGTGAGTGGTTAACTTCTTCCAAAATGCCCAGTTGGGAAGGGAGGGCAAATCAAGGGACTGGGGTGGGACTGCTAGGTGGAAATGTCTTCTAGAACCACCCTTGTCTTTTCTCTCAGGGGTGCACTTGGAGGGCCCATTCATCAGCCGACAGAAGCGGGGTGCACACCCTGAGGCCTACCTCCGCTCCTTTGAAGACAATGCTTTTCATGATGTGCTGGCCACATATGGGTCCCTGGACAACGTCCGCATTGTGACACTTGCCCCTGAGTTAGAGCGGAGCCATGAAGTGATCCAGGCATTGACAGCCCAAGGCATCCGTGTGTCTCTAGGTGAGAGGCCACCCGTCAGGGTTGCCTGATCAGGTTCTCAGCTGCTGCAGAAGCTTACCTTAGGTCCTCCATGCAGGGCATTCAGTGGCTGATCTGGGGGCTGCAGAAGTAGCAGTGCAGAGTGGGGCCACCTTTATCACCCACCTTTTCAATGCCATGTTGCCTGTGAGTGTCACCCCTGCTCCTGGGTGGAAGGGGACTCAGTGGCCAGTACTGTCACTCAGTTATATTCCCTCTTGCCCTGCTTAGTTCCACCACCGTGACCCAGGCATAGTAGGACTTCTCACCAGCGACAAGCTTCCCCCAGGCCACTGCATCTTCTATGGGATGATTGCTGACGGCATACACACTAACCCTGCAGCTCTGCGCATTGCTCATCGGGCCCATCCCCAGGGTGAGTAGTGGGCAGGGTAGAGACAAGTAGGGTAACAGCTGGCCAGGTCCTGAGTTGCCTCCTCCCCCAGGACTGGTGCTGGTCACGGATGCTGTCCCTGCTCTGGGCTTGGGCAATGGCCGCCATACGCTGGGACAGCAGGAGGTGGAGGTAGATGGGCTAATAGCCTACATTGCAGGTGAGTGACTCCTGTGCCCACATATGTGTGGTCTCGGCTTTTCCCTAGAGCGGGGCAGAACTTGGGTATGCCCTGTCTGTTCACTCACTGGGTTACCAGGCCATAGAAACCCTCTCCTCCAATCCTGGCCTCTCTGCTCTCAAGGCACCAAGACTCTGTGTGGCAGCATAGCCCCCATGGATGTGTGCATCCGGCATTTCCTGCAGGCCACAGGTCAGTGGGCTGGTGTCCTAGGTGTCTGAGGGCGGAGGCTATAACTGGGGAAAGCTAGAAGGGAGCTAGAGAAATCTGAGCTCTTCCTCTAACTATCTGTAAACTGGGAGGTGGGGAGCTGTGACTTCAGGCAGACGGAAATGATCGTGGCCAACCCCAGCTAGAGCTCAGCTATGGAAGAATGCTAGACAGCCAGTCACTAGAGCCAGGATGATGGAGGAGCAGGGTCGCATTGCTCATAGAAGGGCCAAGGCCTAGACACATGGGATAGTGGGAATCTGCAGGGGCAGTATCCATGGGTGGAGTAAAGTGGCATTCTGGGGCTTAGAGCTGGTTCTGCTCCCATATACCTGTCAGCATCTCAAGGTTGAGTGTCATTCTGAATGCGGGCAATGCTAGCGCAAGTAGGCTGGGCATGGCCTGGGACACAGGAGATAACTACCCTGGCAAGAAGTAGTACTGTAAAGTGAGGGTGGTCACTGGGCCTCAGGTTAGGCCCTGCTCAGAGTACAGGGTTCCAGTTGACAGCTGGATTGGTGACATGGTGGCCCAGGTATGACTTCTTTGCCAGAAGTAGGCAGGAGGGTCTATGGCCATACAACACTGAACACACTCTAACGCCCCGTTTAGTCTGTTGAGAGAATGGGCTCCCTGTAGAACTAGGAAGAGAGTGGTGGTAAGCGGTGTCTGCCAAAGCTAGGGGAGTGAGGGTCCTCCCCAGGCTGCTGCCTGCGGAGTCCAAGCTTACCACAGTGTGTTCCTGAGCAGGCTGTAGTGTGGAGTCGGCTCTGGAAGCTGCGTCCCTCCACCCTGCCCAGCTGCTAGGGCTGGAGAAGACCAAGGGGAGCCTGGACTTTGGTGCTGATGCAGGTGAGGCCCCTTGGAGGGGTTGAGTCGGCTCAGGGGGGCGGGTCTTCTCTGCCCCTGCCCTTGGGGCCATTCCCACCATAGACTCCTACCTTTATCTTCTGTGTGCACCACAGCCCACCTGTGGAGGTCAGAGGACAACTTGCTGTAGTTGGTTCTCTCCTTCTACCATGTGAGTTTCAGGGTCAAACTCAGTCAGGCTTGGTGGCAAGCGCTTTTACCCCCTCAGCCATCTCCTGGTTGGCCCTTGCTTGTTTACTTGTTTTGTTTTGTCTTGAGACAGGGTCTTACCATGTAGCACTGACTGGCCTGGAAGCCACTGTGTATGCCAGGCTAGTTTCTAATTCATGGTAATCAAGCCCAAGCCGGGCAGTGGTGGTTCACACCTTTAATCCCAGCACTCAGGAGGCACAGGCAGGCTGATCTCTGTGAATTCAAGGCCAACCTGGTCTACAAGCACTAGTTCCAGGACAACTAGAACTATAACATCGAGAAACCCTGTCTCAAAAAAAGCAAACAAACAAAAATTTCATGGTAATCCTCCTGTCTCAGTCTCTTGAGTTCTCAGATTATTGGCATGTGCTATCACCCACTGGCTTCTGATATCTAAGATTAGGCCAGGTGAGGGTTACAGGGATCACTTGTGCCCAACTGTGTCGAGTTGATGCTCTTGCTTTCAGCTCTCTACCAGTCCAAATCATGTTCTTGGGCTTCAGTTTTTCCTCTGAGCTCAGTTATAAGAAATGACTCAATGACTCCACAACGGGATATGGATGGCCCTACTGTGTCTCCTCTCACCTTCTGCTTCTGCCGCAGACTTTGTGGTGCTCGACGACACCCTCCATGTCCAGGCCACTTACATCTCGGGTGAACTGGTTTGGCAGGCAGAGGAAGCTGGGCCGTGACTGAGGATCTTGACTGGAGAGGACACTTGGCTCCAGCTGGACACTGACAGGCCAGGCAGTCCAGGGAGCTGGTCTCCAGGGGGCAAGCTGGGAGCCTTGCCCCAGGTCTCACACAGACCCTCATCACTCCACTGAAGGGGAGGCGTAGGAGGCGTAAATACAGACAACAGGACTTGCCTTATCTGAGTTGTGTTTTGAGTTGTTTATATTCAGCAGGGCTGCTGGTATTCACTGTTACCCTGGGGCCTTATGGGACCAGGAAGGGTTGGAAATACCATACCGGACCTCCTCTGTAGGCCAGATCTGTTTTGAGGCCTGCAGACCCCCAGGAAGATGTTAGGGTGGGAAGTGAGTGAAATGAGCTTGGAGGGAAGCCACTGGGAGAGGCTGGGGACAGTGATCGTGGATGGCTGGCCTCGAGCTAGATGGGCAAAATGGAAGCCGGAGCTCCAGACTCTGTGGCAGCGTGCAGGACAGTGTCCATATGCTGGCCTCGGGACCTGGGCTTACTTAGCAATGAATGCAGGAATAGGTGCCTTAAGGGCCTCCAGTTTGAGCCTAGGACTCCTCCCACTGCTTCCTAACCTGCCAGACCTGCCTAGCACCTTCTTGGATAATCAAAAGTTCCATTCCCTGTGGTGTCTTCTTTCAAAGACCCCAGGGGCTGAGAAATCCCCCCTTATTTCCATGGTTTGGTGGCTGTTGTATGCCCTGCCTGCTCTGCTAGTTCCACCCGTGCAGGGTATCCGTACCCTAGACTGCCTTCCTTTCACGTGGGAAATGCGGTTCCGCAGGCTCCCTGGAAACATCATTGGCATGGCCTTTGGGAATTCCTTTGACTTTAACGATGGCTGTGATTGATGTAGGCAGGTGTGCCCGAGGTTGGAGGTCAGGTCTTGGAAGGCCTCCACTTTGCATTTGGGTCCTGGAGTTGTTGGTCCCCCACCCATCATTTATATACTTGGTGGTATATAAAGTATTTCTTTATATACCATCTTTATATACCAGGTCAAAGTTTGAAAATATTTAATGAAAAGTAGGCAAACAAAATAAAACACTTTTAGGGCTTCTACTGTTGGAGAGCATAGCCTGGAGAGAATAGCTGCTGAGCAGGGCCACACCCCACTTGTCGCTTGGGACACTGTCAACACAAGAAAGCCATCTTGAGGGATCCTAGACTCAGTGGGGAAAAAATAATCTACCCCATTGCCACACACCCCTCCATGGGACAAAGGACAGAGTGAGCATGAGTCACATGGGGCCAGTCCATCAGGACTCACCAGATATGGAAACCTCCCTCTGCTGGTGGAAGGCCTCACTCCCAAACTCTTCGTGAATGTTGACTCATTCCACCCATCTTCCAGAAACCCAATGGTAGGCCTACCTGTCTGTCACCTCATTTCTTAGATTTCATGTGCATGGGTGCTTTGCCTGCCTTCATGTCTGTGCATCACATAAAAAGTATAGTGCCCAAGGAGAAGGAATTGGATCCCCTGGGGGACTGGAGTTCACACAGCTATTAGCTGCCGTGTAGGTGATGGGAACTGAACCAGGGTCCCCTGGAAGAGCAGCCAGTGCACTGAGCCAAATGCAGCCTCACTTTAACTGCTCTCAAGTGTACAGTTTAGTCACTGTAAGCACTCGTCAGGCTGTCATAGCCCCCATTACCTCAGAAACTATTACTTTCCAGACATACAGTGCCATTGGCATTAGTCTCCTACCACAACCACACGCTGCCCTGTTAATGGCTCAATGCTGGAGAGCTTTCACAGAAAGGTGTGCCGGTTACTTCAGTCTGGGGCTTCTGGGGCACCGGTGTTGCCCCAGCTCTTGGTAACAGTGGCGCCGCATCAGGCATGCCTGTGGTGTGGGTGTGGACTGGGGGGGGGGGGTACAGCCACTCCCTGAGGTCAGTTGAGTCACAGTAGTGGTGGGTGGCTGAACAGGTTGGGAGGCAGTGCTCCTGAGACACCTGGCGGCGGAGGCGGCCTGTTTCACCCGATGTGTCCGGGAGGCCAACGCTTGAGTACTGAGAAGCGCACGGGTACCATCTGGCGGCCAGTGCTGGCCAGCAGCCTGCGGGATTCAGGGGAACTCGGGTTCGAGCCCCTAGCGGATGACCTGCGTCATTTTGCCTCTTCTGTCGCGGCAAGACCAAGCTCTCGGAAAGAGGAGTCGGCCGTGAAAGAGATAACCCCCAGCTTGGAGTCCGGTGGCAGGCGCCAACAGGCTAGAGGAGTGGCTAGACTCAGCCGGTGGGTGCTGCAGGGAGCCGCGACAGTCACGCCCACCACTGTAGGGTTGCTTTTATTAGCGCAACGTCTTCCGCAGGTAGCTTTTGTAAGGACTACAACGAACGACTTCAGACGAACCTGCCTTTCCTCTGTTTTCGCAGCCAGTGTGTCTCGCTTGTTTTATTGAGCCAGATTACACTTTTCCTTTAGTCTGTTGTCAAATTGAAGTGGAGAGTTTTCCAGGTGAGACGCCTGCCTTGTCCAGGAAAGGCAGCTGGTCTGGCAGGCGAACACGTGGTAGGGTTCGCCCACATGGGAGGAGCTGAGGTCTGCAGCCCACTGAGGTAGCAGCCCCACACAAGCTTTCAGACCTCTCAACTATGGCTGTGGGTTTTGTTTGTTTTGTTGGTCAGACAAAGCCTAGCCTCAAGCTTGCTGTGTATTGAGGTTGGCCTTGAACCCTGATCCTCCTACCTCTACCTCACAAAGACACAGGCGGTCACACAGAGTTCCAGCAGCATCAGGAGAAACCAGAGCCTAAACGTAGGTCCAGGCCACTTCTGGGCTCCTAACTCCAAAACATCATGAGGTTATGTTTTGGGATATGTTACACAGCATAAAGTGTATACCAGTCCAGATGGGGCGTGTGGGTCAAAGTTTCTAGCCTCCGAACCCGTTTCCTCATTCACATCATGAGGACTGGTTGAAGAGACAGAAACAGCATGAGCCATGTGCACACCAGACACTTCCCAGCCCCTTCTAAGATGGTTCCCATCATCCTCCTGCCCTCCATGACCTCATAATGTCACCCAAGCTACTACATGTATGGCTCAGGGGTACTCTGAAGATAAGAGATTCTGGGCACAGAAGGGACAGACAGTCCCTCTTCTTTACTTTGGGTACCAATGAACTGCACCAGACCAGGTAAGAGCATTCCCCTCCTGGCTTGGGTCTTGCCTGTTGGCTGCCGTGAAGATCCTAGAGACAGACTGTCCTCCAGCTTCCTGCTGCCCTCCTTTCCTTGCTTTTGTCACCTGCTGAGTTGTGTGTGTGTGTGTGTGTGTGAGAGAGAGAGAGAGAGAGAGAGAGAGAGAGCGAGCGTGCGTGCGTGTACGCATGTTCGTGTGCAGGTGCCCTTCATAAGCCAAAGGTGTCAGATCTTCCTGGAGTTAGAGTTACAGGCAGCTGTGAGCAGCCTGATGAGGGTACTTGGCGCAGGCTTTCTTGGACTACGCAGTTCCCCAAATCATGACATGGAGACTGGTTGTTAACTATGAATACTTGGCCTTAGCTTAGGCTTGTTTCTACCTAGTTTGTTTTTTTCACTTAAATTAACCCATTTCTATTATCTATGTGCTGCCCCAAGGCTCATTTACTTCATGTATGTACTGTCCATCCTGCTTTCCTGCTTCCTCTGTGTCTTGCTGGCTGGGCCCCGGCTGGCTTGCTGCCCCCCCTTTACCTCTGCCCACCTGCCCGGCCTATCCCTCCTCTGCCTAACTATTGGCCATTCAGCTTTTTATTAGACCAATTAGGTGCCTTATACAGGCAAGGTGAAACAGCAACACCTTTACATAGTTAAATATTCCACAATCTAAATAAATGCAACACATCTTTATGTAGTTAAACAGGCACTGGGAACTGAACTTGGGTCTTCTGCAAGATCAGTATATGCTCTAACTGCTGAGTATATGCTCTCCAGCCCACTTTTTATTTTAACCAGCATACCACCATGCCCAAGTTTCTTATGTGGATGGACTCTGGGGAATTAACTTAGGTTCTTGTGTTTGAAAGGCAATAATTTTACCAAATAAACCATTTCTTGGCTCATCTCAGGCTTTTATTTTGTTTTTGTTTGTTTGCTTGCTTTTGTCGGGACCAAGGATGCTGCTCAATGGTAAATCATCTGCTTTGAAGGAGGGAGGCTGTGGCTGTGATCCTCAGCAACACAGAGCAGGAGGACTCTCATGAGTGAAGTTTCTGAAGTATGGTTGGTGAGCCTCCTGCCTCAGCCTTCTGAGTACTGAGATTACAGAAGTTAGTCACCATGCCCAGCTCCATTTTTATCAATTTTGATTTGTGACAGTAGATAAAAGACCAAATAGTGGGCCTGGAGAGATGACTCAGCTTTAAATACACTGTCTGTTCTTCTTGATGACCAGGTTCAATTTCCAGCAGTCACAGGACAACTTAAACCATCTTTAACTCTAGTTCAGGGCATTTGATACTCTCTTTTGACCTTCCTAGGCACGGCACACAAATAGTATTCAGACACACATGCAGGCAAAATCCCCATACATAGAAAGTTTAAAATGAAAAAAAGTTTGAAAAAGACTGATAAAATCAGCAACCTCCCTGTCTTCCTGCTTTTTATGTCCATCTTTCTCAGTAGTGTCTATATCTTGAGTCATCATTTGTGGCTATATATTGCTTTTGTGCTGAATACTCTGCCACAGCTCCAGCCTCATGTCAAGAGAGCCTGATGATTCAGGGTTGAGTCAGCACCTGATCATGTCTGTAAATATCACACACAGCAGGAGAGGCACTAAAGAGGCTCAGAGGTTTTGGTTGTTACCCCCACCCCGTGGAGTTTTTTCATCAATTACGTCAGCTTCTCAGCTCAGCTTAGCTTTCTATGTGTTGAGAACCTACCTTTTTAAGTATTTTTTCTGGAGTACTCAGGAAGCCTGCATACTTATGGTCTGGGTGCTTCTGGCCCACAGGTCTTATCATGGCTTTTTCCATCTCCATCTAAACTTTCTCTCTCTCTCTCTCTCTCTCTCTCTCTCTCTCTCTCTCTCTCTCTCTCTCTCTCTCTCTCTCTCTCTCTCTCTTTTTGTTTTGTTTTTCAAGACAGGGTTTCTCTGCAGCTTTGGAGCCTGTCCTGGAACCCACTTGGCAGACCAGGCTGACCTCGAACACACGGAGATCCACTTGCCTCTGCCTCCTGGGTGCTGAGTGCTGGGATTAAAGGCGTGCGCCACCACTGCCTGGCTCCATTTAAACTTTTACCTCCTCCCTGTGCACTTCAACTCCATTGATTTGGTTTCTGTTCTTCCCCACAAGACTCATTACCTTCTAATATGCTATAAAATTTGCTGATTAAGTTTTCTCTCTTCCCCCACTCCTGTATGAGTACCAGAATACCACAGGAAAACTTTCTGTGTTTAGTTCACTGGTGAACTACCAAGCACAGTGCTTGGCACGGGGGAGGCTCAATGACTGTGGAAAGGACACAGGGGCCTGGGATTCCCCTGCACTCTATTCCTGTGTATTCTTTGTTTCTTCTGTGACTCTCATATCTTCTTTCTTGGCTTGTTCCTTTATTTTTGATGGAACACATCTTTCAGTAACTTTCTGAGAAAGGGAGTATGATCTCTCTTTCTCTCACACCCACACACCTATAGCTATGTATGTATCAATACTCAGTGGTTACTGTAGAGTGTTGTTAATGGTTTCATGTATAAAATGGCAGTGAATATTAACCATTTTCATGTTAATCATATAAAAGAATAATCATATAAAGGTTTTGTTTTGAAGGTTAGTATTCCTTCAAAACAAGCAAGGCCTAAATAAAACTGACAGGTTGGGAGGCAGCTGAGTAGAATTGGCTGGGTCTGTTTTTTTTTTTTTTTAGATTTATTTATTATGTATACAACATTCTGCCTCCATGTATGCCCGCATGCCAGAGGAGGGCGCCAGATCTCACTACGGATGGTTGTGAGCCACCATGTGGTTGCTGGGAATTGAACTCAGGTCCTCTGGAAGAGCAACCAGTGCTCTTAACCGCTGAGCCATCTCTCCAGCCCCTGGGTCTGGTTTTGAAACCTGCATTCTGTGGTCTAACTCCGTAAAAGTGGTCAGTGCAGCCTCTGTTTCCTCATGTAGATAGTGGGAATGACCACAGTACCTGCTGCTCGTGGGGCCATCAAGTGTCAGGCTGACAAAGCCTTCCACGGTATATGCTGGCAGGAACTCTGTCCCCTCTGGCTTGTCTTTGTGAATTCTTCGGATGGGAGTGTAACCTGGAATGTCCTCTGTGGAACACGGCAGGCGATTTAGCAGTAATGAACTGTACTTTGACCCACTAATACAAATTTATCCAAGAGAGCAAGTAAGGGTGTGTCTGGAGTTTGGTGTAGGACCTGGTTCATGAGAACATAACAAAACTGGGCACCATTTTATGTTTGGTATGTTAGTAGAGATTTATGGGGCCATAGAGGACATAGGGTGACATAGTGCTGAGTGCTAAAGGAAGGATGGGCGGTCAAGTCAGCATAGATAGAAAGAGACCTCAGGGCACTTGGAGTTATTTGTAGTCACCTGATGCTTTAACCCCCCCCCCCGTGTGTGTGTGTGTTTGTGTGTGTGTATGTGTGCGCGCGAGTGCGCACAGGCATAGATATGAAGATCAGAGGACAGCCTCAGGTGTTGGTCCTTATCTTCTACCTTGTTTGACACAGGTTTTCATGTTTATTTTTAGTTTTGAGATAGGGTCTTACTATGTAACCTTGGTTGGTCTGGAACTCATAGAAACGTAGTGTGTGTGTGTGTGTGTGTGTGTGTGTGTGTGTGTGTATGTGTGTGTGTGTACATGGCTGGAGAAATGGCAGAGGTTAGAACACTTGTTGCTCTTTTTTTGAACACTCACACGTTGATCACAACCATCTTCAGTTTCAGGTAATTCAGTACCTGCTTCTGACCTCTGTGTGCACCAAGCACAAATGGGATATACAGACAGATATACATGCAGGAAACATACAACATAAAAAATGAATAAATTGGGGGCTGGAGAGATGGCTCAGAGATTAAGAGCACTGACTGTTCTTCCAAAGGTACTGAGTTCAATTCCCAGTGACCACACGGTGGCTAACGACCATCTGTAATGAGATCTGATGCCCTCTTCTGGCCTGCAGGCATACATGCAGGCAGAACACTACACACACACACACACACACACACACCACACATATAATATATATTTTAAAAAATGAATAAATCTAATAAAAATTGAAGAAACTTATTATATTGTATGTGTATGATGGGGATATACACATGCATGGAGTCAGTCGTCACCTGTCTCGACTTAGGCTGGGTTAAACTCAGGTCCTTAGGCTTGTACAGCAAGTATTTTTCCTGCTGAGCCATGTCAGGTCTGTTGTTCAGGGTCTAGAATAACTGGATCACAAGTTCTAGGGATTTTCTTGTCATTGGAATACTGAGCTTACAGATGAGCTTAGTAGTGGCTGGCTTTACATGACTATGAGGATCCAAACTCAGATTTTCATGCCTTTACAGCCAGGTATTTTACTCACTGAGTCATCTCTTAGCCTTTTTGTTTCTGTATACCAGGCTGGCCTCAAACTCGCAGAGATCTGCCTGCCTCTGCCTCCCGAGTGCTGGAATTAAAGGCGCGTGCCACCATTGCCTGGCCCCATTTGTTGTTTTAAGGCCTATAAACATATGGCAGGGGGCTGGAGAGATGGCTCAGAGGTTAAGAGCACTGTCTGCTTTTCCAAAGGTCCTGAGTTCAATTCCCATCAACCACGTGGTGGCTCACAACCATCTGTAATGGGATCTGGTGCCCTCTTCTGGCCTGCAAGTATACTCACAGACAGAATATTGTATACATAATAAATAAATAAATAAATAAATAAGTCTGTTTAAAAAATAAAATAAACATATGGCAGACTGGAAGAATGGGTAGCTATGGGCTGTATCTTTAGGGGATGACATGCATTGTACATCCGCTAGAGAATGGATGCCTAGGTCCCTATTCTGGCACTGCAAACTGTAGAACTGCCACTCCAGTGAATGCTTCCTCATCTGAAAATTGGGACAACAATGTTAGTGATGCTTTAGGATAAAAGATCTAGGAGATTCCTCATTGTGAGTCAGTATAAAGTAGCTGTTAATACCATCATTGTTTGTTTAATAGTTCATCCTGCTTACGTGGGATCATGAATTTACTGCATGCATGCTGGCTGCTCTATGCCATCTAAAAATTTTTTTGAGACAAAGTCTTGCTATATTACTCAGGTTGGCTTTGTTGTTGTTTTTGTTTGTTTTTGTTTTGTTTTGTTTTTGAGACAGGGTTTCTCTGTAGCTTTGGAGCCTGTCCTGGAACTTCCATGCCTCAAGCTCACAGAGATCCACCTGCCTCTGTCTCCTGAGTGCTGGGATTAAAGGCATGCGCCATTACTGCCAGGCTTCAGATTGGCTTTGAACTCCTGGACTCAACTGATTCTCCTACAAGGTTAGAAGGCTCAACAGGTACACTCGACTTCATTTGATGTTAAACCGTCTTTTGAGCGGGGGCAGGTAGCAGTATATTTTTAGTAACCAACAGAGTTTGGTTAGTGCTGTCTGTGTGAATGTGTGTGGGTTATCCACTTGAGCGTGGACAACCTTCCAGTGGCCACACCCTCAGAGAAAAAAGGCTCTTTCCCAGCGGCTATCCGCTCCTGCAATCCCTCAGACAGGTGTGGGGCCTTGTGAGGCCCTCTCCTTCCGTGTTGGACTGCTTGATCTTGTCAGGTGGCCGCAGCTGCCGGGAGCGCCTGAGCCTCTCGGCCATGTACTCAGGAGACGGAGTTTCTCAGCATTCCTCCCCGTTTGACAACTCCTACATTCTTTCCTTTCCCTCTCTCTCAACGTTCTCGAAGCCTTATTTGGAAGGGGAATGATATAGATGCCCCATTTATTTTTGTTTGTTTTTTGAGACAGGGCTTCTCTGTGTAGCTCTGACTGTCCTGGAATTCACTTTGTAGACCAGGCTGGCCTCAAACTCAGAGATCCTCTGCCTCACAAGTGCTGGGATGAAAGGTGTGTGTCACTGGCCAGTAGGCCTAGCAGAATTAGCAAGCTCCAGGGGGAGAATGGTATAGAAGACACCTGGCATCCACACACGAGCGCGCACACACACACACACACACCATACACAAAGCACAAAACGCTTTTTTTTCTTCATTTTCCTGGCAGGGTTTCTCTGTGTAGCCCTGGCTGTTCTGGAACTCGCGCTGTAGACCAGGCTAGCCTTGAAGTCCCAGAGAGTCTTCTGCCCCTGCGCCTCTGCCTCTCGAGTGCTGGGATTAAAGGCGTGTGCCACCTCTGTTCGGAAACAAAGTTTTTTTTTTTTTTGTAAAGATTGTAAAATTTGTATTTTCACCACAATTATAAAACAACAACAGCATTGTCATTAATAATAACTAAAGCAGGGTGTGGCGGCTCACACCTATAATTTCAGCAGTTGGGAGGCTGAGACAGGAGGATTGCTGCAAGTATGAGGCCAGTCTGGCTACACAGTGCGATCCTGTTGAGAGAAAAGGAAATAAGAAGAAAAGCAAGTTCACAAAGACATCCCACCAAAAAAGACACCCACCCAAAAAAAAACACCCACCAAAATATAGGCACAAACAGTTTCCGAGGCTGTCAGTGACGGCGGCTTGTTTTCCGCTTCCAATAATAGGATAGCCCAACCGCTCTCACGGATCATTCGTGAGCTGAGACTCAAAGAAATTCAAGGAGTCCAGGCAGCGGGTTCAAGCCCAGCCTTGCTGCTGCCCCAGGCAAGCCTTGGCCGGCTGGCCGGCCAGCCTCAGTTTACCTGACCTGGAACGCGGATGACAGCTCGGCGCTCCAGACCCGGCCCCTCCCCGCCTCCACCGATTGGCTCGCTCGGTCCCCCTCTACAGGCGCGCCGGGACCCAACCCGGAAATGCAGCTCCTGGGCGGGGGCGGGGCACTCCCGGCCCGAGGCGAGTGATAGGTATTCTGACCAATGGACGTGGGCAGCGGCGTCTGCGTCGCGGAAGTCCCACCCAGCGTCGCGCGGGGGCGGGGTGGCGCTGGGGGCGGCAGGCAGCGGGGCGGGCGCAGGATGAGGGCGGCCATTGCTGGGGCTCCGCCGCGGGGAGGAGGACGCTGAGGAGGCGCCGAGCAGCGCAACGCTGCGGGGGAGGCGCCCGCGCCGAAGCGGGGCTCATGGCCAGGACCACCAGCCAGCTGGTGAGCGCGCGGCGGCTGCAGGGCGCGCCGGTCCGTTACCCGGGAGCGTGGCGGTCGCCCGGGTTCTGCTAGGCGAGGCGAGGCGGGGCGGCCCGGTGCCGCGGGCCGGGCGGCGCCTCACCTGCGGCTGGGTGGCGGGCAGGACTGCTGGCGCCGTCCGAGGGTGCCTCTCGGCCGCGGCGGGGAGCGCGGGCCCCGGCTCGGGCTGGCGGCGGCAGCCGGGGGCGCTGACAGGGCGCGGAGGGCGGGGGAGGCCGGGAGGTGTCACCCGGCCGGGCGGGGTGGAAGTGCCTGGAAAGTTTGTTTTCGGCTCCGCGCAGCCTGGATCCGAGCCTCTGGGCTTACCTTGAGGTCTGGCCTGCGGAGGAGAAGCCTCTGGCCTTTACCTGGAGGAGGGTCTTGGGAAGCAGGCGATGGGAGTTTCTGCTTGTAACACCTGATGCTGGCGGCTCCTCTCCAGACTCCTGGTCAGCGGGGCATTTTGGGGCTCCTCTTGCCTGTGGTTCTGCGCTCAGTGAGGTGGGAAGCCCTGGGAGGCCGGGCCTAGAGGCCCCAGTGAGGGCAGCCTAAGTTTGACAGGGAGGAGGGGTTTTAGAGGGAGAAAAAAACAAAACAAAAACAAAACTAACCACTTGTTGGGTGAAATGTTTCTGTTTTCTCTGTGTTATTAAAAGTATCCGTAGTTGTAGTTTCTGTTTTGGAGTTCTGAAGCTCAAGGTGGATCAGCACGTCCACCTTGTGTGCGATGTGAGGTGGCTGATGGAAAGTCAGACACCTAGCAAACTTTGGTTCAAAGGCAGACCCCCTTGGGCTAGGGCTGTCGTTCAGCGGCCACCTGCTTGCCCTGTACGTTCAGAGCTCTTGGGCTCGATCCTTCCCCCCCCTACCTTCCTTGTGGGTGGGGTGGGGCGGGAAGGGAGTTGTAGCTCTCTTTACTCAGGCGGACCCAAGAAACTCACTTGCTCCAGTATGGTCTCGGCTGCGGCTGTGGTAGTGGCTTTTAAATGTTTCTGGAGGGTCAGGAGCCCCTTTGAGAATCTGAAAGTAAGGGCTCCGTTTGAGAAGCGTGCACAGCTGCTCTGAATTTTGTGGCTACTGGAGGCTCTTGAGCCTTCTGCAGTTCATCTATGGACTTCCAAGTTATGGCCTCCCCTTGTAGAGATGGGTGATAATTAATTCAAGTTCTAAAAAGAGGAGGACCTATCCCGTTGAGAAAAATGGTGAAAGGCAAAAGGGTGTTGCAACACTTATGTCTTTACCCCGGGGTGCTTGGGCTAGCAGGCAAAAACATGAGTCGTGGAAGTCGGAGTGGCAGTGTTGTGGATGCTTATGAGGTGAACTTTTACACCGTGATGCTGTTGCAGTGTAGAAGGTGTGTATTGATGGTGTCTGTGCAGAGGGAAAGTGTGTTTTCTCCCGTGGTCTTGGTACTTCCATGATGGGCATTTGATACCTGCAGTTTCCTCATCAAGCAGCTTTTTCAGTGTTGAAAGCACTGTATAATCTAGTGAGCAGAAGAGAGTTACAGAATAAGTGATAGACTTCTCCATAAGAAAGTGAGAACTAGGCCTTGCATCTTTGTCATCTAGAGTCCTCCCACATATGAGACTATGCCTTGTTTCCCGTTTGGAATGACAGAGATGACTCCCAGGATGGCTTTTCCTTGAGGACTGGAAGATTTGCATGGTTAAAGTGTATTTGCATTTGAACTTTAACCTGGCATGCTGACACTGTCTCAATTAACTTTCCTCAAAGCCTTTCCCCTTTACACTTGTAAAGCCAACAATACGACCTGAGGCTGTGGAAATAGGCCTAGCTCAGTCTGCCCTTAAGGTGGGCCAGAGTTTTTAAGTACCATTTATTGAGCTCTTCTTCAAGGCAGATGTTTAGACATATACTTCATTTATATTGTGTTGTGATAATGTTCCCATTTTACAGGTGAGAAAACTAAGGTAAGAGAGGTCAAGTACATGACTCATAAGTAACAGATTGGTTTTGGGCAGAGAATCCAGTGTCTCCCTGTCTGTCATGTGAGGGTCTCCCAGGGGAGGCTCTGTGGGCAGTTTAGGGAGTGGGGAAGTCCTCAGTACCACTGGCCAGGGTGTCTTCCTGGAGCTTGAGCCTCCTAAGTGTAACTATGCCATATCAGAGGAAGAGGGACATTATATTTCTTTGGGCAGATGACCGCATTCTTTGAAATGTTGTGTCCTGTCAGAAAACACCTGCTTGGAAGAAGCTCTGTGTGGTTTGCCTTTATTGAGGGCTGGTGCTCTGCTAGGGTGAGGCTTGCAGGCCTCCTTTTTGGAAAAAAGATGTGGTTTGGTCAGAGGAGACATGGGGATTGAGGAGAATTTAAGGTGCTTTAGGTTTTCCAAGGGGTGCTGCATCTGTCAGGGAAATTTAGAAAACATGTAAAAAAGTGGCCTCAGATTTTCAGATTATCCAAAAAAAAATTTTTTTAAATTGGCCTGGAACTTGCTATGTAGACCAGGATGACCTTGAACTCACAGAGATCTACCTGCTTTCCCTTGTGCTGGGATTAAAGGTGTGCCACAACTAGGCCTTAACACATTTCTTGCCCCCATTCCCACAGGGTTTCTCTGTATTCTTGGCCAGTTTGGAACTCAGAGATCCGCCAGCCTCTGCCTTCTGCCTCCCAAGTGTGGGATTAAAGATGTGCACCACCACCTCCTGGCTTTTTTTAATTTTTATTTTATTTTATTTTTTTTTAGATTTATTTTTATCTGGGCTATGATGACACATGCCAGGGCTACACAGAGAAACCCTGCCTCAAAAAAAAAAAAGGGTTTTTATTTTATGTGTATGGGTGCATGCCTGTCTGTACATCATGTTGTGTAGTGCCCTTGAAGGCCAAAAGAGGGCGTCAGATCCTCTGGAACTGTAGTTATAGATGGTTGTTAGCCACCATGAATGCTGGGAACCTGACCCCTGTTCTCTGGAAGAGCAAAAAGTGCTCTTAACTGCAGAGTCATGTCTTCAGGCTGTGCCACATCCAGGCTTGAGGTGCTGTTCTTGTCATGGAACAGGATGCATTTTCATCTCTAGTGAAGACCCTGCAGGCAAGGCAAGGTCCCCATAAGAGATGGAATCAAGGACCTGTTTTGTTTCCTTTTTTCTTTATATTTATTTGTTTATATGTTTATACATTTATATACGTGTGTGTGTGTGTGTGTGTGTGTGTGTGTGTGTAGTAAATCCCATGTGATCGTAGGTGCTCTCAAAGGCCAGAAGAGGGTCTCGGATCCCCTGGAACTTGAGTTACAGGTGGTTATAAGCCACGTGATATAGGTGCCAGGAACCAAATTAGGGCCCCGGGCTGGAGAGGTGGCTCAGAGGTTAAGAGCATTGCCTGCTCTTCCAAAGGTCCTGAGTTCAATTCCCAGCAACCACATGGTGGCTCACAACCATCTGTAACGAGGTCTGGTGCCCTCTTCTGGCCTGCAGGCATACACGCAGACAGAATATTGTATACATAATAAATAAATAAATATTAAAAAAAAACAAATTAGGGTCCCAAGGAAAAGCAGGATGTACTCTTAACCTTTGAGCACTTTTAAAAAAATGTTTCTGACATGGATTATACGAGGAGGATATTATCTTAGTTAGCAGCTGTCTGCAGAGATATAGGACTGAAGAGAGGTCTTGACACTAGGCTGCTTTGGGGAAGTTTTGGGGAAGAGGAACAGGTGACTCCTGGGGACATGTGTCTCCTTTTTCAACCTGAGTCCTCATCTCTACTTGAGCTGGAGTTGAGGTACTCCTAGGCAACTGATTGACCCTGGTAGGAGTCAGCGATGGGCATATAAAGGTGACGAGCTGGGAGTGCTGTAGGATGAGACTGAGGTGATGTGTTCGGAGAGTGGTCCTCAGAATGTGTCTTCTGTGGAGCGGACCGGGAATCCCGTGTGGTTTTCAGTTCTATGAGGAGAGTAAGTCATTGCAGAGGAACACTGGTACAGAAATGACTCCCTCAGCAGGTGCAAGTGTGCCCAGGCCTGTCTGTAGGGTGACAGGTGGCAGTGGGGTATGCAGTGCAGTTGTTTTGAAGACAGGTTCAAAGGGCAAGTCAATGGGGGAGGAAGTGTTGTGTGGAAACTGTAAGTTTGGGACATGTATCAGTCAGATCTTCTCAGTCATGCATTCTTCTGTGACTGGATCACGTTGCTCACTTGTTTGGTGTGATGCCAGACCTTTTTAAAGTTACTTGAATGTTGTGAACAGGTTGTATGTTCAGTCTCCAGCTGTTAGATCAGAGGCAGTGAGCTCTTTCTTAGAGTTATAGGGATGTGTTCTCTCTGTGGTGAGAAAGGGCTGTTTGGAATTGGGATAGCTGTTGGGTGCAGCTTTGGTACCCGACCTTTGTTTGCATTTATATACTCATAGAAAGACTGTTTTTATTGTTATTCCAGAAAGTTTTCTTGATGTTAAAGTTGACTTTTTTTTTACTCTGAGACATTGCAAGTTGTTTTAATGTGCTAAGAAAGATACTTAAAGAGCTGAAGAGATGGCTTTGCAATTAAAAACACTGGCTGCTCTTCAGAGGACCTGGGTTCAATTCTCAGCACCCACATGGCAGCTCACAACCATCTGGAATCTCAGCTCCAGTGAGTCTAAAGTCCTGTCCGACTTTCTTGGGTAGCAGGTACACAGTGGTGCACAGACTTACATGTAGGCAAAACACACATACACATAAAAAATGTTTTTTTAATTGAAAAAAAAAAAAACAAGGCCGGTTGATGGTGGTGGCGCCTTTAATCACAGCACTGGGGAAATAGAGGCAGGCACATCTCTGTGAGTTCAAGGCCAGCCTGGTCTACAGAGCGAGTTGTAGGACAGGCTCCAAAGCTACAGAGAGAAACCCTGTCTCGAAAAACCAAACCAAACAAACAAAAACAGATACTTTGTTATGAACAATTAACTTTTAAAATATTTACTGTTGAGAAAGGGTCTCACTGTGCAGACCTGGCTGGCGTTGGAACTCACTGCGTAGTCAGGCTGACCTAGAACTCACAGAGATCCACTTTGGATACTGAGATTTAAAGGTATGCAGTACCACACCTTTTTGTTTTTAAAGATAGAATCTCATATAATGGGCTGGAGTCAACATAGTATATAGCTGAAGATGACCTTGAACTTCTAGTCCTCCTGTCTCCACTTTCCAAGTGCTGGGATTTGTGCAGACCACACTGGGAAGGATTGTTTCCTTATCAAGGTGCCTGATTCAAGGTTGTGTTTTAGGTTAATAGCCAGTACTAAAGGTTCTGCTCACTACTGAACATGAATATATGGTTTCTTTCTGCAGTTTTGTCAAGAGGCCAGTTGAAGGTGGGCAAATGGTTTTCTTGGGCCTGGTGGTTTCCCTCATTGCACAGAGAGATCATTACCCTCTGTGCCAGTTTGTTTCAAGTCATTTTCTTTCTGAAGGGAGTCATAGTACAGACCTTGTTTGAAGGTCTGTCTAGATGCCAAGGATGTTCCTCTTAGAGGTATGTGTCGTGTGTGCTTAGAGAAACTAAAACTGGCCTTCTCACTGCGGGAGCCCAGGTCTCAGCAGAGACACAGCTTCTACTATTCTGAGATTGCTGTTAAAGCCCCAATTCTTCAACAGATTTTCTCTTTCGAAGCTTGAGTTTATTGCTGCATGAAGGAATTGTAGGTCTAAGTGGCATCTGTATATTGGATACTGTCAGTAAGATTATCAGAGCAAATCTGAAAAGTCTCACCAAGCGCGTTCTTTGATCTGCAGTAGAAATGTGAGAAGGAGCCAGGCAGTGGTGGTGCACGCTTTAATTCCCAGCGCTTGGGAGTCAGAGGCAGACAGAGCTCTGTGAGTTCAAGATTAGCTTGGTCTACAGAGTTCCATGACAGCCAGGACTACACAAAGAAACATTGTCTTGAAAATTAAAAAAAAAAAATGTGAGAAGGGGCTTGAGCTAATTTTTAGTTTTTTCTTAGTGTTTATGGAGACCTAAACTGGGAGTAGGGGACAGGGTCTACAAAGGTGGTTTTATATCTTCTGGACCTTGCTGTGGAACCTTAGTCCTAGGTACGGCAACTGTGGGTTGGAGGGAGGCTGTAGTTCTCTCAGGGTTGTGATCTCTTGCATGTTATCATCCATGTGGCTGCCCACTGCCGACTTTGTGTTCTTATTGCCCTTTTCTTCTGGCTTCTTCCTTTCCTGGTTAACCAGTGACTTGCTGGTTGGGTCTCCAGGTGCCAGTGCTTGTGCCCCCTCCTCTTCTTTCCTGGTTTGTCATTTTGTTTCTCCCAAGGTCTATGCCTCAAACACTTGCGTACGTGCATGCATGTGCGCGCGTGTGTGTGCGTGTGTGTGTGTGTGTGTGTGTGTGTGTGTATACATATGCGCGCATACACACATACACACTCATGCCCAGGCAAATGTCCAGGATGTTTGTGGCTGTCAGGTTTTCAGTGTCCTCTTGTCTTTTTCATGTTCTTCCTCTTTGCCTGAAGAAATTTCCCTCAGTGGAAGACTCCTCATATACATTTCCTGTGGCTGTACAATTTTATCTGACCAGTCTGCTTCAAGGTGGCTGCCCTTTCCCCAAGCCTTGGTTCGTATTCCATGTTCCGTGCCTGTTTCTCTAAGGTAAACTTTGTTGTACCCTTGGCTTTCTAAGTTTACAGCCTCTAGGCTGCTCTATTCTTACTCAATCCTCTTGGTTCTGATACCTGGGTAGGTGTCCTGTGATAACACTGGACAGTCTTGCTTCTCCAGTCCCTCTCTCTCGTTTGTGTTTTTCTGGGTTTTTGAGACAGGTTTCTCTGTCACAACCTGGGCTGTTCTGGAACGAGCTCTTGTAGACCAGACTGGCCTCGAACTCACAGAGATCCGCCTGCCTCTGCCTCCTGAGTGCTGGGCTGAAAGGTGTGTGCCATCACTTAAGGCAGAATCTTGCTATGTATTTTAGGATAACCTGGAACTCTAGATCCTCCTGCCTTAACTTTTCCAGTGCTGGGATTCTAGTATGTACTACACCTTGTTTTTTTTTTCTTTTTTTTCTTCTTTCTGTCTCTCCGTGTGTGTGTGTGTGTGTGTGTGTGTGTGTGTGTGTGTGTCCCCGTCCATCTGTCCGTCCGTCCGTCTGTTCGTGTGCGCGCGCACTCTAGAATTCAACTCCTGTTATCATTTCTCTAGAGACACCCACCCTTGCATTTTGACACAAAGTCTCTCACCTGGAGTTTACCAACTAGACTGACTGGCAGCAAGCCTCTGTGTTGAGATAATAGGGACTCACCACCACACCCAGCTTTTTATATGGATTCTGGGAATTGAACTCACGTCCTCTGCAAGACAAGCACTTTACTGATTTATTCATCTCCCTAGTCCTCTTTCTCTCTCCCCCCTCCATTTTCTTTCTCTCTCTTCCCCGCTCTACATTCCCCTTCTTTTTTGCATGTGTGTATATGTGTGTGTGTGTGTGTGTGTGTGTGTATGTATTTACATTTATATGTGTATA
Organism: Arvicola amphibius; assembly: GCF_903992535.2. Classification (NCBI taxonomy): domain Eukaryota; kingdom Metazoa; phylum Chordata; class Mammalia; order Rodentia; family Cricetidae; genus Arvicola; species Arvicola amphibius. Next base: position 91,284,828 of record NC_052050.1, read on the forward strand.
TGTGCCTGCCTAAGTGTGGGATGGGAAGTTTGGTAGCTTTATTGTTTTGGCTAGAATGACTGGCCAGTGCTGAAATTATAGAAATGCACTACCGTGCCTGGCATTTTACTTGTTTGCCAGGGATCTAACTCAGGTCCTCTCCTCTCATAACAGCACCTTACCCACCAAGCTATCTCCCCAGCTCTCTACCTTATTTTCAGACAGGGTGTTTTCATCGAACCTGGAGCTCACCAGTTCAGCAAGACTGGTTGACATGGTGTCACTCCTCACATTGTATGTGGGTTTTGTCGATCTGAACTCAGTACTTTACCAGCTGAGACAAATTGCTCAACACTTCTCCTCCCTGTTATTCATTTGCTCACTCACTTATTCATTTATTTTAAGCATGGTCTTGCTGTGTGGCCCAAACTGGCCTACAATTTGCCATCTGCCTGTCTCAGCCTCCCAAGTATGAAGGAATCCCCTAAATTTTACTTAATATCCTTTTTGTTTTCTCAGAGTCTAACTTGCACATATTATACTTTGTCTTATGCCTCCATAGGCTCTTTGGCTGTAACTGTGACAGTTTCTCATATGTCATTGTTTTTGATGACCTTAGTGTTTGTTTTTTTTTGAGACAGTCTCTCTCTGTAGTTCTGAATCTCCTGGAACTCATTGTGTAGACCAGGCTGGCCTTGGACTCACACAAATCTGCTTGCTTCTTGTCACCTGTGTGCACGCGCCACCACCATATCCTATTGAAGTTTTGAAGAACAATGATCAGGTACTGTTGGATGCCCACTGTTGGTATATGTGTCCTTATGCTTAGACTAGGGTTACAGGTCTTGGGGAGAATACATGGGATTAAGTATCATTTTCATCATTACATCTAGGGTGCCTGCTGTCAAAGCTTTCTCCACTCTAAAATGTGCCCTGCCCCAATGTACCCTATACCCCTAGTGAATGGGGTTTTAATTTATTTTTGTTTGTTTGTTGTTTTTGAGACAAGGTTTCTCTGTAGTAGCACTAACTGTCCTGAAACTCTTCTCTGTAGACCAGACTGACCTCAAACTCAGAGATCACCTGCCTCCGCCTCCCAAGTGCTGGGATTAAAGGCGTGAGCCATCACCACCTGGCTGGCTTGATGTTTTTTAATATTTATTTTTATTTCATTTGCATTCATATTTTGCCTGCATGTATGTCTATATGAGGGTGTCGGGTCCCCTGGAAGTTGTAAGCTGCCATGTCGGTGCAGAGAATTTAACCTGAGTCCTCTAGAAGATCAGTCAGTGCTCTTATTCGTTGAACCATATCTCCAGCCCCATTTGATATTTTTATACTCTGAAAATGTTTGCTAATCATAAATAACTTAATTTCAGCACAAAACAGTTGATATTGTGGTATATACCTCTAATCCCAGCATTCAGGAGGCTGATGCAAGAGAACTACTTTGCCTTTTAGGATTGCCAGACAATAGCAGCAGCAACAACAAAGCAAAAGTCAACTTTAAAGTAGTATTGGAATATAGGTTCTTTATAGGTTCAGGACATTTAAATTTTTGTATGTATTTTGTATGTGTAATTGTTTGTGCATAATATGTGTATTTGTATGTGTGTGAATGAGTACATGTACATGTATAGGAGTTTCAGAGTTAATGGGTGTTTTCTCAGTCATTGTTCAGACAGTATCTCTTGCTGAACTTGCCAATTCCAGCTGATTTAGATAGGCAGCTTGTGCTGGAGATCCCTTGTCTCTGCCTTCTGAGTGCTTGGATTTCATGTTTTCTACCACATGTGTTCAGCTTTTTTTAAAAAAATTTATTTATTATGTATACAATGTTCTGTCTCTGTGTATGCCTGAAGGCCAGAAGAGGGCACCAAACCTCATTATAGATGGTTGTGAGCCACCATGTGGTTGCTGGGAAGGAATTGAACTCAGGACCTTTGGAAGAGCAGGCAATGCTCTTAACCACTGAGCCATCTCTCCAGCCTTCTGCTCAACTTTTTATGTGGGTGCTGGGAATCCAAACTTTGCTTGACAAGTGCTTTATCTATTTAGCTGTCTCCCCAACCTGGTTAGGACATTACTGAAGACCATAAATGAAGAAAAAATGGTATTTTTACCCTGTTTTTCAAGTTTCACCTTTGAGAAGAGAGAGAATAAGTATTTGCATAACTGATGGAACATTTGGTTGTATTGAAATTTAAAAGTAACATGATGGCAGGGTGATACCTTACACTTATATCTGCACAGAGGGTTTGGGTTTTTGGCTCCTCGATTATGAAAGGTTAGCACTGGGTCAGTCAGCTGCATCTGAGCAGAGCTTTGGCTGAAGTGATATTAGGATGCATGCCCTTGGTGGGCAGTGCTTGACAGCCCAGCTCTGGAACTGAGAGGGACGTATCTTCTGCTTAGAACATCAGTGCAAACTTTGCCCTCATACGGCTCTCGTGCTGGGTCATGTTCATATCAGTCTTTGTAGTTCCCTTCCCCAAAATAAGAGTGTCCTGGTCCTTTATGGTGACACCATAAAAAACTAGATCTGAATTAGATCTAGAACTAAATTCTGAACCACCAGATGACATGGTCATTTTAGTATCTCTCTATCATCTTGGTTGTGTTTTTGTTTTTCGTTTTTTCCCCCATTCACCAGAAATTACATGACTCATGAAAAGTGGAATTTCTAAACATTTTTTTTACTTTGTACACTAAAGTTCTAGGAAGTTCTGACTATCAAATGTTAGACAAAAATCGAGATTAGCTGAATTTACCACTGAGCACCAGTGTCATGAGCTGAAGCTGCAGTCTTAGATGGTGAGGTGTGGTTGGATCACTGTCCTTACACAACTGCTCCCTCAGCTTCTGTAGAAGAGCCTCAGAGATGCCAGTCCAAGCTCCCTACTTCTGTAGAAAGGCTGTTTTCTTTTAGATCCTTAGGATTGGTTTACCCTGTGTCCCCTAAAGCTACCTACCTTCCTTAATAGTATAGTATAGGGCTTGCTCTGGACTCTCCTACTTTGGGGCAGAGTCCCAAAGGTCTTTTCCCTGAGCTTGTCTTGACTCTGATTTCCAGGGTGAGTTCTGTGGGTGGGGGCAATCACCTACAGAACCGCAGCTACATTCTCAGGATATTTGTGCTGTTGGTGGTCTTGGTGTAGGGTGGTGGTGGTGGTGATTGTGTCCTAGCACTTAAGTTACAGAACAGCCTACTTTAGTTCAGGGTTTTCTGCTATGTGCCCATGCATGATGTGCAGTGAGTGAATGCTGAGAGCCTCATCATCCTAGGCAGGCTATGTCAGATGTCAGAGCTAGCATGTTAATACTGGCTGTTGTGCAGTACCATCACATGGACCTTTACTTAAGATACTGATGGAGCAGAACCACCTTGGGAGAATTATCTGAGCCCTGGCTTTGTTTAGCCCTTCCTTAGGAAGGTTTGCTCTGCATAGCCACAGCAGCCAGATTATAGGAAAGTTGGAATCTTAGAAGCATGATAGCTGCTCATTCCTGACCTGACTGCTGTTTTCTAACTTCCCATTCAGTGTGGGCACTTAGCCATCCTACATCTCCTCCAAGTGTACTGTGGCTTATTCTGGACCCAGATAAAGAAAATGTGTTGCTTACTCTGTGCACCGTCACAGAAATCCACAGCATTTATTGAATGTTTTTTTCTATTATCAACTCATTTTTTTTTCTTACTATAGTTTGACATTTTTCTTTCATGGTTTTTTCATTGGTCCAAATTATAGCCTTCTATGAATTAAATGTACATAGCTGATTATTATCAGATACACAGTTTTTAAAAACTGTGTATCTAAATATAGAATTTATTTATGGATTCTTTTTATTCTTAGTTTAGAAAGAAAGCCAGCCTGCTTGCCTCATGGCCTAAGTGGTGCTGTTTTGTTTTAAGGTTTAGCCTATCCTGTACAGATGCTGTTGGCACTGAGCACTATGTCAGGATCAGAAGGGCAAGCGGGGAGTGTCTGGTGGATAGTTTAAGAAGTGGTCATGAGCCGGGCGATGGTGGCGCATGCCTTTAATCCCAGCACTCGGGAGGCAGAGGCAGGCGGATCTCTGTGAGTTCGAGGCCAGCCTGGTCTACAAGAGCTAGTTCCAGGCCAGGCTCTAAAAAAGCTGCAGAGAAACCCTGTCTCGAAAAACCAGAAAAAGAAAAAAAAAAAAAAAAAAGAAGAAGTGGTCATGAACAAGATGGACTCAATGCTCCCCGCCTGAAAAAACTCTTGGGTGAGAAACATTTCTGTTTAAGAGATGGCTTGCTTGGTGTTTGCTTCTTGTGAGACTGGCTAACCACTGACTGTCCCATGGCCTGAAGGAAAAGGTCAACAGTCTGGTATTTAGGTGGTTTATGACTGGCAAGAATGGTGTTCTGGCAGAAAGGTTCCCTTTTTTTTTTTTTTTTGTTTTGTTTTGTTTTGTTTTGTTTTGTTTTGTTTTTCGAGACAGGGTTTCCCTGTAGTTTCTGGAGCCTGTCCTGGAACTAGCTCTTGTAGACCAGGCTGGCCTCGAACTCAGAGATCCGCCTGCCTCTGCCTCCCGAGTGCTGGGATTAAAGGCGTGTGCCACCGCCGCCCGGCTAGGTTCAACCTTCTTGAAGCAGCTTTAGAGGGTCTGCTGGAAAGACCTAGTCCCCAACGTGGACGCAGTAGGTGGAGAGGGACATACCAAGGAAGAGAGGGGAGGGCAGTTTGGTTTGCCTGGGGAGGGACATGGCCAAGAGTAGAGAAAGTTTTTTTTAATTATTTATTACGTATATAGTGTTCTGGGCACCAGATCTCATTATAGATGGGTGTGAGCCGCCATGTGGTTGCTGGGAATTGAACTCAGGACCTCCGGAACAGCAGTCAGTGCTCTTATCCTCTGAGCCATCTCTCCAGCCCAGTGGAGAAAGTTTTTAGTTGCAAGCACTGTTGCATGCTGTAGTGAGGGGCTGCAGGCAGAGACTGCTTCCTGCCTCCCGGCTCCTGGCCACTGGCTAGCTTATGCCCCGAAATAACAACACACAAACTGTATTTATTTAAACACTGCCTGGCCCATTAGTTCCGGTCTCTTATTGTCTAATTCTCACATCTTGATTAACCCATTTCTAATAATCTGTGTAGCACCACGAAGTGGTGTCTTACCGGGAAAGATTCAGCATGTTTGTCCTGGTGGTTGGCTTCATGGCATCTGTCCCAGAGAGGAGAGGCGGGGCAATTGTCTGAGCCATCTACCTCACTTCCTTCTTCCTGTTCTGTCTACTCCACCCACCTAAGGGCTGGCCTATTAAATGGGCCAAGGCAGTTTCTTTATTAACAAATGAAATCAACACAAACAGAAGACTCTCACATCAGTATGCAGGTTAGGAAGATCAGGCAAATCTTGCTTGTTGGTTAGCTTATTTGCTTGGAGACTGGGTTTATTTGCAGACTCAGATCATTCGACAATGTAATATAAAGAAGTTGGTCACTGCCAGATGGTGGTGCGCACACCTTTAATCCCAACACTCTGGAGGCAGAGGCAGATGGATCTCTGAGGCTGAGGCCAACGTGGTCTACAGAGTGAATTTCAGGACAGCCAGGGCTACACAGAGAAACCCTGTCTGTAAAATACTGGGGCTGGAGAGATGGCTCAGCAGCTAAGAGCACTAGGTGCTTTTCCAGAGGACCTAGGTAAATATTTATGAAATAAAATTTAATAAGAAATACAATGAAAAAAATCATACTAAGCCTGGTATAGTGGTTCATGCCTTTAATTCCAGTATTCTGGAGGTAGTAGGAGTGTGAGTTGGAGGCAAGCCTGGGCTACATTGAGAGACATTACAAAAAGAAAGATTCATGCTACACCTTTTTTTTCTTTTTCAACTATATTCTTTTAGTAGTCATATATTCAAATTAGTTATTGAATATTGACCCAAAGTGTTTTCAAGTTATCAAGATAGTTTCTACACAAAGCTAATGTTATTTTAATTCTAAATTACATTTTTTGTATGTAAAGGTTGAATGAGAGAACAAATGCCACAAAATTATCCTCTGGTTTCCACATGTGTTCTGTGGCATGTCCCCCCTCCTGCACGCACACCACATAAATAGAAATTAAAAATAAGTAGGAATGGGAATCAAGATGCATGTCTTTAATCCTAGCAGGGAGGCAGAGGCACACAGATCTCTGTAGGTTCAGGGCAACCTGGTCTTTACATAGTTTTAGGACAGCCAGGGCTACAGAGAGACCCTCTCTCAAAAAAGAGACCCTGTGGACTAGAGAGATGGCTTAGTGGTTAAGAGTATTGCCTGCTCTTCCAAAGGTCCTGAGTTCAATTCCCGGCAACCACATGGTGGCTCACAACCATCTGTAATGAGGTCTGGTGCCCTCTCTGGCCTGCAGATGTACACACAGACAGAATATTGTATCCCTAACAAATAAATAAATAGAGAGAGACCCTGTGATTTTCCTTTTTTTTTTTTTTAATGATCTTTTATTCCTTTTGGGGAGAATACTGGTCAGATATCTTATATCTCATAATCTGGATTTGTCTGATTTTTTTTTCTTTTTGGTTTTTTGAGACATTATTTCTTTGTGTAGCTTTGGCTGTCCAGAACTCACTCTCTATTCCAGGCTGACTTTGAACTCAAAGAGATTGTCTGCCTCTGCCTCCTGAGTGCTGTGATTAAATGCACGCACCACCACTCGGCTTCTATTTTTGTTTGTTTGTTTGTTTATGTATGAGTATTTTGTCTGCATGTATGCCTGCACACCAGAAGAGGGCATCAGATCATAAACCACCATGTGGTTGTTTGAAATTGAACTTGGGATCTCTAGAAGAACAGAGCAACGCTGAGCCATCTTTCCAGCCCCTTATTTGATGATTATAAGGAACCCTATGGAAGTGAGATGCCTTCTGCATCCTTTTGTCCATATGACTGATGATGTTAGATGAAGTTCATTGTACTTTATTAAAATGAAGCCTGTGATCAATGATGCTTACAGTGTGTGTCATTTATTATAGATACTTTTATTTTGGAAGGAACCATTCTGCTTATCTAGTCATGTCCTCCTAGATAAAGACCCTGGAGATTTGAAGAGTTCCTGACTGGTGAAGGTTGGAACTGGCCTGGAGTGCAGACTCTCCAGACAGTCACTATTTGCAGGCTTAGACACTTCTAGGACACTGTGTAGGAACAGACATCCCAATAGTGCAGTGAGTGTGAGCTCCGTGATAGGACTGATTTCTCTAAAAAAAAATTTAAAGCAGGCATGGTGGTGTATACCTTTAATACCAGCACTTGGGAGGCAGAGGCAGGTTTTCAATGCCAGCCTGATCTACCGAGTAAGTTCCAGGACACCAGAGCTATGAAGAAAGACCATTTCAAAAACACAAAACAGAGCTCGAGAACTAGTCCACGAGCAACATGTGTTGGTGATTTCTCTTGTGGGCTTCTACCTTGAGTTCATGTCTTGGCTCTTCTTGATGATGGACTGCAATCTGAAAGATAAAATAAATGTTTTCCTCCCCCCCCCCAAAAACCCACAAAACAAAAAATTAAATTTAAGTTACATTTATTTATTTGTTTACTTTATGTGGTTGTGAGCATGTGTTTGCCACAGTACATATGTAGAGGTCAGAGGACAACTTCTCTGAGTCATTTCTTCTACCAAATGTATCCTGAAATTGAACTCAGTTGAAAGGAAAGGTTAAAGTTTATTTACCTGCTGACGTATCTCACTAGCTTGAGACTTCTCCTCCTCTTCCTCTGCTTCTTCCTTCTCTTCCCCTTTCCCTTTCCTCCCTTTCCTTCCCTCCCCTCCCCCCCTTAAACTCAGTTTTCTGCCTCAGCCTTTCAATAGCTGGGATTATAAGCACATGCTACTATGTCCACTTTTCTGTAGGTTTTTTTTTCTTTTTTTTTTTTTTAGATTGAACCAAGTGTGGAATTTCTTCAGGTACAGAACTTGGAAGATAGGCATGTCAGAAAAGGCAGGACTTTGGTTTGTTTGCTTCAATCTGCAGCAGTGGTTCTCAACCTTCCTAATGCTGCAACTTTTTAATACAGTTCCTCATGTTGTGCTAACCCCCAACCATAAAATTATTTCATTGCTACTTCATAACTGTAATTTTGCTACTGTTAAGAATTGAAATGCAAATATTTGACACGCAACCCCTCCCATATAAGGGTCATTCAAATCTCCAAGGGGTCATGATCCACAGGTTGAGAACCACTGGTCTTTTCTTTTCTCCACATGGCATCAGTAGATGGTAGGAAGGTAGAAATTAGGGGTTAAGATCTCATTCAGGAAAATGCCTGCCACTCAAGCATGAGGACTTGAGTTGTAATTCTTAGCATCCATGTAAAAGTCAGGTAAGCATCTGTGACCCCAGTGCTGGGAAGCTGGAGACAGGCCAATCCCCATAGCTCATTGGTCAGCCAGTAACCTGTTGGTGAGCTCCAGATTTAGTGAGAGATTGTCTCAAAAAATGCTGTTGAAGTGATTAAGGAAGACACCCAATGACAGCCTCTGGCTTCCATGCATTCCCACATGCATTCACATATACACATAACAAGCACAAAGGTAGGATAGATAAGAAGATAGGACAGCACTGCATATAATGGGGAGGTACTTTGAGGAAAGGGTGACATTGTTTTCTGGATGTTGATAATTAGGGCCTCTAGAACAGTGGCTCATAGGTGGAGGACCAAAGGACTTCTGGCCTGTTGAAACCTGTGGTTAGGTTTTCAAGAATTAGCTGCAAGAATGTGGCTCAGTGCTTTCCCTTTTCTTCCCATTTCTGGTGACAGTTCTAAATTGGTAGATGTGTGAATGTCATGCTTGTACAGAAAGACACACAGAAAGATAAACAGATCTTTCTGTATATGTTGAGGATGTTTTGAAATTCTCCTTTGGAATTAGTTATGAATAGTGTGGTACAGAGTGTTTTACTTGGTCATTATTGATTTCAGTAAGAAATTCTTTATTAAGCATGTGTAGCTAAGGAGCCCAGCAGAAAGATGGTTAGGGATAAACTGAGCTCTTGAGCCTGCTGGAGGGGATTTCTGCCCAGTTACTGTTACTCATGTAGGGACTGGTTTTGTTATTCTCCTTTCAAGCAGAGAATAGCTTGTAAGGAGTTTTAAAAAAAAGTTCGACCCATGAGTCCAGCATTTTCCATTAGGGTCTCTCAACTGTAATAGTCATATTACTACGGTTGTACATTCATACATGGAAAATACTGGGTAAACAGTGTCTTCAGGACTCTGGAACTTCCTGTTAGTCCCCTGTTGTGCTCCCAAGGGATCTTATGCCTTGCCAGCATAGAGTTGAAGGACAGTGGGAGGGGAAGACAGTGAGCGAGTATGAGTGAACATAAGCAGTGTAACTGCAACAGTGACATTGCAGGAGGAGCTTAGCTCGTCAGATCACAGACTGCCATGGAAGGGAGTGGTTTGATAAGGCAGGAACTCTAGAGAATGCCCACACTTGGGAGTATGTGTATGTGTTCTCTTCCTTTCACTGCGTCCCCTGCCATGTAGCCCTGGAGGAAGGTTTTTGTTGTATGACAATATTCAAGAGTTCATCTTAGCTTTTGACTTGGAGTCCTGGAGACCAAGGTTCTTATAAGGAACCTAGTACTGAAGCTGGAAGCTGATTACAGGCGCCAGGGTCAGAACTCTAGTCTGGAAGGGAAGTACTCTGTGCCTGCAGGCTCTGAAACATCATTTTAATTCTCAGACTAGACTGTGGGGAAAAACATTTGTTGAATGAATTTAATTCCCAAAGAGAATCACGGTTAAGTGGTATATAATAGGATTTCAGATTAGAAACACAATTATTCTTAGTTGTCAACTTTAATATTTTAAATTTTAGCAAAACAAAAGCAAGAACCTATTATTGTTTGCCGGATAAGAGTAGATTATACTTAGTAAAGCTTTTAATAGATATTTATTCTAAATTTTATTCAAAAGTTTTTGGCAGTAAAATGGAATTTTTATAAAAGTTTATGTATATGACTGTTTACCTACATGTGTGTATATGTACCACATGTGTGCAGAGGCCAGAAGGCGGCTTTGGAGTCCCTGGAACTGATGTTGCAGTTTATGAGCCACCATGCCCTTGCTGGGAACTGAACGTGGGCTCTCAGCAAGAGCAAGTGCTCTTAGTCACTGATCGCTCTCTCCAGGCCTCGAAATGAAATTATCCCATAGGTTGAATTATTTTTAAGTATCATGCTATTTCTAAATTTATTTACCTAATGTATATGGCACTCTATCTGTGCATGCCAGAAGAGGGCCTCAGATCCCATTATAGATGGTTGTGAACCACCATTGGTTGCTGGGAATTGAACTCAGGACCTCTGGAAGAGCAGCCAGTGCTCTTAACTGCTGAGCAATCTCTCCAGTCACAAAGTATCATGCTATTTCTAACACAGCTCTTGTAGTTACTGATATCCTCTTGTCCTGTATACAAATCTGCATTCTGAAGGTCCTAGTTCATTTATCTGTTCTTTAGCAAAATCCCTTAGTATTTAATCACTCATTTCAAAAAAAGCTAATGAATGAACATGGAAGTTCAAAAGACTTTAAAGACCTCATGTAGTCTCATTGATAAGGTTCTTCAGAAACTCATACCTGTCCCCACCAAGAACTCCTACCCACGTTTTTTCATTTCCAGTGCTTGTCCAGGTTGCTGCTCCTGCTGCAGAACACTCTGTCTTTTGCAGCTGTCAGGATATTAAGAGTTAACAGTCTGTCCTTCCCTCAGAACTCATCACTGTTAACTCATTGATGGATTCCTATTGTATACCAGATGCTTTGTCTTACTTTCCCCTAAAAGTTGCACATGTATTTCTTTTTTTTTTTTTTTTTTTTTGGTTTTTCGAGACAGGGTTTCCCTGTAGTTTCTAGAGCCTGTCCTGGAGCTGGCTCTTGTAGACCATGCTGGCCTTGAACTCAGAGATCCTCCTGCCTCTGCCTCCTGAGTGCTGGGATTAAAGGCGTGCGCCACCACCGCCCGGCCACATGTATTTCTTTAAAATTTTTCTTAGAGTGGTGTATAATTCGTGTACCCTCCCTCCTTTTGAGAAAGGGCCTCATGTTGTAACCCTTGGCTTGACTGGAACTTTCAATTTAGACCAGATTGGTCTTAAACTCAGACCTCTGTTTCCAGAGTGCTGGAATTAAAGGCATGGGGTATCAGGGTGGACCTGATTTTTTTTAAACATTTATTTATTTATTATGTATACACTATTCTGTCTGTGTGTATGCCTGTAGGCCAGAAGAGGGCACCAGATCTCATTACAGATGGTTGTGAGCCACCATGTGGTTGTTGGGAATTGAACTCAGGACCTTTGGAAGAGCAGGCAATGCTCTTAACCTCTGAGCCATCTCTCCAGCCCCTGATTTATTTATTTATTTATTTATTCATTCATTCATTCATTTATTTTTAAATACCTGAGAACTATCTTGGACAGGAACATCACTGTTTAGCAGGCCTTCATCCGTGTGTAGACCAGGCTGCCCTACCACAAGCTGTGGCTTCCCTTGTAAGCTAAGCCAGTTGTTCCATCTTTCTACTTTAACCTCAGCCCCATTGCAAGGTCAACTTGCTACCAGGTAATTAGGGACTGTGCATTCTTTAAAAAATGTATGGCTCCACATTTAACATAAATAAGTCTCTATGTACCTGTTTATTAGTCTCCTGAGTGAAGCTATTGTCTAGCTTTGGAAGACTCAAGATGTCTGATGTGGGACTTGAGAGAAGGTGCTGTTGTTCCATGGTGTGCTTCTACACAGAGTACATCCCCCTGTTTTTTGAGGGCCACCCCATTGTATTTGATTGTATTCTGCATCTCATTAATATGTACCCTGCCTCTGACTTTGCCTGAGCCTCCTACTTCATTCCTGTAAAACTGAAGCCAGAGCCAGGCGATGGTGCCACATGCCTTTAATTGCAGTATTCCGGAGGTAGAGGCTAAGGCAGGTGGTGGGGGATCATGCAGGGTTTCTTTGTGTAGCCCTGGCTGTCCTGGAACTCACTCGTAGACCAGGCTAGCCTAGAACACAGAAATCCGTCTGCTTCTGCCTCCCAAGTGCTGGGACTAAAGACGTGCACCACTATGCCTGGCTGAAGCTTTAAGCCTTTAGTTTTCTGAGACAGGGTTTCTTTGTGTAGCTTTTTGTTTGTTTCTTTCTTTTTTTAAAAATAAGATTTATTTATTATGTATATAGTATTCTGCCTACATATATCTTATAGGCCAGCAGAGGGCACCAGATCTCATTACAGATGGTTGTGAGCCACCATGTGGTTGCTGGGAATTGAACTCAAGACCTCTGGAAGAACAGTCAGTGCTCTTAACCTCTGAGCCACCTCTCCAGCCCTTTGTGTAGCTCTTTGGATCCTGTCCTAGAACCCACTCTGTAGACCAGGCTAGCCTCGAACTCACAGAGATCCATCTTCCTTTGCCTCCTGAGTGCTGGGATGAAAAACATGCGACACCACTGCCTGGCTGAAGTTTTCAGTCCTAATCACAAATGAGAGTGATTAGGATTTAGGAATAGATGTGTATGTAGGAAAGGCAAGTGGTCAGTTTGTGACTGGGGGAGAGGATGTGGTTCTTGAAATAACAAGGTGTTATTAGGACAGGTAGAGTTTTTTTTAAAAAAAAACTATTAGATTTATTTTTATGTGTATAAATGTTTTGCCTGCATACATATGTGCCCATGTGCATGTCTTGGATTCCCTAGAAATGGGGTTACAGATCATTGTAAGCCACAGTGTGGATGCTGGGAATCAAACTGGTGTCCTCTGGAAGAGCAGCTGGCCTCGAAACAGAGGTGTTTTTTGTTTGTTATTTTTGGTTTTTGATGAGATCTTGCCATATAGCCTTGGCTGGCCTGGAACTCTGTTTGTAGACCCATCTGACCCTGGTTCATCTTCTGCTTCCTGAATGGTGAGATTAGTTAGAGGGTTTGTTGTTGTTGTTGTTGTTGTTGCTGCTTGTCTTTGAGCTGCAGTTTTGCCCAGGCTGACTTCCTCAAACTCCTGGTGGTCCTGTTAAGTGCTGGGGTCATAAGTGTGCGCCATAAGTGAATGAGGTGCTCTGACTTCAGAGAGAAGGGTGGTAAGTAGACTGGCTTTCTTTCTTTTTTTCCCCCCTGAGACAGGGTTTCTCTGTAGTTTTGGAACCTGTCCTGGAACTAGCTCTTGTAGACCAGGCTGGCCTCAAACTCTCAGAGATCCGCCTGCCTCTGCCTCCTGAGTGCTGGGATTAAAGGTGTGCGCCGCCGCCGCCACCACCACCACCACCACCACCACCACCACCACCACCACCACCACCACCACCACCACCATCCGGCTTAGACTGGCTTTTGTTGCTTTAAATTTCTCCAGAAATTTAAATTTTAGAATCTGTCGAGTAACCAAAAACATTTGCTTATCAGTGGGTGGCAGAGTGATGGGGCTGTGCCTCAAGGGGATGACTCCCCCCCAGGCCCTAATCAGCTGGGTTCTTTGGCTGTGGGGCCCCTTCAAGGCCACAGGTTAGAAGAGACAGCAGGGCCCTCCTTGGCATGTGGCCCTCTGGGCAGTGTGTATCTTGCAGAGTCGCTTAATCCCCACAAGATTTGTTCTTTCTAATAACAGCTGTAGTATTATAAGCATGTAGACTTTACACTTGAGGGCTTTTGTTTTCTCAGGCATTTCATTTCACAGTTGATGTTTGAAAAGGTATGATTGCAACTATCATTGCCTTTTACTACACAAGTAAAATCAGCCATTAAACCATATTGATGGTTGCAATTTAGAACTACACTGAGGGAGGCACTACCATATTGACCTTGTAAACATCATCCAGCTGGGGAGAGGCCCTGAGAGGAGTTTGGCTAGTGCACTATAGCCAAGTCAGGAAGAAATTACAGAATTCCACATAAGCATTAGATTGCCAGGAGATGATGTTCTCATGCTTATATGAGTAGCCCTTCTGGTGGTTAGTGTCAAGAGCCCAGTGATACATGACCAGTAGTTAGACTGGTATTAGAAGGTGCTTGGATTCTTATTGGTGGTGGTATGTCTTATGCTTGTCTCTTTAGTATTCTAGAGGGTGTCTAAAATTACTCCAAAAAGGATCTAGGGTATTGAGGTCCCTATTCGGTACCCCAACAGCTCTTTCTGGATTGCCTATCTAGTGGGCGTATCTAGACTGCTGAGTTGAGAGCTGCCTCCAAAACTTTACACTGGCAGGTATTTTGTTGGAAGACAGACATCTTTTGAGCCTTTGCATTCTTCGAGTGTTTGATCAGATGTCACCATTCCTTGTAAGAGCTGCTGCTGCATATATATTATGTGTATGAGTTTTTCTGAATGTATGTTCACCATATTCATGTCCAGAACTGGTGTTGCAGATAGTATTGAATCAAATCCTAGGTTCTCTGACCTTTTAACTGTTGAACCATCTCTCCATCTCTTTCTTCCTTCCTTCCTTCCTTTCTTTCTTTCTTTCTTTCTTCCTTTTTTCCTTCCTTCCTTCCTTCCCTTCCCTTCCTTCCTTCCCTTCCCTTCCCTTCCCTCCCTTCCTTCCTTCCTTCCTTCCTTCCTTCCTTCCTTCCTCTCTCTTTCTCTCTCTTTCTCTCTTTCTTTCTTTCTTTCTTTCTTTCTTTCCTTTCTTTCTTACCTTTCTTATTATGTATACACTATTCTGTCTGTGTGTATGCCTGCAGGCCAGACGAGGGCATCAGATCTCATTTCAGATGGTTGTGAGCCACCATGTGGTTGCTGGGAATTGAACTCAGGACCTTTGTAAGAGTAGGCAATGCTCTTAACCTCTGAGCCATCTCTCCAGCCCACATGTCACATTTTTTAAAATTAAATTACTGCTTGGCCCATTAGCGCTAGCCTCTTATTGGCTAACTCTCACATCTTGATTTAACCCATCTCTATTAATCTGTATATCATCATGAGGTCGTGGCTTACCTGGAAAGATTCAGCATGTCTGACCTGGAGTCTCCATGGCGGTTCTCTCACTCTGCTTTCTTTCTCCCAGAATTCAGTTCTGTCTTCTCCACCTACCTAAGTTCTGCCCTATCAAAAGGCCAAGGTAGTTTCTTTATTCAACCAATGAAAGCAACACATAAACAGAAGGACCTCCTATACTATTTCCCCTTTTCTGTTTAAACAAAAAAAGAAAGGCTTTAACTTTAGTAAAATTACATATAACAAAACAGCTACCAAGCAAGAATTACAGTTACAACATTTATATCTATTTTATCTTTTATCATAACAGGAAAACTATAACTATTCCTCAAATCTATCAAAGACTTCAGAAGGATATAATATTACCTGTATAAACTAGAAGTAAGCAACTTCCAAAACTCTAGAAATGACAGAGTCATCTCACTGCCTGTACTACAGTCATCCAGAATTCTTCTGTACTGTTGGGGCATCCATCTTCAGCCTACAGGCCCATAGTATCCAGCAGACATTTCCATGAAGCAGGAAATTTCAAAGGCAGTTCAGTTACTTTCTTCTGTATTCTGCAGAATTTCTCGCAGACTCTTATGAATCAGGAACCCTGAAGGATCATCTTACCTTTAGGCAAGTTTAGCAGTCATCTCTCTGTGGGTTCTTCATGTCCAGTTTATGCAACACTCCTAGCAAGAGCAGTTTCTTGCCCCAATGGCTAACCAACTCCATAAGGAGCCTCTTTGATGCCCACCTTCCTCAGGAAATAGCTTGGTGCTGCCAGGAGCAGATGTATCTCATTGCCATGAAAAGCCCTAAGTTATTAAAACATTTTAAATGCCATATTCTGTAGTCTTTTAAGGAAATGAAGAATGTTTATCTGAAATATATCTATGCACATCTAGAAAATCTAATTAACATGACTACAAACTTGACTATTATAGATGATTATCTATTAACCTATATTTCTTAATTATACATTACATTTTTAGATGAGCTAGACAATCACAATACCTTAATCAAGATCAGAAATACATATACATATAACAAAATTGACCTTAAACTTGTATCAATAAATCAAGATTTATACCAATGCAAACTATGCATATCTATATCATATCCCCCTTTAAATGTAAAAGAACAGTTATAAACAATATTTGGGAATATCAGCACAGTTTTTTTCTCTTCAAACTGCTTCATGCTGTATGGGGGCGCTGTTAATCAGGTCTTTCATGGTATATCCTGTGTGCTAGGTTCATCTCAGTCAGCAGTTGAGCGAATTAACTTTTGGAGGGTGTTTATGGAAGCCTTTCAGGAGGGCATGGTCTATCATACCATATTGGTCTAGAAGGAATCCACAGGGTCTCATCCTCTGTGAAAACAAAAGAAGAACCTCTTTTTCAAAGCATCATATCCTTAGACCCAAATTTTGAAGTATTTCATAATACCTTTATAATATACATGCTGGTTTAGCTTAGCAGTCCACACAATGAAACGTCTCTCTGTACTTAGCTCCTTCACAGTCAAAAAATTCGAAGAAAACATAATAATATACAGAATCCAGACTCTCTGTGAATGAATTTTCCATTTTAATCTATGATTATTTGTACTCTGTCTCTTTAAAGACTTTACCCTTTTTTAAGTATTAACTTTATTTTATGACTCTGTATACTGTTTATTTTCTCTTCCCAAGCCTACATACATTTATACAACACTGTGACCTATTTAGAGGTTGCTTATGTCTGAATCTGTCCTATTGTGAATCTGTTATTCTTTATTGTCCAGAAAAGCTTTTAAAATGCTAAGCGGCTTGGTTGCAGCTGCTCTGGATGTTGGCTCCACCTCTCTCCAATTTCAAAATTGGTAGACGTACCATTTTTGCTAGCTCTGGGGCCACCAGGTAGGAGCTGCACTCAGCACTTTAACTCTGAGTATGAGCGTGCAGCACATAAACCCTTTTTATCTGAGTTATAGCCAGATCTGCCATGCAGAGCACTGTGTAGCCTGGAAACATCTCTCTGTATGGCAGTGGGAATCCACCATGCTCTTCTGCCTGCCCAAGCCTCGTAGACCTGATCTCACTGCCTGCCCAGGCAGTGAAGAAGGAGCTGTAGGCTGCTTCCTGCCGCCTGGCTCCCGACCACCAGCTAGCTTTACCCAGAATAATTATACAGAAACTGTATTCATTTAAACACTGCCTGGCCCATTAGTTTCAGCCTCTTATTGGCTAATTCTCACATCTTGCTTTAACCCATATTTAGTAATCTGTGTAGCACCACGAGGTGGTGGCTTACTGGGAAAGATCTTAACCTGCGTCCGTCTCAGAGAGGAGAGACATGCCTCAGTTCCCTTCTTTCCAGCATTCTGTTCTGTCTACTCCACCCACCTATGTTCTGACCTATCAGGCCAAGCAGTTTCTTTATTAATCAATGAAAGCAACACATAGAAAGAAGACCCACCTACATCATTTCCCCTTTTTCTGTTTAAAAAAAAGAAAGGCTTTCACTTTAACATAGTAAAATTACATTAACAAAACAGTTATCAAGCAAGAATTACAGTTGTAATATTTATATCTATTTTATCTTTATCATAATAATGGAAAACTATAACTATAACCATTCTTCAATCCATCAAAGACTTGAGATGGATATAATATTACCTAAGCAACTTCCAAACTCTACAAATGACAGAGAAGGAGCAGCGGGCTGCTTTCCTGCCCGGCTCCCTCCCGGCTAGCTTTACACCAGAAATAACAGCACACAAATTGTATTCATTTAAACACTGCTTGGCCCATTAGCTCTAGCCTCTTACTGGCTACCTCTCACATCTTGATTAACCCATTTCTATTAATGTGTGTAGCACCACGAGGTGGTGGCTTACCGGGAAGATTCTAACCTGCGTCCATCTTGGAGAGGAGAGCTATGGCGTCTGCCTCACTGCCTTCTTCCTCCCAGCATTCTGTTCTGTCTACTCCGCCTACCTATGTTCTGATCTATCAGGCCAAGCAGTTTTCTTTATTAATTAACCAATGAAACAACAAATAGACAGATGACCCTCCTACATCAAGGCAGGGAGCACCAAGCCACAGGCATTGTCTCAGCCAGTTTCCTCCCAAGCCTAGTGGGCACAGAAACACCCAGGGCCCACAAATGTCACTGAAATGCTTATAGCTGGAGTTCGCACTGGCAGCACAACCCAGGAAGCTGCGTTTTAAAACCACACAGCCTTTTTCCTGCTGTGGCTGCTGAGTCAGGAAAATTTCTCTGCGGTACCCCACCAGCAAACAGCAAAAAGCTGTGTTAAACTCTATATTTGTGTCTAGAATTCTTTTTAAAGCCCTCTCAGGTTTGACGTGGAGTCAGTTTACCACGTTGGAGTGCCAAACTGTTGTAAATTGTGGGCCCTTTGGTTCTGTCCTGCCCAGCTAGCTTCCTTACACCTGAAATAAATATTTAAATTACTGCTTGGCCATTAGCTCTAGCCTCTTATTGGCTAACACTCACATCTTGATTTAACCCATCTCTATTAATCTGTATTTCATCATGAGGTCGTGGCTTACCAGGAAAGATTCAGCATGTCTGACCTGGCATCTCCATGGCGGCTCTCTACATGTCATATTTTGAACTAGACCATTGAAGTCTAAATTGCCTCATCCTCTCTGGTCCCTTCTTTTACTCTGTCCAAACACTTGCCCAAACATGGTTTAGTCACATTGTAGCCAGGTCTACCCTGGCTCCTCCTGCACTCTCCTACATACATCTTATGTAGTTATCCCACTACTGTAACTGGGTGGTTCTAGAACAAGGGGACATGTCTGTCTGCTAGCATGGCCCCGGAGCCTTGCTAGCACAGCAGCCGTGTTTGCTGAGTTAAAAGGATGAATAATGCAATTAGCTTACAGTTCTTAGAGAAACTAATGAACAAGAAGAGTGAATATGTGCTTGTGAAGTCATAGAAGAGCCTGGAGGAATGTGGCATCCTTGGAGAAATCCTTTCTTGTCCTGTGCTGTTTGCCGCAGGGTATGCTAAAGGTCCTGGCTCTTAAGTTTTCTGGGACTGTGGAGTTGGTGATATGCTGTGAGCTGTGCAAACTTAGAAGTTCCTAAGAGCGAGGGCAGCATAATCCTGGGGCTCTTAGGTTGAAAGTAGATGGTGGTGTGTGCTAAAGGTGCAGTTCCAGGTGTGCTTCTACACACAGAGTGCCATCTTTCTGTCTTTTGAGGGCCACCCCATTGTATTCTGCAACTCATTAATTTGTACCCTGCCTCTGACTTTGCCTGAGCCTCCTACTTCATGCCTGTAAAACTGAAGCAAGAGCTAGGTCATGGTGCTGCATTCTTTGGAGGCAGAGGCAGGAGCTCTGTGAGTTGGTGGCCAGCCTGGTCTACAAAGTGGGATCCAGGACAGCCAGGACTGTTACACAGAGAAACCCTGTCTAAGAAAAAATCAAAAGACAAAACAAAAAACCTGAAGCCAGTTCAGGCTCCAGAGTATTTTGTACCTGCCATGGGGCATGCTGATGGCTTCAGACAGGCATCAGCAGAGACATCTAGTTTGTATTAGTTCTAAATGTGCCTTCAAAGAAAAACTTAGTTTTACTTTGAGCATTTTCTGTCTTTTTTTTTTTTTTTTTTTTTTGAGACACGGTTTTACTGTGTATTTCTGCCAGGCTTAGAAATTGCTATGTAGACCAGGCTGACCTTGAACTCACACAGAGATCTGCCTGCCTCTGTTTTCCAAGTAGCTTTAAACTTAAAAAAACAATTAGGGCCTGGAGATATGATGGCTCAGTAGTTTAAGAGGCTCACTGGTTGCTCTTCCAGAGGACTCTGGTTGGTTCCCAGCACCCACATAACTGCTCACAACAGTTTGTGACTCCAGTTCCAGAGGATTTGACCCCTCTTCTGAACTCCAAAGGTTCTGCATGCATGTGTTACACAGGCGTTCATGCAGGCAAAATACCCATACACATAAAATAACTTTTAAATTAAGATTTGCTATTTTATGTATATGGGTGTTTTTCCTGCATATGTCTGTACCACAGGTGTGTCTAGTGCCAGTGAAAGCCAGAAGATCCCCTGGAACTGAAGTTGTAGACCGTTGTAAGCTATCATGTGGATGTTATAAATTGAACCAAGGTCCTGGAAGAGCAGCCAGTACTCTTAACTGCTGAGCCATATCTCCAGCCCCTCTTTGAACTTTTCAATGGCATTTTTAGTTTAGGCTTGAGTGATACTGTTAGGCATCTTAAAGGAAAGTACCAGCATTAAATGTCATGTGTTCACAGATAGGAAAGACTTAGGTTGCAGTTTTCTCTCTCTCTCTCTCTCTCTCTCTCTCTCTCTCTCTCTGGGAAGAATATGAACAATAACTGTGCTCAACCAGACTTCTGTTAAGGTTTGACTGGTCTCGTTTGTATTCTGGAGTGGCTGCTGTAACATAGAGAAACTGTTTTTCATAGCAACTAAATACAAGTTCTTAGGTGTTTCTTCTCAGTTTTATCCTAACAATTCACTCCACTAGTAATAGAATTTTAAATCAGAGTAGTATTGGTCACAATCTTACAGAAGATGACTGGCACTTGGAAACAGCATTGTTGAACAGAGTTACAGCCAAAATCTGTGACAGGAGTCCAAGAGAAGCTGGCACTTCCTCAGGCACAAGCCTGGGTGGGTGTCTTGCTGTATTCACTGTTGGAGAGTCACAGTTGAAAATGAGATAATAGGCAGCTGTTTAGCAGGATTGTTCCTGTCCAGACATTTGGGCTTGTGGCATCTTTGCCAAGTATTTCACTCTCTATTGCTAAGAAAGTAGTAGTACCACCTTATCCTGAATTAGTGTACTCATTCTTTTCCTCTGACTTTGGGACCCCAGAAGGCTTGTACTTCCTTCTGCTCTGAGAGGTGGCTACATACTGCCCAGTTCCAGAGGAACCACAGAGTGGATTCATAACAGGGATTGTTGACTTTGGGCCTGGTCTTTCTTTGTAGGGTTATTGTCTTCATTCTAGGATGTTTGATGGGGTCGCTGCCTCTATCCCCTGGGTGCCAGTAACACTTCTTCCATGTGTGAGAACTCCAAATGTTTCTAGTACTTGTCAGGGTATTGCCCTACTTGAGAGCCTCTGAGAGAGAATATTTGCCAGTGTTTCTCAGGTTTTTCTTGTGCTAGTAGCATCAGTGTCCTTCTTAAAGGACTGAGTTTCTTGAAGACTGAGTTTTAGATGTGGTCCTGATAGCTGTTATAATGGGCCCTGTGAGAGGCAGCCTCTAGGTTGTGTTTGTGTCTGGCCAGCCAATTGCCTGTAAACTAGACTTGTGCACTCTTCTTGTGAAGTAGCTTTGGTGGCACATCTGAGCTGACCAGCTGTAGGTAGGTGCTTGGACAAGGGATCAGTAGAACTGAGTTCAGGTACAGACTTATCTTGGGACACCAATGCTCTTCTCTGAATTTATGTTCTGGAGGCTTTTATTGTAACAATGGAAACCACTCAGATGGTAAAGAAAAGGTTCTAGACACATGTCTAAAGCCATGCTCCCAGTGGGCTGGCTCTTCAAGGGCCAAAACTGTAAAATTAGTAGCCAGGAAGCATAAGCCAAAGATAGCTTTTCTTAGTAAATGTTTCTGAGGGCAGTATAAGCATTTATTGTTTGTGTCCCTGAAAGGGTGTTTGATATCAAGGTCATCTGTCTCAAAATAACCAGTTTGATGGGGACTGTCAGGCTCAGGAGAATGCCTATAACCTGTGGTACTGTCTGTGAAGCCATTGTGGCAGGCTCTTTGGAATTCCTTGTTCTTCGAATTCCCACAGAACCTTGTGGGACTTGGGTCCTGACTACTAGGAAGGAACAATGTTGCTTGCTCCTATTTGGGCTTCCATATGGGCTGAATAGTAACTCAGTGGTAGAGTGCATGTCTAGCATGTGTTTGGTCCCTGGGTTTGGTCCCAAGAAGCTTCATTGGCTCCTTTCCTGGATTATCTGGGTCAAGTGTGTTGGTGCACAGTTAAGTCTTCCAGGTTCTGAGTCAGCTTGTCACAGTCTATTTAAGAATTTATATCTTGGTCAGGTGTGATGGCACACATCTTTAATCCCAGCACTTGGGAAGTGGAGGTGGGTAGAGCTTTCTGAGTATAAAACAAGCTTGGTCTATATAGAGAATTCCAGGCCAGCCAGGGCTACACAGACTTTGTCTCTCAAAAGAAAGAAAATTGTGTCTTGCCTGTATGGTGATTCACATCTATAATCTCAGTAACTCAGGAGGCAGTGGGATCAGGAGATCAAGGCCATCTTAGGCCACACGAAATCCTATCTCAAAAACAACACCAAAACTTTAAATTTATGTCTGAGATTTTCCTTCCCTAGTACACTGCCACCCCCCTTCTTTTTGGCTTTTTGAGATAGGGCTTTCCTCAGTGTAGCGCTGGCTATTCTGGAACTTGCTCTGTAGCCTTACATTCATATCTGCCTGACTTTGCCTCCCAAGTACTGGAACTAAAGGTGTGCACTACCATGCCTGGCTTGCACACTGACTTTTTGAGATAGAATTTTACTCTATAGCCCTTGCTGGGCTTGATTTGATATATAGAGACCAGGCTGATCACAGAAATCTCCCTATTTCTGCTTCCTGGGAACTGGGACTAAAAGTGTGTTTCACCTTATCTTGCAAAGTCTAGCTTCTTGAGCACATGGAATTTCACCACAGAAAAACTACCTGCCTCCTTTTTCACCAACACAAAGCTTGGAGCCATTAGGCTCAAGTTATATTTTTTTTTTTTAAAAATATTTATTTATTTATTTATTTATTTATTTATTTAGCATACAATGTACTGCTGGCAAGGAAGGCACCAGGTCTCATTACAAATGGTTGTGAGCCACCACATGGTTGCTTGGGAGTTGAACTCGGGACCTCTGGAAGAGCAGCCAGTGCTCTTACCCTCTGAGCCACCTCTCCAGCCCTCAAGTTATATTTATTTAACTTGGTTTTTGTTCTGTTAAAATATGACAGTAAGTAATATTCTGCAATCCAGCACCCTGTTTTATCACCCTCATCATTCTCTTCTATAGAGTCTCCTATTTTTATTCAACCAGTTCTGCTTTCTCTTATACATATATGTCACTACACACACACACACACACACACACACACACACACGAAACAGTGTTGGTGATCCACATGCTAGACAAGCATTCTACTATTGAGTTACTCTTCTAGCCTTTATTTCATTTAATTATAAGTTATTTAATATTTGTTTTCTAAGAATTCCAGAAGGGGCCAGGCAGTGATGGTACACGCCTTTAATCCCAGCATTCGGGAGGCAGAGGCAGGCAGATCTCTGAGTTTGAAACTATCCTCACTCCCCACAAAAAAAATTCTAGAAGGGTACAAATGGTTCTTATATAACCATAACCAGCTCCTCCAGTTGTATAACCATATTTTTATACCATTTATATCTATGTTTAAGGGCTACATAGTGTTCAACTAAGTGTGCATACCTTGGTTTACCTATCATCTTTGTCTTGAACTTTTCAGCAGGTCTCAGCTTTTGCTGAATTATCCAAAGCTATAGTAGATAAAATTTTTTTCCTAGTAGTGTTTGGCCTTATGTATTCTATGACCAAAGAGTCATACCCCTGGCCACTATGCTTTATGAATCTGCTCTTAAAATAATGTTACTTCATTTTCTTAGGTTGAAGTTCTAAGTTGGAAATAGTAATTATATTCATGATTTTTTTTAAAATTTATTTTTATTTTTTGTGTGCATATGTAATGTATCATATAAGTGTTCATGTGTGAGGGTGTGTTTGTGCCATCCATGGTGTGCATAAGCTGGTCAAAGGACAACCTCAAGTATTAGTGTCCATTTTTCACCTTGTTTGAGGCAGTTTTATTGTTTGCTACTGTGCCGTATACTCCAGGCTAGCGGGTCCAAGGGCTCCTGGAGAATTCTGTCTGCCTCCCATCTAGCCATAGAAATGCTGAGATTACAGATGCATCATAGACACAGTGGTATGCTTCTAGCTTTTACCTGGGTTCCCAGAATCCGAACTCAGGTCATCAGGCTTGAACAGTACAAGCTTTTACTCACTAAGCTAAAGACATCCCTTGTCTAAGGGCTTTTGTGTATGGGAAATACTTGGCTAGTATTGTTGTATTCCTTTTTTATTCAAGTTTTTAAGCTCTACATTGTGGACAATTTCATTAAAACTTTGAACACTGCTCCAAACACAGGAAAGTGAAATCTTAATTACCTGCTGAGATTCTTAGACCCTTATTGCAGTCAGGTAGTCAGATTTCATTGGTAATGTGTTTGGTTTGCACCTCCATGTTTTTGATACATGATCTTATACTTTACCTGGCACAATGATGGGTTCACCTGAAAGAAAAAAGTTGTTTCCTCCTGCCACAGAGCAGGTACAAGGTTACTAATGGTGGTTGCTTAGCTAGAACCTTTGGGAGTGTGCTTCTGCTGCCTTGGCCTTCTGAGGAGGCTGCTCTTAGGAGCCCAGGCTCACACACTGCACTGTGGGGGTAGCCAGGACGCCCTTCCGTGTTACCATCTGCTGCTCTTTTCTCCACCTTGGTATTCATCATGTTTGAGTCACAAGATGTTCTTTCTAGATTTGTTGTGCATTTTGCAATCTCAAGATGAACGTCTCCTTTAGCTCTTCTTGGTAGCTGAGCTTGCTCGCTTTTGGCTGCTGTTTTTCCAGAAGATAACTTCTTTTTTTTTTTTCCTTTCTCGAGACAGGGTTTCTCTGTAGCTTTGAAGCCTGTCCTGGAACTCGCTCTGTAGACCAGGCTGGCCTTGAACTCCAAAGAGATCCTCCTGCCTTTGCCTCCAGAGTGCTGGGATTAAAGGTGTGCGCCTCTTCTGCCCGGAGAGCATTGGCTTCTTTATGGTTCCGTATTTCCCTTTTCCTTCCTTGTTTATCTAGAAAGTAGTCATCCTTGTCTGACCTAATTAACTCATACGCTGACATACTGCCTTGTTTACATAAATTAGCAGTTAACCATTCTTTCTACTTAGCCCATAAAGTTATATTGTTAGACTTTAAAAAATAAAATGGAAAAAAGAAAGAAACAAACTATGTATCATTGTGAACTCATGGCCTTTTCTGAGGTTCATCTTATTTTATCTGATCAGACAGCTTTCAGTTTTGAATGGGGCATGTTTGGTCAACCCCGCCCGTGCTGCTATCTTACAGAACAGGTAGGTGGTTTCAGAACCTGACTCCATCCAATTGCACTTTTAAATTTTCTTTTATGTAGTGCTGGGAATTGAACCTAGGGCCTCACACATGCTAGGTAAGCACTGGATTATATAAGTTTCCTAGAGTTCTTGAGTGAGGACTGTTAAGGACCAGCGCCTAAGTAACTTGGGTGTGCTGAATTCATTTTATGATGGTTGGATGGAGTGTGTGGTGCGTGCACTTGAACAGTATGCAACCTACCATTTCCTCCTCCTCTTCTTTGTTTTGTTTTGTTTTGTTTTGTTTTTCAAGACAGGGTCTCTCTGTGTATCCTTAGCTGTTGTGGAACTCACTCTGTGGACCAGGCTGGCCTTAAACTCAGATCTGCCTACCCCTGTCTCTGGAGTGCTGGGATTAAAAGCTTGCACCACCACTGCCTGGCTCTATCCTTTTCTTTTAGCTTTTATTTTTTAATTTTTATTTATATTTTTTAAAGGACAGAGCTGAAGAGAATGTGTTTATGGATGTGGGTAAAATTTTTGCAATTTTTACTGCAAGTTTAGCCCTGAGTACTTAATTTCTTTCTCAGTGTACCTATTTCCCACCCCTACCCTACCTCAGTTTTGGGTGCAGGATCTTGGTATGTAACCAGGCTGGCCCAGAAGCCATGATTTTTCTGCATGCTAGGATTACAGGTGTGCACCACCACGCCTTGCTTATGCTTCAATTTTTAACTGTGCTTCCTCTCATCTTTCTGTCTCATTGACAATTGTTCTATCATCATTTTATTAACAGTTGCCAAATTGCTTTCCAGGAGCTCTTTAACAGTAACACTAGCCATAATCATGAGTATCCTTGCTTTATCATAAATCTTGCCAGCATTGGGTATCTCTGTATAAAGTGAACATACTCCAGAATTGCATATGCACACTATTATGTCTGTTTATCTTAGCCTGGCCCTGGGGTGGTTGGAGTAGTGCTGAGGGAGGTGTGAGGACATGCCTTACCTGAGGATGTGAGCAAGGGAGGAGGGAAAGTGGCTGCAGTGGATACCCAGAGTCAGACAGATGTGCTGCCCTGCCTTCAGCAGTATCATAATAAAGTTTTTGTATTTGGGCTTATCTACTTAGAACAAGAGAGCCCCTTGACTCTCACCTCTTTCCTCTGTGTTTGCAGTATGATGCTGTTCCCATTCAATCCAGTGTGGTGCTATGTTCCTGCCCATCCCCATCAATGGTGAGGTCCCAGACTGAGTCCAGTTCGGCCCCTGGCATGCCTAGTGGTGTTACCAGGCAGGGACCCACCATGGATGGCACCACAGCCGAAGCCCGACCAAGTACCAACCCCTTGCAGCAGCACCCTGCCCAGCTGCCACCACAGCCTCGCAAGAAGCGGCCTGAAGACTTCAAGTTTGGGAAAATCCTTGGCGAGGGCTCTTTTTCGACAGTGAGTATGTGCCTCTGCTGCTGTTGTTTATTGAGTGGAGGATTATCTTGAGATCTCTGAGTATTGAGAACACCTGAGCAGGCATTGATCTCCCCATGACATGGTTTCATGCCCTTGTGGGTTGCATTCTGTGAATGTCACTAGAGTCTTGGAGGGAATGGATTCCCTGAGTGGACTACCTGAAGAAAGCTTGCTTAAACTCTCTCTCTCTCTCTCTCTCTCTCTCTCTCTCTCTCTCTCTCTCTCTCTCTCTCTCTCTTCCTTTCTTTCCTTTCTCTCTTTCCTTTCTTTCTTTGGGACAAAGTCTCACTTTCTTGCCCTAACTAGCCCAGAACTTCATTTGTAGCTCAAGCTGGCCTTGAACTTACAGAGATTTGCCTCCTCTTACCTCCTGAATGCACACATTAAAGATGAGTGTCACCAAGACTAGCTGAATTTTTTTTCTTATATATATATGTGTGTGTGTGTGTGTGCGTGTATATACACACACACACACACACACACACACATATATATATAAAATTGTGAAAGATTCTAAAATACAAAGAATATAAAATATAGCTTACTTATACTCCAAACATCTCATTTTAAATTAACTGAAATTTACTTTCACTGTGAGTAACAGCTCTGGTGTTTACTAGGATTTATAGTATTGTTTATAGGATCGTGGCCTTATGAAAAAAGCCTTCAATCATGAAGATTGTTCTCTGTGCCTTTGGAACTCACCACGCCTTACAGGAAGAGGAAACTGCTTTGAGATCCCTGGGTGTTGCACTCACCTACAGATGATATTCTAGTGAAGTTCTTCCTTTTTTCAGTTTATTCCTTCATATTTTTTACGCACCATCCTTCCTGGGTGGCAGTCATCCTTCTTATTCAGTGCCATTTTGAATTTTACGCCATGAGGTACCTGGGAAAGCACTGCCGGCAGGAGGCTCCTTCCTGGCTCTTGAAATCTGTAGTCCTGGATCTCAAATGAGGTGTTACACTGATTCATCTCTCTATTCCTGAAATAGCGAGCACTTAAATTAGATTTCCAGGGGAGGAATAAAGGGCATACGGTTAGCCAGATTGAGCAGGATATTCACTTGGCAGAGCTTGAAGCTGGTGCTAGAGAGCAGACCTGCTCCAAAATACACTATCACATCCAAGATAGTAATGACATCACTCCTGGTGACAGGGAGCAACATGTCCCTTGCAATTCTTTAGAAGACTCTCTCTGTTCTGCGGGAAACCTGCTTATGAAATGCTAAGTTTAGAAACCAGCTCACAAACTGGGCATGATAGCACATGCCTTTAATCCCAGCACTCAGCAGGATAAAACAGGTGGATCTCTATGAGTTCAAGGCCAATCTGGACTACATAGTGAGCTCCAGGCTAGCCAAGGCTACATAATGAACCCTGTCCCCCCAAAACAAACAAACAATCCCCTCCTGGGAATTGATTCCAGTAAACCAAAGTACTTTCCAACAACTCCTCCTTTCCTTTTCATACATAGGAAGTTAATCATGCATGTTTATGAAGGAATGTGAATGTATATATTCTCCATTCCTAAGGGGGAATATACTACTCCAGCCTGCTCCCCCCACCCTAGTGGCTGTGAGTCATGTATATACAACATATTTTTTCAGAAAGTTCTTTAATATCTTTCTACTTAAATACTTTGAATCCTGCCTTGTTCCTGGTAGCTGTGGGCATCTCATAGTACTGTTTCGGGACTGTGTCTACAGAGTTCTGTCACAGGTGACCCTTTCCTATGGTTATTTTCCACCAGGCTCAGTGATTTCTTGGGGGCATGTTTCATTTGCTCTTTGATTCTTGGTCTATCATTGTAGGTGTCTAAAAACCACATCAATTTGTGTTTATCAGCTATGTTGGGGCAAAAGCATCTTTGGCAAAGCTGCCCCTCCATAGGCTCTGGCTAAAACCTTGGGCTTGTCAGCTCCTTTTGGTCTAGTGCCTCAGGTGTGCCCAGAGTTTGCTGGTCTTCTATCCCTGAAGCAGAGTTTGCTGGTCTTCTATCCCTGAAGCAGAGTCTGACAGAGGTGTGCTCTGTTTGGAAAGCATTCTGTAAGAGGGTTTGTTCTGTGCTATTTTAGTTCTTGGTACACAGTAGAGCCATAGCTATGTTCATGCTATTAAATGAAATATATGACAGCAATTATTTGGAGAAGCCTAAGTCAAAGCCAGCTTTTTACCAGGACCTATATTGGAAAGTCATGTTCTCTCTAACTCTTTCTGTCTGCCTTTCTTTCTTTCTTTCTTTCTTTCTTTCTTTCTTTCTTTCTTTCTTTCTTTCTTTTTTGTTTTTTGTTTTGGTTTTCTCAAGACATGGTTTCTTTGTGTAACAGCTCTGGCTGTCCTGGAATTGTTTTGTTTTTTAAGATAGGGTTTCTCTGTGTAACCTTGACTATCCTGGAACTTGCTCTGTAGGCCACGCTGTCCTCAAACTCAAGAGATCCACCTGCCTCTGTCCCCTAATCTGCTGGGATTAAAGTCATGTGCCACCACTGCCGAGATGAAAAGATATTTTTTTTGTTTGTTTTTGCTTTTTTTTGTTTTTCAAGTCAAGTTTTCTGTGTGTAACATCCCTGGGTGTTCTGGAACTTACTTTTTAGACCAGACTGGCCTTGAACTCACAGAGATCTGCCTTACAAGTACTGGGATTAAAGGTGTGTGCCGCCACCACCACCTGGCAAGACATATTCTTGAAGTTATTTTTCTAAAGAAATTTTCAGTACCCACTTGTGGTATTAGGACTTGTCAATCAAAAAAATTCCTTTTGTTTGTGAAGGGGGTGTTGAAACAGGGTCTTACTGTGTAACAGGGTGGCCTGGAGCTTGGAATCCTCCTACCTCTGGCTTCTGACTGAGTGTTAAGATTATAGGTGTGCACTGTTGGTTCTTGAATTTATACTTTGACTATATCATGAGAACTTCTGGCAGCTAACTGATTATGAACATTTCAAAATGATGGCACAATTACTGTTTGCCACTTAATGTTTTCTGTCATGTTACTATTTTCTTTTAGAATATTAACACAGACAGTGGCTTTCTGCTGTGTTTGTTAGTGCAGGATCCAATGTAACCTCAAGTTGTATGTATGGACTGGACAGCCTGTGTAGGGTGACATTGACTTACCTGACTCATTCATTATTACACTGTGTTTTTCCCCCCCAAACCAGGTTGTTCTGGCCCGAGAACTGGCCACTTCCAGAGAATATGCTAGTAAGTACTAACTCCAGTGAGCTGTGTGTCTGGGATTCAGGGGCAGTGCTACTTTTGTATATATGGCAGCCAGGGTAGTGGTAGGGCCCGTGCTGATTTCAGTCCTATGACAAAGATTAGTCTTCTAGACCATGAAAGCTTGAGTGGGTGGTTTTGGGAAAACTACAGTTTATGTCAGTTACCTTTATAAATTTACTATTTTTCACATTTTCTAATGTTAGTAAACTTACTTCTCTCTTAAGTTAAAATTCTGGAGAAACGGCATATTATAAAAGAGAACAAAGTCCCTTACGTAACTAGAGAGAGAGATGTGATGTCACGCCTGGATCACCCATTCTTTGTGAAACTTTACTTTACATTTCAGGACGACGAAAAGTTGTGTATCCTTTGCACGGTCAGTGATGTCTGAAAACCACCTTGTGTTTTAGATTAGTGACTATGTTGTTTGTTCCTTGAAAGGAAAGGGCACAACATGGATCCCTGTGGAGACTAATATCCTTGGAGGCAACAGATTGTACCAGCACACTGCTGAGGCTCTTACTAATGTGCCATCTCCGAAGGGGAAACCTTCCCACAGTGTTGGTGTTTATCGATAAATATTGTACCTAATGGATTGCTGTTTTAGCCTTAGTTGCTGGACATTGATGCAGAAATGTCCCCTCATTCCCTTAGCCAATGTTCTGGAGTGTCTGTTAGGTATTATTG
The DNA here is from genome assembly GCF_903992535.2 of Arvicola amphibius. Lineage (NCBI taxonomy): Eukaryota > Metazoa > Chordata > Mammalia > Rodentia > Cricetidae > Arvicola > Arvicola amphibius. The sequence goes on from NC_052050.1 coordinate 91,315,327, forward strand.
ACTCCTGCTTTTGAAAAGCGAGGGCCTGAGGGGAAAAATAATTTTGGGCCTTCTCAGGCTCCTAGAGTTGGCATCAACTTCTCCATACCCTCTTCCATTCTGAGTTTGGTCAAAAGGACAACTTGACTGGGCCTTTGAGAAATTCAGGAACCCAGAGTGCTCTGTAGCTCTGTCTTTTGGGCTTGCTCAGCCCCTCCCACTCCTTAGGGCTGTTTGAACTGCCTCTCCAGCAGTTCTCCTTGCATGTTTGTTCAGCATTGTTTGTCCACATTCCTCTTCTTCTTTTCTTATTCATTTATTTATTCATTCATTCATTCATTCATTCATTCATTCATTTATACGATGTTCTGTCTGTGTGTCTGCTTGCAGGCCAGAAGAGGGCATCAGATCTCATTTCAGATGGTTGTGAGCCACCATGTGGTTGCTGGGAATTGAACTCAGGACCTTTGGAAGAGCAGGCAATGCTCTTAACCACTGAGCCATCTCTCCAGCCCCTCCTCTCTTCTTCCTACTTTTTATTTACGTACTCATTGTTTTTTTAATTTTATTTATTTATCTCTATTTATTTATTTACCTCTTTATTTATTTGTTTGTTTGTTTGTTTGTGGGCAAGGTTTTCTACATAGCTCTGGCTGTCCTGCAACTTAATATGTAGACCAGATTGGCCTCAGGCTCACCAAGATCTTTCTGCCTCTGCCTCTGCCTCTGCCTCTGCCTCTGCCTCTGCCTCTGCCTCTGCCTCTGCCTCTGCCTCTGCCTCTGCCTCTGCCTCTGCCTCTGCCTCTGCCTCTGCCTCTGCCTCTGCCTCTGCCTCTGCCTCTGCCTCTGCCTCCCTAGTGCTGGTATTAAAGGCATGCTCTACCACACCTACCATCAACTTCCACTTTTGATGACAGCTCTGGCTGCTTCTGCTGGATGCATCTCCTTGTGCTGCCTGGGACAGCTAGTTTTTTAGAGATTTGTTTAGTTCACAATTCACGGGAGGCTGAGTGTCCAGATGGTATGCATGGTACTTGGTGTAGCTTTGTAGTAAGTATATAGTGAATGTTGGACATTGTGTGAAGCGGGATCACATCTCAAGGAGGCAGAGTAAGTAGTTGTGATTGGACTTGCTTCTTTTTGGAGAATTTCCAATTACCAGTGAGTTTCAGGAGCCCAGTGCCCCAAAGAGATGCTGTAAACCCTACTTCTTAAAGATTGCCCCACCTTGGGGCTGGAGAGATGGCTCAGCGGTTAAGAGCATTGCCTGCTCTTCCAAAGGTCCTGAGTTCAATTCCCAGCAACCACATGGTGGCTTACAACCATCTGTAATGACGTCTGGTGCCCTCTTCTGGCCTTCAAGCATACAGACAGAATATTGTATACATAATAAATAAATAAATGTTAAAAAAAATTAAAAAAAAAAAGATTGCCCCACCTCACAGTCCTACTACCTGGAGACCAAGCATCTAGTCACATGCACCCTTGAGGAGACACTGTGGATAGCCAAGATAGAATCACCCATGCTTGACTTCATCTATCAGGGTTACAGTGGTAGGATCAGAGCTTAGAAGCCAGACCAGAATGTCCTTGCTTGGTGGTTTCTAAATGATACTGGCCATCAGTCCAGGTGGAAAGAACTCTAGGTCTTTGTCTAATGGCACATACTGTTCTTGGTCTAAGACCTAGAAGGTCGTAATGACTCCCCTGCCTTCCATGAGAATGAGATCCAGTGGCTTCTCCCTTATTAGTAATCCTCACTATAAAAGAAAAATGAAACTTTTTGCATGAAGAAATGCCCAGATATGACACTGTCCTCATTTAGTCATAATTTCAAGTGGAGGAGAGGAACTAGTCCTTGTCTATTCACTTTTCATTATCCTCGAGAGACTCAGGATGAACCCACACCCCTTCAGGACAAGTGAGATGAAGCAGAACCTGGGGACACTTCAGCTATAGACTGGAAACAGACAAGATAGATCACTCAGGAACTACTCAGGGTTCTTCATTAGATTTTACTATAGCAGCCTGGGAAAGTGAGTCCAGAGGCTTGGTCAAGTGTAAGGTTTCCGTATCTTGGTGTAGTCCTGGCTTGATCAGAGCCAATGGGGGAACCTTCCTCTTCACACACAGATGAAGACCAAAGAGTTCTTAGACATAGGTTCTTTCTACCCCTATCATCTTTAAACTTCCACCAGATCAGTCTGCCTGCTTGTCTTCATTATGTCTCAGTTGCAGCATGGAGTCAGGACCACAAGACTAGGTTCTAGTCCTGTCCATTATTTGCTTTGTGAACTTGAGTCATTTGCTTAATCTCTCGGCCAGGTTCCTCCTCTGCAAATTGCACACATTGGGCTATTGAGCTCCCTGATTAGGCGTTTGGTTGTGCCTGCCCTCCCAGGGGCTCACCCAGTCTGTGACAGTTTTTGCTGCCCTGGAGCACTGACTATGGCCAAGGGTAGTCAGAGATGGGCCTGGCTGGGAGCATCTTTACCAGCTTTGGTTGTAGTCCTGTCTCTTCTTGGTTTGTTTTCTTCTCCAGAGCCTCAGGCTCCCTCCTTGGTGGTTGACAGGAATGCCTTGACAGACAAAAGCCAGAACGGAGCAAGTAGTTCACCTTGGCTTCTTTTATAACTTCAAACTTGGATTCAGACTGCTGCTTAGTTTAGTCAGCATTCGGGCCCTTGTGTCCCAGGCTGCCAGGGAGGTGTGTTATCTTGAGATTTCCAGTAAGAAGCACAAATGTTTGGTGCTTTGGAGGAAAACAGTCATTTGGAACTGTTTCTTGTCAGCGTTCTGTCCCCTTTGAAGAAAAATCATAAGCAGAACATGGGGGCGGGAGGTGTGTGGGAAGGAGAGGCTGACTATTTCTCATCTCTCCAGCAGGTATTTCTCAAATAGATCAAATGAATCGGAAAATTAAAATTGTTATAAAGCATGTCACTTTTATGCACAGGATTGTTAGCATAGCCGGTGGAAGCGGCAAGTTCAGGCAAGGGCCATGGTGTAGCCACTCAGTTCTGTTAGGATGCTGTTTTCAGAACTATGTTCTCCTGCACTTTAAAGCTGTCCACAAGTTGTTAATGCCTTAGCCATGGTCAGTTGGTCCAACAGCCATCTCGAGGCTGCTTTCCTGGGCCACAGAGGCCTTTGAGGACCATGTGCTGTCTATGTTTTTTCAGGGACTGTCATTGTCTTCTTAGAAATTCTGTGCTGACACCTGGTCTTGCAGCATAGGTACCTTCAATTTGCACTTGATGAAAAGAAAGTTCTTATGGGGCTCTTAAGGTTAATTTTTAGAAAACAACAACAACAACATATTTTTCCATTCTTCCTTAACTGCCAATGTTCAGATTTTGGCCTTAGTTATGCCAAAAATGGAGAGTTACTTAAATACATCCGCAAAATTGGTTCATTTGATGAAACCTGTACCCGCTTTTACACGGCTGAGATTGTGTCTGCTTTAGAGTACTTGCACGGAAAGGGCATCATTCACAGGTAATGGACACTGCTCCAGATCGTGTGTACAGCATAGTCCTTTGTAATGAGTGATAACCCATTCATTACATTATCTGAGACACAGATAACCCACACCAGCTCTCTGGGGTCAGCGTTGGCTGGCTTTATAAAAGTTATGATGTAGGTATTTCCAGGTGATGGCTCACTTGAGAAAACTGAAAACAGGCTGGAAATGAAAGGAATCTGCACTTCAAAGTCTCATGTCTAAGTCATCAGTTCAACTTGGGTGAGGTGTCTTCCTGTGACACTAACAGATCAGATATCTGGCGCATTTTATTTTGTCAGCTGTATAGCTTTTGTATCTATTTAATTCTGGCCACATTTTTCATTTCTTCATTTTGATAAAGGCAAATTAGAACTGTGATTTATGAACTAAAATAAAAGTTAAATAAAAATGGTAGATGAAGCAGAGAGGGTAGCCATGGAAGCGGAGGTGTTAAGATGTTTGTAACAACTCACCTGCTTGAAGATAAAAGTAATACAGTTATAAAATGATTTGGGAATGCCTATATTCTATGCTGTTGATACTTGTTTGATATGAACTTTGGGATTGTATTCTTGGTTTTTAGTCTCTAAAGGAAAAGATTCATCCCTTTATTGTGTTTCCATCAAAATGTACAGCGTATGATAATGCTGCTGCTTTTAAACATTTCATCTTAAAGGTAAAATTCTACTTTTACAGAGACCTTAAACCAGAAAACATTTTGTTAAATGAAGACATGCACATCCAGATCACAGATTTTGGAACAGCAAAAGTGTTATCCCCAGAGAGCAAACAAGGTATGTTTGCTTGATTTTTCAGTAGAGCCTTGTTTTAGGCTTGATGCCGAGAGCAACTTTGAGCAACATGTTACATTGTATGATTATTACCGCTAATACAGAGATTCTTTTTGACGCCTCATAGTGTGTGAAATCTAGTAGTAGATAAGGACCAAAGATAGCTCGGCTAGTTCTTGCTCCATAGAACATATGTCAGGTCACTTGTGAACTAAGGGTAGAGTTGGTGGCAGCTATATGTACTACAGGTGATACTTCCCCTCAGGAAGATTCTAGGAAAATTATATGAGCAAGGACTAATTTTGCCTATTTATTTCAAGTTCTGTTCAGTGTTAGTACATAGCCTTGGATCATACTGTGACACCTTTACTGTCGGGGGTAGGGGTGGTAGAGCTGCTGAGACTCCATTTGGGCCAGAAAAGTGGGATGGCTTGTTGCCCTTCTGCCACTAACATCCTCAGTGGATAGAAACTGCCCACTCTAGAGATATAAAAAATAACAATTAGACTCCTAAGGACTCTGCCACAGCATTGGGTTGAGACAATAACCCACTGATGATGCTGTCTGGGGGAAGGAAAGCTGCCTGGTAGGTTAATAATGACTTTGCAAAGGGTCCTTGTTTTCGAGATGCATGTGACTCTTTTTGAGCTGTGTGACCTTTTTGCCTATGCTTGGGGTCTCAGTGAGAGAGAGAAAGACCATTAAGGAAGGCACTGTGGGATATGGTTGGCCACAGGCTTAGAGCACAGTTGTTTTAATGGAAGGAAGAGTCTGATAGGCACTTTGCAGTGTGTAGTTTTATGGCTATGGCTATCTTTTGGAAAAGACCATGCAAGAGCACAGTGTAGTAGGCTTATGGCCTGTTTCTACAATCAGCAAGCCGATACATGGGAACCAGGGAGGATTACAGCTGGGACTGAAATAGAGACTAGGTAATGAAACAAGCTTTGTTCACATGGTGCTGTAGGAGATGGCAGCTGGAACCTTGCATTTCCTTCTGTGTGCTGTTCCCACACATGTTCTTTGTCAGACTTTATATGTTCTTTGCCTCTGTACAGTCCTTCTGTACTGGTGACATACCTATACTACTTTCTGGGGATAGCAAGCCTTGCCTTTGAGGAAAGAGGCTTCCTTAGGTGGTGTAGTATTGTACCCTTGCTGCCCCTTCTGTCATTGCTAAACCTGATACCTGACTGACTCATTCCAAGTCAGTAGTAGTTATCTTTCTATCCAACAATGCTGATTTTATAGACTTGGTCTAACCTTATATTATAACCGTGAACATTGTCCATTTTAAAGTTATACCAAATAGCCACTGTAATGGTTTGTTCTGTCCCCTTTAAGAGACAAGCCCCGCCCACTCCCCCCCTCTGCTGAGGCTGGCTGATCTTGCTTCCTTTTCCATCTCCCTCTTGAAGAGGCAGCTTCTGCCTCTCCTCACTTTTCCCCTTCCCTCCTTTCTCTCTCTCTGTCTCCCTCTCTCTCTCCCTGATCTTCTCCTTCTCCCCCCTTCCATTCCATAACCCACTAAATAAATATCCAACCTTAGTCTGCATGGCGTGCCTATCCATGTCTCTGTCCCCCTGGACCAGCACTTGAGGGGCAAAGACAGGTGGATCTCTGAGTTTGAGGCCAGCCTGGTCTACAAGAGCTAGTTCCAGGACAGGTACCAAAGCTACAGAGAAACCCTGTCTTGAAAAACAAACTGTTTAAACAAAAAACAAAACAAAAAAGTATAAAAATGTAGCCCTGCTGTATCTGCCACATGGAAGCTGAGTTCTTAACGTTCCTCAGGGGCCTGGAGTGAATGGGATGTGGACTCTGATGTGGGTTCAAAGCATCTGGTGTCTACCCTGTGGCTTGCAGATGAGTGTCTCATGGGCCAGGACTATAAGCAGGGAGTGTAGACAGTCCCTGGGCTGGAAGCTAAGTCTTTTTGCTCTAGTTATCTTGAATGCCCAAGCTAGTGGTGACTAAAAAGAGGATGGTCTCTGATCTGTAGCTGTTTATTTGTGCCCGCTGTGTGTTCAGTGGGTATTTAGATGCCACAGGCCCAACAGTGAGTACCACAGACAGGACCTCTATCCTTAACATTGCTTTGCTCTAGTGGCAAGATGATGGATGAATGTGATGAGTACCTCCTACAGCTGGTTGTTAGGTAAGAGGTGTCAGGTGGATAGAATATAGCAGGTATCCTTAGGTAAGGTCCTTTGGTTGCTCAGTCTAGTCCAGGTGACCAGCTGAGCTGACAGCCACCTCCCATTGACACTCTGAAGAATACACAGGGGAGCCAGTGTGGTTGGGGGCCAAGGATTGTATTTTCAAGTATGACCTTTTCTTTTTTTCCTCCTCTACTTAGCTAGGGCCAACTCATTTGTAGGAACAGCACAGTATGTTTCTCCAGAGCTGCTCACAGAGAAGTCGGCGTGTAAGAGGTAACCTGCTTTTAATATAACTGCCCTTCCCTTTTCTCTGTGATTTCTACTAGGTTTAGTCATGAGGAATTACTATTTGAAAGAGAGACTTTAGTAGGTCTTAAATAGCTAAGTATGAGCCTGGTACAGTGATACATCCCTTATAATCCCAAAGGATGGATTAGGAGAATCATGATTAGTCAGCGATACATGGTGAAACCTTGTCTCAAAGCAAACAAAAATGGTTGGGCATGGTGGTGCATGCCTTTAATCCTAATGCTCAGGGTCAGAGGCAGGTAGATCTTTGAGTTCAAAGCCGTCTTAGTCTGTATAACAAGTTCCCAGACCAGCTAGGGCTACATAGTGACACTCAAAAAAGTTAGTCTCCTGGTTTTTTAAAACATGTACTTGTCATTTGCTATGTATGCATTCTGTTTTTATAATTGATAATTCCTTGCTGGTTGTTGATTTTGGTGTAGGAAGCTTCATTTAGAAAATCTGTCCAGTGGGTAAGTGTGGCTGCCATGCCACAGGATTACAGCAGGCCTGTGCTCATCGTAGTGCAATGGGTTCTCTGGAGGTGGATAGAAGCCCTGGAGAGACAGAAGGAAGAAATTTTGAGCTCAGGGCATATAGCCTTGGGTTAGCCTTGAGGTTGTTTGAGAGATGCAGCTGAATCTTCTTGGAGGCCTAGTCATGCATATCAGAAACATGGAGTATGTAGAGTAATGTAGAGACTGGCACCGTAACAATTTTTTTTATTGTTTTTTGTTTGTTTTTAATGTGTGTGGGGTTTTGCCTATGTGTATGTCTGTGTACCATGGGCATGTGTGGTATCCCTGGAGACTAGAAGAGGATGTCAGATACCTTGAAACTGGAGTTATGGATGGTTGTAAACCACCATGTAAGGTTCAGGGAATGGAACCTGGGTCCTCTAGAAGAAATCAGTGCTCTTAACCACTGAGCCATCTCTCCAGGCTCCAAGGGGTAGGGATCCACCTACTAATTTATTTATTTATATATTCATCTATCTATTTATTTATTTAAAGATCAGATGCTAAAAATAAAGAAGGGTCATTCTGGAGGGAGTAAATGGCCTGAGGCCATGCCAGTTCAAGGCACTGTCTTGGAGACTAAGGAACCACATTAGGATGTGGATTCAAGGCTTGGAGAGCAGGTTCAGGAGACAGGGCCTGTTCCTTATGGCTGGGTGCTTCTCGTCTTGCGGTAAACTGCTTTGTATCTGGTTTAGCCCCAGCTGCCTGGCCTTTTGTGAGTTCTGAACATAGGTATTCTACTCTAGCAGGTTGCAATTTACCTGTGTAAATAAATGCATGAATCTGGTTAGGTAGCGCTGACTTCGGAAAATCTAGAGGTGTACCCAAAGGGACAAACAATTACATCAGAATTTGAGTTCTTAACTTGGGCCAGATGTTGTACTAGGTCAGATCTTTTTTTTTTTTCTTTTTTCTTTTTCTAAATCTATTTATTATGTAGACAGTATTCTTGGTATTGTCTGCATGTATGCCTGCAGGCCAGAAGAGGGCACCAGATCTCATTACAGATGCTTTTGAGCCATCATGTGGTTGCTGGGAACTGAACTCAGGATCTTCAGAAGGGCAGACAATGCTCTTAACCACTGAGCCATCTCTCCAGCCCCTCTTTATTTTGTTTTTTTTTTTAAAGTGTGTATTAATATTTGCCTCTATGTATGTATGTTTATCATATATGTACCCAGGGCTTGGCAAAAGGCCAGAGAAGACTGAAATTATAATTGTGAGCTGCCATTGCGGGTACTGAGAACTGAACCTGGGTCTTCTGCAAGAGTAGCAAGTACTCTTAACCACTGAGCTATTTCTTCAGCCCTTAAGCTTTTTAACTGTTGCAGCTTGGGGTAGGGTGTGTTGGCTTATAATGGATGAAGGCCAGGGATATCATTTAGCATATTTTAATGTGAAGATGATCTGGCCAGTGTCAGCAGTGCTAAGTGGTGGGTGCTGTTTTCCAGTATATATTGTTGCTGAAGAAGAAGGCTTTTCTTACTTTATTGAACTATTATGTTCTATGGGTGGTGCTGATTTGCCTATATATACCCTGGGGATGGTATAGGCCCTTGACCTCAGGTTTACCCCCTCATCACTCTGATAAAACAGACAGAGCTGGAACTCTGGAGTTCCTGCTTCAGGGTTTCAAGACTTGCCCCATCTGAGACTTTAGAGAGTCTTGATATGCTGCTTCCAAAGCCAAATGCAAATGACCCTTCTGCTGCTTCTTTGTAGCTACTTTGCTACTTGGTTTTTTTTTCTTCCTCTCCCCCTATTTTACCTAGAGAAAGCACTAAAGAAAACCAGGTATAGAAAATAGTAAGCTAGGTGTCAGAGTGAGACAAGGACATATGTAGAAGTTTTTAACCTGTAATAGTTATCTTCAGGGGAGCCGAACCATTTGGTAGTTGTTCCTGCCAAGAATAATACCATAGAAGATGTCCGGAAAAGCAAATTCAAACTTCCTACATACCTGGTCTTAAGGGGTAGAAGTACATTGGAAGCTGAAGGTAGGGTGGTATAGACAGAGACAGTAAAACGAGCCTTATTTGTCATTTAAATTACACCAATGCCATTTTTTTCTTTGTATTTTCCCTACCTTAAAGTTCAGACCTTTGGGCTCTTGGATGTATAATCTATCAGCTTGTGGCAGGACTTCCACCGTTCAGAGCCGGGTAAGAGGGATTCTGTACATCTCAGACTTCTGAGCCTATCACAGCATACCCCACTGCTAACAGCTACTGGGAGATCTGGACAAAGGTTGTCCCAGTGGGGACAAACTTCCACCATAACTTATAAATATGTGGTGCTTGGGGATTTTAGTAAGAGCTGTCCTGGGAGGTGAGGGTGATGTTGGGTTGTTCTGTAAAAGTACACCTAGTACTAGAGATTTGACTCTTGCTCAAATAGCAACATTTTTTTTAATTCACAGAAATGAATATCTTATATTTCAGAAGATTATTAAGCTGGAATATGATTTCCCAGAGAAATTCTTTCCTAAGGCAAGAGATCTTGTGGAAAAACTCTTGGTAAGTATTTTGAATCTTCTGTGGTGAGGAATCATCATTGCCACCTCCTGACTTTCATTGCACTTATGGGTATCCTTTTGAAAAATGTGCTTAAGGTAGATAGTGCTATAGATAGTTAAATATTTTTATTTCATCTCATTATAATCTCTTTCACTTTCCAAGTACCTAATTCTTGACTTTAATAAGAGAGGAAGTTACTATATTATTTTGCATGTGTTCATTAACATCACATTTTAAGTGATTGTCACTGAGTGACTGGGATTATCCCAGTGGCAGATGGCTGTTTGAATTTTTTCTCTGTTTGAATTTTTATTTTTATTTTTTTTTTTTTTGGTTTTTCGAGAAAGGGTTTCTCTGCAGCTTTAGAGCCTGTCCTAGAGCTAGCTCTTGTAGACCAGGCTGGTCTCGAACTCACAGAGATCCGCCTGCCTCTGCCTCCCAAGTGCTGGGATTAAAGGCGTGCGCCACCACTGTCCGGCGGCAGATGGCTGTTAATCCTGCTTCATTGACATCTGCCCATGTTAACTTTGGAGTGTAAGCTACATGAAGGCTTTAAAGATCAACCTGGGTAACAAAGCAGAGAGAAACAGGTTTACCCAAGAAAGATGTGCCGTTTTCTGTTTAGAAACAGGATCTCTGCCCTGGAGCTTTTCATCCTGACCTCCTTCCTTCCTAATTCTTTGGGAATCAAGGTAGGCCCCAGGTTACTCTTCCCAGCCATCCTTCTGGGTGCTTTTCCTTCATTGCCCTCAGTAGGGAGTGGGCTTGAGTTAACCTTGCAGGCATAGAATTCTCCGTAGCTATGGAGCCAGTCCTGCAACTCACTCTGTAGATGAGGCTGGTCTCGAATTCACAGAGATCTGCCTGCCACTGCCTTTCAAGTCTGTTTCTCTTTTTAAACAATATTTTTATCCTTTGAGAATTTCAGACATTGTGTTTTCAACATATACACTCCCCAGTTCCTTCGATTATCATCCTCCCATACCTTCCCAGCTTTGGAATTTCTTCTTCAAATCCAGTTTGTGCTACCCAGCTAGTCTTGGGAGTAGAGCCTGCCCCAGTGTGTGGTCAGCTTACCAGAGCTCACATCATCTTATAACATTTGTTAGCTGCAGGCTTTAAAAAGATACTTGCTGCCACCCTCTATTTTGAGGTTGAGATTTGTTTTACTTGTGGGAAGAAAAGGGCAGAGCCTTGGGTTGAGGTAAGCGTCCTGGTCATCTTGGCTTTTTCCACAATGGCATGGGCAGGCCTAGGTATGGACCGCGGTGTCCCTACTCTTTCCAGAAGGTCTCAGAACTTGAAACCACTTGCACAAAATTAATAAACAGATAATTACATTTCAAACCTGACAGTGACATGTTTTGGTTATCATTTAAGGTTTTAGATGCCACAAAGCGTTTAGGCTGTGAAGAGATGGAAGGGTACGAGCCTCTCAAAGCTCATCCATTCTTTGAGTCCATCACATGGGAGAATCTGCACCAGCAGACACCTCCAAAACTTACAGCTTATTTGCCAGCCATGTCAGAAGATGATGAAGACTGCTATGGCAACGTAAGCTGGCACCCATGGGGAGTACAGGCAAAGAGAATTCTGCTTGCCGTGTTGTGTGGATATGATTCCTTGGGACTGTAATTTGTGTGACTACTGGTTAAGATGTGTGAGTGAATACTGTGGACCTGGTGGTGGTGGAATGCTTTGCTCTGATGAGTAAAGGACCAACACACCTTGTGTGCGCTGATTCCTGTTCTTATTTCCTCAGCTGGTGAACTTTTACCTATTTGGGGATGGGGATGGGAGGAGGTTTGGACTTGTGGATGAGAGACCAGTGCCCTGCCCTAATCTCTCACCTCCTGACACTGGGTTTTCTTGAAGCTCGTCATTGACAACTTTTGGCTCAGAGCCTTTTTGATCTATATCTATATCTATATCTATATCTATATCTATATCATATATATTAATGTTCTGGAATACTTCTTATTTTTTTCAAGAGAACCCAGAATGCTACTGATTTGAATTTCCAGGGATGTGGTGTGGGCGGGTACCTGCAATAGGTACCTGCTCTGTTTCAGGGGACTACCCCCTTGGGTTTATGGACAGTTGCTGTCACTGGCTTCAAAGCAGCTTGCCTCCAAATAATTGACTACAGACACAAGACCTTAAATATACTTGATATTTTAAAATTTTCTTTATAAAAAATGAGAAACTCCAGCAAAAGAGACAGAAATAAGAAACTATAGTTTCCCTCCATAATTTCAGTCTTACCCAGACTCTACTCCCATTGTGACCTCCATATTTAAATTTTTTAAACAGTCATTGATTCAAGTCAATTTTCTCATTTGATTTCTGTTTTCTTAACTTATTTTATCTAACTAGTTGTCATTCGTGGAGTTCTATTCAATTGACTGAGCAATTCTGACATTTTCCTAAAAGCCTTCCAAAGCAGCCAGGCTTGTGGGGGTTAAGGGCTGGGTGTTCTCAGCATTGAGAAGGCTGAGACAAGAAGATTGAAAGTTGGGGCTGGAGAGATGGCTCAATGCTTAAGAGAACTTTTTGTCCTTGCGTAGGTTGTGAGTTCGGTTCTCAATACCCACATATTGGCTCACAACTGTCTGTAATTCTAGTCCTAGGCGATCCAACACCTTTTCTGGCCTCTGGGAGCACTAGGTGCACACATGTGTGCACACACACAGAAGTCCTGTATACATAAAATAATAAATGCCAAGATTGAAAGTTCATGGTCAGTTTGGCTACAAAGTTAGGCGCTGTCTCAGAACATAACAAACATACAAACAAAAAACCCAAAGAAAGAGGGTCTTCTAAAGCTAAATTAAAACCATTGCTATTTTTTTGCCTCTTAGAGATCAAGGAATTCTATGTCTTTTACTTGCTGTTTGGCATATCTCCATTTTCTCCTAAAATGTTCTTTGTGTCCAGTCTTGTTGGGAGTGAAACTCTCAACAAACGAAGTGCATCTCTTCTGACATTGGCCAATTTCTGCATATGCCTACTGCAGCATACTCAGGCCCTGAGCCAGGAGGTCCTCCCCCTGCCCTACTTGCTTCCTAAAAGCTCATGAGTGGTGTCCTTTTGGGTCATATTAGAGAGTGCTGATGGAAACCTTGGGGTCCTCTTTACTAAAACTGTTAATCCTGTAGAAGTTAACTAGGACTGACAGGCAGTCCTTAAGCCTGTGTACTCTGTCCCTTACCATTACTGCCAAAGGCAGCTGATTGGCAAAAGAGCTGTGTAGGCTCCATTATCTTCAATCTTAGCAGTCAGGATTATTTTTTCATGTGTATTTCTACATGCATATATACCCCTAGCATCTCTGAAGGCCTGGTCTGCATTGTTGAAGACAGGGATTTTTTGGGGGGCGGGGGGGGAAGCTTTGACTTCTACCTGTATTATCTGGCTCTCTCAATGGCAGCAACTTGGTTTGGTTGGGTGGCTGCTTAGCTCTTCCAGTGTGTTTTAAGGGCTTCATAAGCATCTAGGCGTAGAACAGTCTGTGTCAAAGTTCACCCAGACTGGGCCTGGGGAATGCTGGGACAGGGGAAGTCTGTTCTGTAGGTATTCCTTTTTCATGATTGGAGCAGCTCAGTGATGTGGAGAAGCTTTTAAAGTCAGTGTTGGCCAGAGGAATGTGATTCTGAGCTTCAGTTTCTATGTCAGAAATTGAAGCCACCTTAATGGCTCTAAAAGTTTTTGTGGGGATGCCCCTCCTCCCAGTAGAACTATAGTAGTAACTTCTGTAAACTGATGCAGGTACATCATTTCTCTCACTGGGAAACCTCTAGGAATGAAGTAGAGACAGTACTCTAGGGTGTGAATCTGGAATCAGCAAGATGGGGCTGTGACTGCTTGAGTCTGTGGAAGCATAAATTCTGCAGAGTGCCACTGGGCAACAGCAAGGAGGTGGGCATAGAACTTATAGAATCTGCAGTGGGGAAGGACTGACCTCTGTAGAATAGTAGCTAGGACTCTTTCTGGAGACTCAGGGTATGGAAGGCAGAACTCAGGAGTGAGAAGCCTGTAGCCAGCATAGCTGGCTGACCAAGGTGACCATACCTACCTTTACCTATGCTCAAAGATCTTTGGCCCTGTCATTGCCTGGAAGTGTGCTAGAATATGAACTGCCCATGTGGCATGTTGTGAATATTCTGTTTTCTGTGTCAACACTGGCTTGTATTTTTCTAGAACCATTGCTAAGATTAAAGAATATTTTAAAAAACAAACGTAAGCTAAATCAGACTATACAGTGACTCTGGAACCTAACTAAGATCCCAGGACTAAAAGAGAAGTGTGCTCAAGCACTGAGTTCCATGCCAGAAGGTAGCTGCTGTAGAGGTTCCTGCCTTGAGGTACTGTGCTGGGTAAGGGTTCCAGGTTCCTTCTCCCTGGAGATGAAGGATTCAGTGTAGCCTCTCTCTGACCCCTGTTTCTATCAGAAGAGGAACCTGTAGCAAGAAGGTCCAGCCTTGCCTTGGTTCAGTGGCCAGATGGCTATTGGAAGAGAATCTGTCTATATACACCTTTGAAGTGTGTTTAAGCTTACCAGGTTGTGATCCGCTGTGGGGGGGGGGCAGGCAATGTGGGAGGGAGTCTTTGACCTTACAGACAAATTAAGGTACATCTTTCCTTCCTTTTTTTCTTGCAGTATGACAATCTCCTGAGTCAGTTTGGCTGCATGCAGGTGTCATCCTCCTCCTCTTCCCACTCCCTATCTGCGGTGGATACCAGCCTGCCCCAGAGGTCAGGCAGCAACATAGAGCAGTACATCCATGATTTGGACACTAACTCTTTTGAACTAGACTTACAGTTTTCAGAAGATGAAAAAAGGTTGTTATTGGAAAAGCAAGCCGGTGGAAACCCTTGGTAAGAACTATAGGCATCAGCACCCCACCTAAAAGTAATCAGACATGGGCTGGTTGCTTGTCCTGCCTCACCTCTGCAGTGCTCTTCAGAGTAACGTGCTCCCTGAGGGTATTAGGAGACCCTGGAGCTGGAACTTGAATTACGTTGTGTTCTTATGTTTTTGCATTTTTAAAAATTGATTTTAAGACTATATGTATGAAAGCCATTCTCTGCCAGCATTTTCTTCAGCTTACCTCTCAGTCTATTGGTGGATATTGCTTTATAGTTGAAAATTTTTTTTTTAAATATTTTATTTATTTATTATGTATACAACATTCCTTCCATGTATGCTTGCATGCCAGAAGAGGGCACCAGATCTCATTAAAGATGGCTGTGAGCCACCATGTGGTTGCTGGGAATTGAACTCAGGACCTCTGGAAGAACAGTCAGTGCTCTTAACCTCTGAGCCATCTCTCCAGCCCTATAGTTGAAAATTTTTACAAGGTCCATCTAACCTGTTCCTGTTCTAATCTTGTTTTCCTTCCAAGTCTGAGAGGGCTTCAGTATTTTTACCTGGCACCTGCACCCTCTTTGTTGTTGTTCTTTTTGAGACAAAGTCTTACCTTGGCCTGGAACTAGCAATATAGACTACCCTGGCCTCAAACTGATACAGATACAATACAGATATATTTGCCTCTGCCTCCCAAGTGCTAGGATTAAAGATGTGTACCATATCCCTGACTACCTTTATTTTCTTCTAGTATTTTTATGCTTTTAATTTAAAAATTTATTCTTTGACAATTTTATACATGGATCTAATGTATTTTGAGCATGTCTACTCCCATTACACTTAGGGGTCTCTTCGAGTGCAATGTGAGGAGGAAAATTGAGGGTTTGTTAAGGCGGGAGAGAGAATGCACAAGACTCAGACTTTATAAAGAGGGAGGAGAACCCTTAGTAGCTTTTCCAATGACATGCAGATGGCTAAGACTAAAATGTCTTGCCATCAAAACTTACTTTCTCTAGAAAAATTAAATATAGATACTGCTCCTAGAAATAATCTACAATTCTGGGAGTTTAAATTTGTCCTTTAACTCCCTGTTCCCTAAGGCAGTATTATTATCAGGGATGGAAAAGAATTTTTGTTTTTGATTTATTTTTATTTCTCTTTATTATTTTTAATTATGTATATGTGTGGGTCTGTGCACATGAGTGCAGGTACCTGGGGAAGCCAGGGGTGTTGGGTCCCCTAGAGCTGAATGATTGGTAGCTGTGAGCCACTTAATGTGGGTGCTGGGAACTAATCTCAGGTCGTTCGGAAGAGCTGTAAATGCTCTTAAAAGCTGAGCCATCTCTCCAGCTCCTTATTTGTTTATTTTTTAATTAACATGGCTTCATCATGGTATTTCCATATGTACTTTGTTTTTGCTGATTCTTTCTCCCATTCCCTTGCCACCCTCAGGTTTGTACCCCTGTACACCTCCTACCCCCAGTATCTCCTTTCCACTTTCACATCACGTGCATTCTTTTTCTTTTTCCTTTCTTTCTTTTTCTTTTTCTTTTTTTCTTTTTTCTTTTTTTTTTTTTAATTTTTTTTTATTTTTATTTTTTTTTATTTCGAGACAGGGTTTCTCTCTGAAGCTCTGGCTGTCCTGGAACTCTGTCTGTAGACCAGGCTGGCCTTGAACTCACAGAGATCCTCCTGCCTCTGTCTCCTTGTGCTGGGATTAAAGTCGCGTGCTGCCACACCAGGCTTGTTTTCTTGTTGGTGGCTGTTTGGACTGGGATGAAATAGGATCTCAAAATAGTTTTAATTTACATTTCCCTAGCGGCTAAGGATATTGAACACTTTAAAATGTGTTAGCCATTTGTAGTACTTCTTTTGAGAACTGTCTGTTTAGTTTCTTAACTATTTATTGATTGGCAGTTTGAGTTTTTTTAAGTGTTTATATTTCTTTATATGTTCTAAATATTAACCCCCCTATGTGAAGTGTGGATGGTAAATTTTTTTTTCCATTCTTTAATGTAAGGAAGATTTTTGATAAAAACAATTTGAGCAGTTCTAGCTACAGTTCCCAGCAGGAGCTTTGTGTGTATGCTTCCTAGGCTTGTGTGTGCTGAATCCTCAGTTGTCCTGCTTTTTAGAGTCTCATGCAGGAGCCCTTCCTCTAAGAGCCTGGTCAGAAGCTCTGTCTTCAGGGGTGTGTGTTTCATCTCTTCTGGGTTCTTCTGCATGGGACTGTGCGTGCTAGTCAGAACAGGAAGATTACTTGCCCACTTCTTTTGGGTTTGGGATTCTCTATCCTTTCCTTAAGATTTCAGGTCTAGAGCCAGGCCATAGTGGGGCACCCCTTTAATCCCAGCACTTAGGAGGCAGAGACAGGAGAAATCTTGAGTTTGAGGCCAGCCTGGTCTACAATTAGTTCAGGACCTTCAAGGCTACAGAGAGCCTGTCTAGAAAAACAAAAATAAAACAAACAAAAAAATTGCAGCTCTGTGTGTATAAGCAGAGACTGCTCATTCGTTTCCCAGCCACCCAGACCTGAATTTTCACACAGAAACTATATTAATTACAACACTGCTTGGCCGATGTCTTAAGTGTATTTCTAGCTAGCTCTTACATATTAGCCCATTTCTATTATTCTATATTCTATTATGGGGCTTGTGGTTCGTTACCTTTTACTTCCTGAGCAGCTACATGGTGTCTGCCTCCTTAAGCAGCTATATGGTGTCTCCTTGACTCTGCCTATTCTCTCTCTATGTCTCTGTTCAGTTTCCTACCTGACTTTACTCTGCTAAGCCATTGGCCAAAACAGCTTCTTTATTAACCAATGGTAATAAAACATATTTGTATCATAACATACAGAAGGGAATTCCACATCATGTGGAAAATGATGCCTCTGCAGAGAACTTCATGGATTTACTGTCTTTCTTATGACAAAACTAATATGTTAATATTAAGATAATATTTATCTCTTCTTACTGTTATTTGCTGCTAGTATGCAGTGGAGTTTTTCAGTGACCACATACTGGAAGGTGGACATTATCTTGACAGTATATAGAATGCATGTATATGATATTTTCTGTAGTAGGATTATGACTTAAAAATTTGAAATTAATGTATTTGATTTCTACTATATTCTTAATGAGAAATCTTCAGTTATACATGCTATAATTACTTCATAATTTTAATTATCTAGTAAGTCATTACTTTCAAATCCTGACCATTTACCTATATAGATAGAAATGCAAGTAAATTTTGTTGGCCTGTTTTGTGATAGTATTAAAAAATATTAAAAATACTATAAAGTTCTGTAAATTTTATCTAAAATATCTACTTTTGATATTAATACTTTTATAAAGTAAATGAACATTTATAATTCAAATGTGAACATGGATCATTGACTTAAATTTTTTTTTCTTTGCCACAGCAGCACCATTTAAGTCTGAAAAGGTGTAAGGGTCTGTGGAGATGGCTGAGTCGGTAAAATCCTTATTGTGCAAGCTTGAGGGCCTGGGTTCAATCCCCAGCAACCTCATAAAGGATTAGACGTGGAAATGCACATCTGCATTCCCAATGCTGGAGAGGAAGAAATAGTATGATCTCTGATCAACAGCTTGCTAGCCAGCCAAACTAGCCAAATTGGTGAATCCTAGGTTTGTTGGAAAGGGCCTGGAGAAATGGCTCGTGGTTAAGAACAGTTGTTACTATTGTAGAGAACTCAGGTTCAATTCCCAACACCCGTATGGTGTCTTCAGTTCCAGGAGATCCAGTACTCTTTTTCTTACCTTCGCAGGCACCAGGCATGCATGTACTGCACATATATACATGCAGGCTCATATACATAAAATAAATCTAAAAAAGAAAAAAATAAGGTGGAATCTTAGTTTTATAAGGGAAAGCATTTAATAGGGGCTTAGTTCATTATCATCATGGTGGGGAGGAAGCACGGCTGCATGAAGGTTTGTCGGATTAGCTGGGAACTTTACATCCTGATCTGCAGGCAGAGACAGACAGACTGGGTCAGTTATAGGCTTTTGAAACCACAAAGCTCACCTTTAGTGACATAGTTCCTTCAACAAGGCCACACCTATTAATCCTTTCAGACAGTTTCACTCCTTGGTGACTAATTATTCAAATATATGAGCCTATTGGGCCATTTTCATTCTAACCACCACTGGTGGAGAACTCATACACATAAACTAAAAACTGGAGATCAGTTGAGGGAGACACCTAGTGTATACACATGTGTGTGTACACACAGAAGATTTGAGTTTTTTTGAAGAAGGCATGGTTGCAGGAGCTGCAGATCTGTGTCATTCTTTCTGGCTCATACTGTTCACCATCACAGAGGAGTAAATTGGTAAGGAGGTTATAGCATAGCAGAGGAACACCATAAGGAGGTTATGGATAGCAGAGGAACACTGTAGAACGCTGGCAGTTCACTGAACTAGAATTAACCTACCCAGTCCAGCATAGAGTCACTGTAGAGAGTTTGTTCCTTATGATATGCAAAGGAAGAGTCTCACAGTGAAGAGAACAGTTCTGAGAATCACTGGACGGAAGTATGTTGGGGTGGAAGGTCTAAGAGCCAGGAAGATCGCAAGTGAAGCACTAGCTGGCACAGTCCTTTTAAGAACATTAAGCAGGTGCCTTCCACCATCAGGAAACGAGACCTGATCATACGATTGCAGAGCCTAAGTCAATAATTACTTCAACAATTTGTCAGTTTAAAAAAGGAGGAGGAGGCACTTGGGATACTACTCAGTATAAAGTAGATCATTTGTAGACACACATGTGAGTATATGTGTGCACATGCATGTGTGTATGCTAATAGATGCTAATAAATAATTTTTATGTATGTGTGTGCATGTACAGTGCCACAAAGCATGTGTGGAAGTCAGGCTTAGAGGTAGCCTTTAATAACCTAGTCATCTGGCTGGTTCAGGTTTATTTATTTATTTTTAAAGTAAAAAATTTAAAAGATCTATTTATTTTATGTATATGTTTCTCTATCTGCATGTATGCCAGAGGGCATCAGATACCATTATAGATACCTGTGAGTCACTGTGTGGTTGCTGGGAACTGAATTCAGGAACGCGGGAAGAGCAGTCAGTGTCTTAACTGCTAAGCCATCTCTCCAGCTCCCAGGTTTATTACTTTTAATTAAGTATTTGAAGCTGGGAATGGTTATACATGTCTGTAATCCCTGCACATAGAAGGCAGAGGCAAGAGGGTTGAGGCCAGTCAGCTCTATGAAAGTTCCAGGCAAAGTAAAGCAGATGGATAAGTACTTGAAAGCAGGTGTTGAAATTTTCTGGACTGTGGATCGAGGCTATAGTTGAGATAGAGTAGTGCTAATGGGGCTTCCTTGAATGTTGGAGTGGAGTGTAAAGTTGATGTGATCTGGGCTGGAGAGATGGCTCAGTGGCTAAGAGCACTGTCTGCTCTTGCAGAATACACAGGTTCAGTTTCCAACAAGTGGTGGTTCACAACCATACATAACTAATTCCAGGAGATTCCATGTCTTTTCTGGCCATCATTGGCACCAAGTACACAGGTCATGCACATACACACACACACACACACACACACACACACACACACACACACCACTCATAAAACAAACAAGTCTAATAAAAAGTAAAATAAGGTAAAATGAGGCCTGAAGGCTAGATTGCTGACATTTGAAACAGATTAGTGCCTGCTATCCAGCACCACAGGTGTACTTACCCAAGTACACCAGCTCTGTGGAAACATCTCAGGTATCAGGGGCTACTCTCAGTTCTACAGCTGTACTGTGCTCTCCAACAAACAGTGAAGCTGTTTGGGGGCCTTGGGCTCAGGTCCTGGAGATAGTCTTGGGGTTTGTACAGATAGCAGAGGAGAGAACCAGGCTTTGGAGTTTTGCATTGCTATTATTGTGATTTGACCGTGGGTGAAACAAACCCCTCAGCCTCTGTGTCTTCATCTCTTTGGCACCAATGACAGAATTTGCCTATTTTGGGAGAGCCACATTGCTATGTGTGAATGGGAAACCATGAACTGAGTAGTTCTGTGGCTCTCTTTCAGGTGTATTTTTAGCTATGAATCTTCCAGGGAGAAAGGTGCTTAAGGTGAGCTTGGAGCTTCTCCAGGAGTGGGGATTGACATTGCAGTAAAGAGTCAATAGGGCTAAAGAGATGGCTCAGCCATTAAAAGGACCAGGGTTTGATTCCCAGCACCCAAATGACAGCTCACAATTATCTGTAACTCCAGTTCCTGTAGACCTCCTTCTGGTCTCCGCAGGCACAGACTTACAGGCAGACAAAACATCAGGCACATAATTCACCACCACCATCACCACCACCACCACTCCCTACCCCCGCACACACCCCCTGTTTAATGGCCATGGCTGTCTTGGAACTTGCTTTTTTAACCAGGCTGGCCTCAAACTCACAGAGATCTGCCTGCCTCTGCCTCCTGAGTTCTGGGATTAAAGGCTTGTGCCCCTAAGACCCTGGCCTATAATTCTTTTTATAAAGTCCAGATGAGTCTTTGAAGTAATCTTTTCAGAGTAGATAAACAGAGCTGAGGATATGGTTCAGTGATAGAATGCTTGCCTTAGGTTCTACCTCCACTACCACCAGAAAGAAGAAAGGAAGAAAAAAAGAAAGAGAAAGAAAGCAGGCTGGGCCGGGCAGTGATGGTGGCACGCCTTTAATCCCAGCATTAGGGAGGCAGAGGCAGGTGGATCTCTGTGAGTTCGAGGCCAACCTGGTCTACAAGAGCTAGTTCCAGGACAGGCTGCAAAGACAGGACAGAGAAATCCTGTCTCGAAAAATCAAAAAAAAAAAAAAAAAAAAAGCAGGCTGATAACAGTAACCTGTTGCAAGTGGCCGATTAAGTAGTAGATTGTGGTATTGCTGTTGCTAATGGAGCTTCCTTGGCCTTATATTTCTCTTTCTCTCATGCGCACACACACACACACACACACACAAAGACTTATAGGATGTTGGGGTGTGAGTACATTCTCTTTGCAGAATGAACAAGGGGCAGGCTGATGCTCATTTATAGGAGCATGTTTGCTTTCTATGTTGCTTGCTTTTCCTCCAATAATTTAATTAGTAGGTCTTTCCTTTCTTGTAAGTCTTCGCTTATGTTAAAATATTGCAGAGTCTGCTTCTTAGGTGAACATTCTGGCAGGCCCTGCAGTGTTGCCTGCACATCTTAGTGCTTCATACCTTCTGCTAATGTTCCTTTCAGGATCAGCCCTTTCCCCCTGTGTTTTGAGTTGGGTGTTTGGTTAGTAAAACCTCTTGGAGACTTTTGTTTTTGTTTTTCACTTTTTCTTGTGGATCACTGCTCTGTCCTTTTCAGAATCTTAGTTGTTCTCAAAGTCCACACAGTACTATAGTGTATGTGACTTGAGACCAAGATTTTGGTTGTGCAGCATACCTTGGAAGGGCAGTCTGGTTGGTTTTGTGTGGGTCAGGTAGTGAGGCCTTGAAGTGCTCTGGCTCCTCAGGGAGGTTTCAGAGTATCTACATGCTTGACTTGGACAATTTTCAGATAGAAAATGAGTTTTTTGTTTTGTATTTATAGTAGAAGTGGCATCAGACAGGGCATAGGGCTGAACTGTAGCTCAGGCGGGAAGAGTGCTTGCTTGGATACACAAAGCAATGGGTTCTGTCATAGTATCACCAAAAAAAGGGGGGGGCATGAGAGGTATTTTAAAGGTAGCTTTAACCCCAATAAAGTAATAATTAGATGTTAAACCATCTTTGACTCTGAGGAGACAGAAGTACACATGCTGTTCATGTAGTTAAGTCAAGCTAAATTCTTTAAGAAAACTGTTTAGGTGCTAGAGAGATGGACTCAGAGCTTAAGAACACTGGCTGTTCTTCCAGAGGTCCTGAGTTCAATTCCCGGCACCCACATGGTGGCTCACAACCATCTGTAATGAGATCTGGCGCCCTCTTCTGGCATACAGGCAGAACACTGTATAAATAATAAATCTTTGAAAAAATTTTAGCGTTATCTATTTATTGTTTGTACACATGGATGTCAGAGGACAACTTGGAAGAGTTACTTTTCTCCTTCCAAATGTTCATGTTGTAGTACACGTGTGTCATAGGATAGCTTAAGGGAGTTAGCTTTTTCCTTCTACCGTGTGCTTCCCAGGGATTGAACTTGGTCATCAGGTGCCTTTACTTGCAGAACCTCAAACCATTTTTTTTTTAATTAATAAACTATTCTATTTTTTTTCACATCATGTATCTTGATCCTATTCAATCCCTGTCCCTTCACATCTGCCTTCCACCCTGCACCCCCCCTCCAGAATATGAGAAAAAAAATGAAGAAAATAAAATGAGAAGATTTTTTTTAAAAAAAAAAAAATTTTAAAAAGGGGGAAGAAATTAAAAGTCTCGACAGGGAAGCTGCACTGTGACCCCATGAGTCATACAGCGACCCAGCAAGTCGTGCTGTATATTCCTTGGTCCATATATCTCTGTTTGCAAGTGTTTGTTGCAAAGAGTCACGGGTCTGGTTTGAGGCCCCTGGTCAGACCAAATTCTTGGCATATTTGAATAAATTTTTTTTTATCAATATGGTAAAAATATTGGAGAAAAAAAACCCACCCCTATCACCATCTTGGGAATTGAAAACCCAGGGTCTTAGCACCTGGTGCATGTTAAATACCCCTATACCACTAAGCAATACACCTCAACCCAGAAAAGAAATTCTGAAGCTATTTTTTAAGGATTTGTGCTTCTCTAGAACTCTGGACTCTAGGCACTGTTAGGTGTCCTGATTTGGGAAGTAATTTGTAGATTCTAATATTGATTTGCAGAGGCATCCAAACCTCTGTGAGATCTGCCTGCCTTTGTCTCCCAAGTGCTAGGATTAAAGTTGTGCACCACCACACCCAGCCCCACTGCAGCATTTTAAAATGAGGATGTTAATTAGGATGATGTTGATGCTGTGTGTTACCTTGTTTCTGTGGCGTTCTCTCCCAACCTTCCTCTACTATGCAGATATCTCCAACTGGAAGATGACTCTAGGAGTGTAGACTGGACCACATGTAATCTGGAGTATCTCTGGAAAAGAGGCTGCAACTGTGTGGTGGAGTCGGGGGCAAACTTGACTGATAAAAAGTCTACAGAGGCCCCGTGGAGTTTATCCGAAGGACAGTGTTTGGAGAACTGCTGTCTCATTCTTCTTTCTTTCTTTTTTAGGCACCAGTTTGTAGAAAATAATCTAATATTAAAAATGGGCCCAGTGGATAAGCGAAAGGTGAGTCAAGTCCCTGATGTTCTTCATCCTCTGACTTCCTGTTGCTTCAGATCAGATCAGTTCTTCATCCTGGGGTCCGCCATGGTTCGTTAGATATGGCATTTTGGCCTGATCTTTAGAGATCATCTCTAGATTTTATAGCTGGGAACACTCAGGCTCTCAGGGAAGCAGTGTGGCGTTTGGAAAACCAGCCTCATGCTCTAGTCACAGCGCGTGACTTCTCATGGTCGCACGATGCTCGTCTCACTACGCTAAGGTTTCTGTCACATTGAGGAGGACGTATCATTTCTGAAAACCCAGCAAGTAGGTCTTTCATTAGAAGATTTGAAAATACAGGAGTTGTTGTTTATTAAGCTTATTTGTTTATTCGTTTTTGAGACAGGGTCTCACTATGTTGCCCTGGCTGTTCTGGATCTGGTTCTGTAGACCAGACTGGCCTCGAACTCACAGAGATCTGCCTGCCTCTGAGTCCTGGAATTAAAGGTATGGGCCGTCACTGTCTTGCTGTTTATTACATTTTATGGACAACAGATAGTGCAGGATATATCAGACTCTGCTAACAGGGACTTCCTAACATCCTTCTTGACTCTGTATACTCTGGAAGTGAGAATTTCCATGAAAGTGGGTTGAGGGCTGGCCTGCCAAGGGCAGACTCTGTGCCTGAGAGAAGCTGAAGACACAGGGGAGACTACAAGCTATCCATCGATGGGCATATTGTGAACTAAACAGCAGAGACCCATACTTATGTTTTCTTGATGTAAGATGCTGGGCTTAGGTTGAGGAGGAGGTGTCTTAGGTGAATGGATAGCTGGCAGTCACAATGCCCTGCACTACTTATAAGTTAGTCCCATCTGTGCCTTGATCAGTTTGTTTTTATTTGTACCAGGGTTTATTTGCAAGACGACGGCAGTTATTACTCACGGAAGGGCCACATTTATATTATGTTGATCCTGTCAACAAAGTCTTGAAAGGTGAAATTCCATGGTCACAAGAACTCCGACCAGAGGCCAAGAATTTTAAAACGTTTTTTGTCCACACGGTGAGTCTCCCTATAAGGCCTCTGATTGTAGTGTCACCACAGGCTTCTGCATCTCGGTTGGAAGTGTCCCTTGCTTTGGCCAAGGAAGTATCTAGGGTCATGTCAGCTTTCTGTGTCTCAGAGACCTGTATGAACAACTTAGGCCTGAAATGGGCTAGGAGGTACTCTGTTTTGATTTTTGCTTTTGGTAGGTCACCCACCTTTGTACTTAGTTTATGTACTTGTAGAAAGAAGAAGTCCACTGTGCCCACAGGCTTTCAAACGGTGCTGACAGCACTGACAGGAAGACAGGCTGGGTGGGGACGGGACTCCCTGGAGGACATCAGATGCTCTGTCTTTGCAGCCTAACAGGACGTATTACCTGATGGATCCAAGCGGGAATGCTCACAAGTGGTGCAGAAAGATCCAGGAGGTTTGGAGGCAGCGGTACCAGAGCCATCCAGATGCTGCTGTGCAGTGACGCGGCCTGCGGCCGGGCTGCCTATCGCTGCCAGGACACCTGCCCCAGCGCGGCTCGGCCGCCACCCAGGACGCTTCCAGACCACCTGCCAGCCATCTCAAGGAGAACATGGATGGTGGAAACCTTGCAGCTTTTTTATTTAAAAGAAAAGAAAAAAAGAACCCAGCCACACAAAGAACAAAACAAATAACCAACAAGCAGGAATTCAGGGTCGCTTTGCTTGCTCTCTGTGCTTTGTGGTGGCTTCCATGTGCTGCTGTGGCCATGGAGACCCAGCTCCTTGCACGGTAGCTCAGCTTCTGCCCAGACCAGTGACCAGATTTGGCATCACCAGCCCCTCCTAGCATCCACAGGAACTGCATGCCTGCTTCTACCCTTCCCCACCTGATAAACACAGCTCCTGCTGTAACTGAGGGACCGGGTGTATCTGGCTCTCCTTCACCAGAGAGCCTCTTTACTCTGCTGGGTTGATCACCAGCTCACTGTGGGTACAGGGCTCTTAGCTTGTGTGTGTACCTCCTTCCCTGAGTCCCTTATATGGCCCTAGAGATGTGGTCAGGTATGTTTCTGTGGTTCCTGCCCTACCATAGGCAGGCTGATGGTGAGAAGTATGCAGGCTGCTGTGGTTACAGTCTGCTCTCATTGGGCTCTGCTCTAGCATTCCACTTCCTAGCACTTCATCCAGAGAATGAGACACTAAGCACGTGTCCAGCAGGGGTGCTGTCATACCAGCACCTAGATAACATCAACTAGATCACTATCGGGTACAGAATCCTGCCCTGACTTGGACAAGACTGGCGCTCCCATGTGGAGGAGTGATGTCCAGGCCTTCTTGGGAGTTTCTGCATAGGTATAATGTGTAGGCCACATGCTCTGTGAGACAGGGACTGAGAAAATCCCGGGTTGTGTGCCAGTCTCCTGCCCAGTCTCATACGCACCTGTTGGTGCTGTGGGTAAACACTTCTCAGCTAGCTCAGTTTTTATATCTCTGTTGAAAATCTGAAAGCCTTTTCATGTTGCTTGGTCACTTGGTACCATAAAGCATGGACCTTGCCTGGAAAGAATGTTATCACTGTCTAGCTCACAGAGACAGCCCACCTAAGCCTGAGCTTGCCTGTGCTGGCATACCCTGATGCTGACCTGACAGTGTTTTGTTCTGTGATACAGATGGCCTGGACTATTTCAGTACACTTGCAGAGTGCTTCTGAGCAACTTGGCTGTACCTCTCTCTGACTCTGATGTCCTTAATGGGTGACCCTTGGTCTCTATTGGGGAAAAGTAGGCACCTGCCTTCATAGACTGCTCACAGGAACACCTCTGACTCCCATGTTGTGAAGGCGGCAACAGTTTTGCCATTTATGTAGACTTTCACAAAGGCACTCCACAAATGTCCACACAGCAGTGACCCTGTCCACAGTGACCACCTTGGGCCAGGTTACCCAAACCGAGAGGGGAAAGATTCTGTTTAACAATAAGAGTGGTTCTTTCAAACTGGGTGGAGTGTAGATGAAAAGCTCGCCATCATGCCTTGGCAGGGGTGCTGGATGGGAGCAGACTTTGCTATATTGTATGATAAGAGCTTTAGGTGACCAAGGAGCAGGTGTCAGGACCACACCTGCCCTTTGGACCCAGGGAACAGATAGCTTAGCGCGCTATCAGCCTGTGAGTGAAAGTAGACACTTTTTCCTGGTTTTTGAAGAACCATGCTAGCTAAACTTGGCTGTCTCCTCCTTAGAGTCCTGTTCTTGCTCATGCCTTGTGGCTATTTAGCCCTCAGTATCCTGTGCCCTGTGTTTGCATGTGTAAGAGTGGCTTCCTGGTTGTCGCATGCAGATACAGGGAGAGGCATCTCTGAGGACACTTTAACTACAGGGGACCATGTGGGGCTGAGGTGTGGCTTAAGTTAGAACACCTGTCTGGCTTATGGGAGAGTCCTCTGTTGCTTTCTCCCCTGGAGAGCAACACTACCTCCTGGGCTTTACCAAGTGCCATCCTAACCTCCAAAATTAGGGTTTAGCTGAACTGGTAGTGGGTGGCCATGATGACTGCCCTATGCTACAATAGCTGAGCTCTTCCCAGGTCACCTTTATATCCTTACTGCCCCCTTTTCCTTGATTTTTTTTCCCTTTAAGAACCATGCACATTCTTTTCTTACCCTGACTTATATCACTTTCAGTTTTTTTTCCTGTCATCCTTAGAGCCGTCACCCAGTGTGCAGGTGCCTTACACTGTAGGACAGGATGTGGGTGTCAATTTGTACAATTTTGTGTGTGTGTGCACGCGTGCGTGTGTGTGTATAAAAGCAAATGGGGGAATCTATCTAAGGAGAGAAAGAAATGTCTCATTAGAAGCTCCAGAAGTCATGTGTCCTAAGAATGGTAAGGATGAATAGAAAGTTGAAGACTGTCCTCTGGCTTCTCACAGTGGACTGTACCTCACTGCCCACTAGCCATGCCTTTTCTTGGTGTCACAAATGAAGTTGAGCTTGAATAGGTCATTTCTACCTGTTTTTCTGTGCTCCGGCTGGGTAGTGGACAGATCCATCATGTAGCTAAACTCTAACCAAGTAGATGCAGTAAAAAACCACTTTGAGAAAGATGACTTGTGTTAGGTTGGTAGAAACTGCACCTGCTGCAGCGCTCTTTGGGCTAAAAACCCTAGTGATCCAAGCTTGAAGTAACCTTGCAGATAGCCAAGTGTGGCACAGACTCCTAGTGCCAGCAACGGGGCTGTAGGTGATTGTGTGCTTTCTTAAAAGTAATGTGTTTTCTGAAAGTAAAAGAAAAAGAAAGGCCCATTATTCAGAGACCACTGTGAGCATTTTGATGTAGATCCTGATTTTCCCTCCCCAACTTTTTGTTGTTGTTGTTGTCATTGTTGTCCCAGTGCTGGGAATTGAATCAGGGCCCTCAGAAGTGCTGAGCAAGTCCTCTACCACTGAGCTACACCCTTAGCCCTTGTTTGCTTTTTAAACCAAACTGGGAACATAACGACACACATCATTTTGCATCCAGCCTTTTCTCTTGACATTTTTTCCCTTAAGCATTTCTCTATACCACGAGCAGTTCTTCAAAAGCATGTTTTCAATAATTGTGGACTCAAATGGTTGATTTATAAGTTATCCAACTGTCTCCCTGTTGTAAAACATTCAGATCCTTTTGGGTTTTTTGTCGTTTGTTTGTTTTTGCTATTTAAATAATGCTGTGGTGAATATACTTATGTCTTTGATTTTTTTACTCTGATTTTTTTCTCTCATTTGCCTGCAAGTGGTATTTTTGGGTCAAAGAATTTGTTCATTTCATAGCTGTTCCTCCTATTTGGTCTGTTTAGATGCTCTGAGTTCCAGTAATAAATCCTCCTTCCTCATGTCCTACAGATTTTGATCACATCAGTTCCTGCTAAGCTGTGTATTCCCAAGAAAGTTTGACTATGACTGCTTTTTTTTAAACGCTAAAATGTCATTAGTGCAGATCCATTTGTGTCCAATTTTTCCAAAGCCCAGTTTCTTCATTTTCATTGCAAGAATCTGGTCAGCATGTTACTTCTCTTCCACCATTGCTGCTATGGCTTCCAAGAGCTTGGTGATGTTTTCAGAATCCTGTACTTTGTGCCCACAATGGTACTGAATCTGCTTCTGCACAGTCAGTAGAGATAAAGTGTTGAACTGACCTTGCCACATTCTTAATGGGTAATTCGTAATTACGTTTATAGACTCAGAGAGTGCATTTGGCCATCTTGGGATCAGTAGCAAAGCAGAGTAGCAAAGCTCTAATTGAAAAAGAAACCATGTAGATGATTGGGTTTTGTACATTTGTGAGTGTCCTTGCTCCACCCCCCACCCCCACCCCCAGATTAGCAGTTTGGGAGAGTGCAGTGGCCAGACCTTCTCATTGCAGAGGATGGGTATTCCAGCTGATGCTTATGTAAACCTTCCTGTGTGCTGCAGGTAATTATGGTCTTTGAATAAAGCCCACACACCCAAATTGGGTTGTATCTGTGTTGTGTGGGGCCTCTACTTGGAAACATGAAGTAAAGATTTACTGGGCACCATACTCGGTGTTACCTGATTCTACCAGAGTGTAGGGCACAAGATGTGTGAAAATCAGCTCCCCGCTTTCTCATGCCTCAAGGCTTCTCCCTACTGCTCCATAGACTCAGGGTGCTTATAGCTGAGACTTGGGAGACTGTAGCAACTCATGAG
This sequence comes from Arvicola amphibius, assembly GCF_903992535.2. Taxonomy (NCBI): domain Eukaryota; kingdom Metazoa; phylum Chordata; class Mammalia; order Rodentia; family Cricetidae; genus Arvicola; species Arvicola amphibius. The sequence goes on from NC_052050.1 coordinate 91,344,923, forward strand.
TATGGTGAAGATACCATGTTCCTAGAGATGTTGCAGTACACTTTTTCCACTTTTTTTTCATTGCAGAACCCAACATAAACTGACTCCACTGGGGGTAGCACCTCTTAGGTACAATGTATGTCAAGGGCCCTGGCATATTAGATGGGACTGAGACCACTCTCAGAGCTTCTGAAGATAACTGGCTTCTGGCCTAACACTTAAGGGTTATAAGTCAGAATGGTTGTGGAAAGGTGGCCTAGGAAGGAAGCTGTTTCTGTCAAAGCACCTATGCAGTGGTAAGCAAATGAATTAACCAATGTGAATACCTGGAAATTCCCTGTATCTGAATGAAGAATTCAAACTGTACAGAAGGTTTTACAAAAGGCAAATTTCCCTCTCCTCATGTTGTCCAGCCTAGTTTAATCATCTGGGTTAGTGACTACAAGTGAGTCATTGTGCAGGTAAAAGCCTCCATTATGACCATTGTTTGATTGGACATTGGCAAATTAAACTGTTACAGTATTTAGAGCTGCTGCGGCTGTTTCATAGCCACGTATAGTAGGATGAATCAGTAGTCTACTGCTGTCGTTCAGGTTGGTGGCAGTCAGTTAGAACATGTGTAATATTCTCTACCTGGTCTGTAGCTGTAACTGTGATGTACAGGCAAAGCAAAAATTAAAAATACTTATGAAAACAGATAATGCAATGATACTAGGATATACACTTTTGTATTTTTATTCTTATATAAGGTTATTTGCTGGCTATTGTCAGCCTCTAGTTCAGTCTGTTATTTAAATTCTAATATATGAATTATTTGGATTGAATTCATGTTTGGGGCCACGTTGTTGTATGTATTGATGTACAGCCTTGAATGTGAATAATTATTGTAAACTATATTTTACAACTTTTTCCTGGCTTTATTATATAAATTTTCTATTTGGTCATGGTTTAATCATATAATTTAATGAAACAATTTTTTCTTTTTTTTTTCAAATATCTGTGCTTTAGATGTAATTACCGGATGATGGATTTCCCTCGTATGCTCGGTAGTCTTGTAATAAAAGCATGTAGAGTGTATATGTTCGACGTCCTGGTTCCTCTTTTAGCTGGGGTTGGGGCGGAGCCAGTGCTGAACCCCAGGGTCCCTTAGAAAACCCAAGGCTCGCTCTGACCGGAAGTGGTTGTCGCCGGCCTGCTTTTCGAGCCGGAACTTCCGTCTTGCACATCATGTCTGGGCGGGCACTTTACTGGGGTGGACCTATGGGCGGGACGACTCGGAGGACTGTATTAAAGAACGCTTCCGGAGAAGGGGCACTGTGGCGGGGCTTGTTGGGATCATGGCGGAGAATCACTGCGAGCTGCTGCCACCGGCTCCGAGCGGCCTCGGGGCGGGGCTGGGGGGTGGCCTGTGCCGCCGCTGCAGCGCTGGGCTCGGTGCCCTGGCACACCGCCCCAGTGGCGTATCCAAGTGGGTCCGACTCAATGTTGGTGGCACCTACTTCCTCACCACCCGGCAGACGCTGTGCCGAGACCCGAAGTCTTTCCTGTACCGCTTGTGCCAGGCGGACCCCGACCTAGACTCTGACAAGGTGAGGGCCTCGTGGGTCAGCGGGGGGCAGGCCGCCCTCGTCGCCTTCCGCGGCACACAACTCCACTCCGAGGGCACTCAGCGGAGCGAGCACTCTGAGCCCAGCGTCCTGGGCCGGAGAGAGGGTGGCACTCTCGTGCCCATCTGCCTCAGCCCTCAGATTAACAGTGCTTCTCTCCCTCGCCTCGTCTTTCATGCTCTTCGGTCGAGAAGGACCGGCTTTACGGTGGCTCTAGTTTCTTTCTTCTTCCTAGATTCTTTTGCCCAGGGTGTGTGAACACCACCGCCCCAGCTATTTGCTGGCTTTGGAACCTGAGAACCCTTTGCATTCATCTGGTCTTTTCACATTCCAGACGTTTAAATTAACGTAGGCCATGGGAGTTGACACAGTGGCTGCCTTTTTCCCAGTGACTTGCAGAGTTTGTGCTCCATCCTTTCCTTCTCATCCATAATATGAAGGGGCTCTAAAGCTCTTAGAAGGTACCGCCTGAGTAAAAATGGTCCAAAGTGTCATTTTACTTCCAATATATGAATTATGTGTATCATGTTCGGGGCCAGGTGTAGAAAAATCTTAGGATTGACTAAGAGAAACAAGGTATAGAATCCTTTTCGATCTGCTTTCCAAACTTGGTTTCTCCACTGCCTTTCTTTGCAATAGGGTAGGAATTTTCCAGGTTAGTTTGTAGTTTATCTTATATTTAATTAAGATACTAATACTGTTATACCTGTGGTGATGGAAAGTATTTCGATTACAAGAGTTGTGTGGAATAGTGCATAACTGATAGCTCAGAACTGTGCAGTACTGAAACTTAGAAAAAATAGTTCTCTCCGTTTTCCCCATAGGCAGTTTATGAGCCTTATACTAACTTTGTGAGTTTTTTGGTTGAGTCTACACGATGGCACCTGACTTTGTGCTTTGCTAGCCTGGAAGCTGCTGCTCAGGAGGCTTTTCCAGAAAGGTTAGGAGCCCATTTCACTTCAAAAGGCCTGACAGAACATCTTCTCAGGAAATAAGAATTGAGTCGCTGCAAAATAACCAAGAAATTAGGGTTTGAGATAATAGAGTGTTAGTCCCTCACAACCCTTCTCCCAGTTGTCCCCATTTCTTAGTTAATCAAATCTTTTTACTTCTAGAGAACTGACTTTCCAGAAAATGACCAAAGTCTCCAGGATAGAAAGAGGCTTTTATCAACTGGGTTTTCTTTTTATAGTGAGAGTGTATGTTTTATTATTGATTTTTCCAAACAGTGAGTGTTTATAACCATTCTCGTCTTTAAATCCGATTTTAAATCAGCCTTATCCATTGGCTTTTAGTGTCTGCGTAATTTCAGCACTGGAACAGTGGCTTTAGAGCTGTTTCGCCTTAGCGTAGTTAAAGTCAAATCGATGTCTTCATTTTAATGACTCTTAAGATTACTTTATAAACTGCTCTTTATTGGGCCGGTGACACGGCCCCTGCTGCCAAGCCCGACAATTTGAGTTGAGTCTCTGGTGTCCACGTGGTGGAAAGTAAACTGACTCTTGAAAGTTGTACTTTGAGCCGGGCAGTGGTGGCGCACGCCTTTCATCCCAGAACTGGAGAAGCAGAGGTAGGCTGGTCTCTGTGTTTGAGTCCAGTCAGGGATACAGAGTATGTTCTAGGACAGCCAGGGCTACACAGAGAGACACTGTCTCAAGTTAACCAAAAGAAAAAAAAAAGGCTGGAAAGATGGTTCAGTGATTAGAAGCCTTGGCTGATCTTCCAGAGGACCTGGGTTTAATTCCCAGCACCCACATGGCAACTCACAACCGTCTGTAAGTCCAGTTTTAAGAGATCTGACACACCCAACAGATATATATGCAAGCAAAACACCGATGCACATAAAATAAAAGCAAATCATTAATTTTTTTTTAAACTTCTATTCTGACCTCTAAATAAATACACATTATGGTACTTGTGTGCCCACACACATACACACATAAATAAATAAAATAAATGTAAATGTGTGTATGTGTGTTTGTATTTTCTTTACTGCAATGGGAGATTCTCTATCAGAATATGTTTTAGTTGATTTTTTTAATTTATTATTTTAGAGCTAGAGAGTTGGCCCAGTGGTTAAGAACACTCATTGCTCTTACAGAGAATCCAGGTTGGGTTCCCAGAACCCCTCATGTGGTTCACAGCCATCTCTAACTCCAGTTCTAGGGAGTCTGACACCCTCTTTTGACTCTTCTGGATACCAGACATACATGTGGTACACATACATGTACATGCAAACACACACACTTAATGTGAAATGAATCTAAGCTTTGTCTTAAATTACATTCGATTTCTAAAGTTTAAAAGCACAATTCAGAACATAGAAGTAGTAAAACAGTACCCAGGCATGACAGAAAACCGCCGTAATCCAAGCATTGTGGGGCGAAGCAGAAGAATTGGGAGTTTGAGGTCATCCTCAGCTACATAATGAGTTGAGGCTAGCCTAGGCTACAAGGACTCTATCTCCAGAAAAATAGAGCAGATGCAAACTTGGTACCATGGTTGATAGTGTTTTAGTCATAAGTTTCTAGAAAGAGTAATTCTAATTAGTCACATTATTAGTATGTTATTAGAGTATTCAAATAAGAAAATCTGTAAGTGTTCTGTGTTCTCTCTACCCCTTCTACCAGGTTCTGACGAAAGAGTCTCCCAAGAGATTCCACCTTAATTAAATCCTAAGGAGGAGGTTAAAAAGGAGGGGTGTTAACAGATGGAGGCCATTAATTACATGATGGAAGATAAACAGGATGTTGATTCACATGGAAAGATCTCAAGCTCTGACCTCATGGTTAGGATCAAGGAAAGAATACCTGGCAGATACTCCTAGAGTTGAACTTTAACAGGGACCTGGTGGAAAGTTCCCTTTCTGGCATTTATTTGACTGGTGATTTTTTTGTTTGTTTGTTTTTTCGAAACAAGGTTTCTCTGTAGTTTTGGAGTCTGCCCTGGAACTAGCTCCTGTAGCCCAGGCTGACCTCAAACTCACAGAGATCCGCCTGCCTCTGCCTCCTGTGCGCCACCACTGCCCGGCTTTGACTGGTGTTTATTGAGTGCTTAACTTTGAAGACTGTGATGCCCAGATGGGACTTGAGTTAGGAAATTTAAGGGAAGATGTTCCAAAGAAACCTTCCAGGAACCTTCTGGGCTTCACAGGGAGAACACCAAAGACAGACTGTTGTCTGGGGTACCAGGGCTGTGAGTTACTACAGGGAAGTAAGTTTCTAGAAGACACTTTCCAAAGTTGTTGACGGACAGACTGCTAGGGATAGTAGAAATGCAAACACTCAAGGCTTGTTTGACTGTCCTCTCAACCTGTCCCCTATGTCCTCAAAGCCCAGGGTGGGACTTAACTACACACCTTGCCATGCATCCCTAGACCTTTGACCTCTTATTTCATGGGCCAACTCTGAGCCCACTGCTGCCATGGCATGGAAGTTCTTTTTCTAGACAGCCTGAGTGAATTCTCACTTCCTCTTGGGACATCCTCCTGTGGGACTATGGCTGTGTTGTGCATTTGAGCATCTGCCGTTGGGTGTCATTTTCTCTCCAGTGTTGACTTTGGGGGCAGGCCGGGCGTGAGACTTCTAAGCTGCCCATGGAAAGTGCTTTGCAAAGGCTTGACATTTGACCCGTTTTGATTATGTTTCAGTATCCCATAGCATGCCGAAACAGTTGTGTGTCGCTCATCTGGCCTCTGACTTAGTGTGACATGCTTCAGGAGGAAAAGGGAAACGGCACATACTGTGTGGTCGAAAGCTATCCTGAGCTAGAGTGTTCTCTCTCTCTGACTGAGCTGGATCTAGGAGAAACTGCTACTAGCACATGAACCTCTGCCCTTGGAACAGGGCCACTGTCCCAGCTTTGAGGTTGGAGATACAGTTACATCAGATGGGTCTTTGGAAGTAATGTTTGCTACAACCAGGCCTCTATACAGTTCTCTGTATCCGCTTTGGGTGCAGTTGGTGCTGGTGAATTTTAGGGTTAGAGAGCTAGCCAAGGGATGGGATGCAAGCATCTTTGAATTAGTTGCTTGACAAGAGAAGTGGGGTTTACTTAGGGTATAAATGGCAGATTTTGTTCTGTGTAACTAAATCAGAGAAACTAGCCACGAGCATCCTGTGTGCTGGGCAAGGTTGTGTTGGCCACAGGCTGCAAGTGGGCATGGGAGGCATAGGTGTGCTTTACTCCTACAGTGCTTTACAGATGTGGCTCAGTGTATTCTTGGCCCTGATGGTGCATCTTGGTGTTGGGCTCTTGCCCCCTTGGCAGTAGATGCTTGTTCTCACTATGTCTGGTCTCCTCTGTCAGTGTGCCTCATTCAGAGAAGCCCCTTGGTCCTGAGTAGGTCAAGTGGGCTTGTCATTGCATGAGGAGTTGGATCTTTCTGAAGAGAGCTTGTCTTTGGGAATCCTCTGAGGCATGTTGGGGGTGGGGTGGCTGGCAGGTGCAAAGCCATTCTTTCTGTCCGCTACTAGTGTAATTTGGTTGTGCCTCTCCAGATGACAGTGCCAGGGGTCGGAAAACTCTGGCCACCCACCATCTTTCCCACATCACATGTTCTTGGAGCGTGGAGCTTATTTATTCCCCCTGTGGGTGGGGTATTGGGTGCTTTGGTCCCGAAAGTTGAGGAGAAGAGGACAGTAAGGCCGCGGTACTTACCATCCAGCCTTCTCAGAGTGTGTGCCTTCTGTTCCCAGGAGCAGAGGCTTAGGGGTGGGAGCTGTCCGCTGCTCCTCAGGCATCAGTGCAGGTTCACAGCTGTCCCTCTTCAGAGCTGTCTGCACTGTGCTTAGTCTGTGATTCCCTTTGCATGATCTGGGCTACTAGCCAATGGGAGGGTCTGTATGGCTGAATGCCAGCAGGCTGACCCCGTTCAGGTGTAAGCTGACTCTCATTAGGTCTTGATTAGGGGCACCTGTGGGAAGGAGCGGGCTGCCTGGTAAGGCACTGCACTTTCTTGTAGGATACTTGATGAATCCAAGCTTAGGAGAGACAACTATGGAGCTTTGGGGCAGCACCCAGTACCCATAGAGCTGACTTTGAGGTAACCTACAAACATCTTAGGGTAGGATGCGCCCCCCAGCAGCCTCACTGCCCTTGTTCTGATGGGTTCTTGCCTCCTTGACACTTGGGCTCTACACTTTCTGTTTTAGTTTCTGCAGATGAGGCAAGGTTGGCCAGCTCCTCACAGACTATGGGCTAAGGTGGATTTTTTCCCAAGCAGACGAGGGACAGTAAGTACCACTGGGGGCTGGATAATCTCTAATGAGGGGAGAGAAGAGGAGAAGCTAAGGGTCTGCTCTTTGAGCCTAGCAAGACGGTAAAGAGGAATTTTTATGCTGTTTACCTTCTGGCCACATGTGAGGAGAGTAGAGGCCACCTTGAAACAGATGGCATTTTAGTAGCTTTGGACATCGCTGAGGGAATTTACGGGTGAGGTGTGAACCCCTGCTTGGGCTGTCCTGGCCACAGTGCCCTGGTCTGCCAACCTATTAGCCAGAATGGAGATGCTGGTGCATGGGCTTGAAGACTATGGAGCCAGGAAAGGCCTCTCTTTAGGCACACCGGGTCCGGATCCTTCTCAATGCTTACATCTCCTGTCTCTCCTTTCTCCTGTCTAGGTGATGATGGCAGTAGTCTGTTAAATACACTCTTGCTGTCTGGAAGGAGGCAGTATGTACTGGAGGGTGTGTGGGGCTCTTCTGTCTCCAGTGTACCTAGCGGGGAAACCATCTGAGAAAACCTGGGGATGGATGACCCCTGCTGTGGTAATGCAGATGTTCGTACCAGGTGGTGGGAAGTCTCTTCTCCCTAGAAAAGCTCCTGTCTTCTAAATCAGTAGGACCCCACAGTGATCGCAGCTCAAGGAACCTGTCCTGGATGAATTCCAAGCTTGCTGATTCCACCAGGAGACTCGGGAGCCTCAGTCGTGGGGTCCAGTTCACAAATCTCACATCTCACAAGCTTTGCTGGTGTCCTCAGTTTTAATTTCCAGCTACACGCGGAAGTCATGAATGCCTGTGGCAGGGCTACTTTCCTCAAGTTGTGACTCAGAGCTCTCCCGGGGTATGGTCAAGGCCACACTAAGTGTCGCAGTGATGGAGAGAGCCCTAGTAGACTCTTACCCCGTAGTCTCACCTAAAGGTCTGGCCTCTGTGTTTCCCTGTGTTTTAGTGGCAGCATGGGTGCCCCAAGAAAAATGAAATGAGTGCTCTCCTCTCCTAAACTCCAGTGTACTGGCGGGGAGGGACTGGGTGTGCAGGGAGAGGGTGGCGTACAGTGGCAGGCCTGGGAAGCAGGAGTCTCGAGTCTGGCCTCACTCTACAAATCTGTATCTGGGCATCGGTATCCTCACTGCAGTTGGTGAATATCTAAGACCTCTTCTGGATCAAAGATGTGACAAATATTTGTAAAGCAAAGCAAGAAAGTAGAAATAAAGGTTTGTGGATGTGTCACCCAAAATGGGGAATTTCAGAGTAAAATCTAAGCATTTGTAATTAAGTTGATTGTGCGTGTTGGCACACACAAAATTCAATTCATTTGTCTTTTAGTTGGTGAAGTAGGCTTCCAGATTCAGTTCATAACACTCTGTTCAGAATTCTAATTCTCTTCCTGGTGGTGCCTTTTCCCTTCCACAGGGATAGGTGCAGGTGCGTCTGAACCTTGAGAGTGACACTCTGCAGCTGCATCTTCAGCTTAGGGTCTTGCCTGAGGCGTAGTGATTTTGACACTTGTCTGCATGCTATTTCCAGAATCATGAGGCTGTGTTAGGGTCATGCCCTAGAGGACAGCCACAGCATGGGACTGTGTTACGATGGATGACTAATAGCCTGCCTCTTACTAGGTCTTTCCCCACCAGAGACAGCTGCTTGAGACAAGTTTGTTTCTGGAGGTGGTTTCCCACTCCTTTGAAAATTGATTTGTGGAGTTAGGCCTCCTGGGAGCATATTTGACTTGTGCCTGGCCTGGCCTTTGCCCATTTGCCCCTGGGGAAGATGTCCCTGGGCAGCTCCCTTGGCAAGGCCAGGGCACCCACCTCAGATGCCTGGCTCAGGGTTCCTTCTGCTGCAGGCTTGGGGCTCAGCGTCCACATTATGCCCACTCAGTGCCAACTTGGGCATTAGCAACCTGTCTCGCATATGTGGACTGGTGGTGTGTTTGCGTGGGGGAAGTTGGCTAATGTTGTAATGTTCAGAGCTAAGTTCAGTGATCCCTTTTTTATGCCTTTGGAGAGAAATGTACATAGTTCCAGTCAGTGCTGCCGCAAGTAGGTCAGACACAGATTCCCCGAGAAGTGGGGAAGGAAGGGTTTGGCGAGACAAATGATTGTCAAGAGAGCAGTCGTAATTCTGGTGCTTTATGGAAAAACAAAACCTACCCACCATACCAACACAGCAGAGGCTTTCCCCTAAATCCTGGTGGGACTAAAGAGACAACAAAGACCCCAGACATCCTGTCGTGATGGCTCCCTGGCTGCTCTCTGAATGCTGGGTTCAGGAGAGCCTGCCTTCCACATCTCGAATGCTCTTGGCATAGGTGACACTGTAGGCCCAGTTTCATTGGCCCCAGTTGCTGTAGTCAACATCTTAATAGTCCTCTTGGGGACTGATAGGGAGGTGCATGCTTTTAATCCCAGCACTCAGCAGGCAGAGACAGGTGGGTCTCAGTGAATTAAAGGCCAGCTAAGCCTGAAAAAAAAAAGATAATGTCTCAAAAATTTAATAAATAAAAACTCAACTGATTTTACGAGTGAACTGAGGCTTGCATTTGGATTGTTTGTTTTGTTTTCAAAGCCAGAGCTTTTCTGTGTAACAGCCCTGGGTATCCTGGAACTATGTAGACCAGGCTGGCCTCAGACTAACAGGGATCCGCATGCCTCTGCCTCCCGAGTGCTGGGGTTAAAGGCGTGCCTCACCGCACCTGGCTTGTGCTTAGATTTGTGTTTCCTGCTTTTCTCTATTTCCGTGATAGAATGGAGGCCCTGAGCTTCATTACCAGCACTGGGACGGGCAGTGCTGGAGGCTCATTTTTGTCAGCCATTCATCACACGCCTGCAAACACGCGTACAGCCTGGAATGTCCACAGTGGACACAGTGTGTGTCATGGAGGAACTATGGGATACTGTGGAGTTGAGATCTCACACAGACAGCTGCTGGAGGATTTGGGGTGAGTGGTGCTCATATCCACTACCCCTTTCTCCTTACTCTGGCCTCCATATCTGCTCAGGCAGCTGACCTGCTTTAAGGAAGCAGCCAGCAGAAGAAACTTGCCAGATAGCTGAAACGATGCTTCTCGGAAATGATCCTCTGCTTTCCCTTGATTCCTGGGAGTGTCTAAGCGTGAGCCTAGACTCTGGAGTTTTAGAGAGATTATGAATATTTTAAAGAGACTGGACTTTTTTTTTTCCTCCCCTGAGACAAGATTTCTCTGTGTAACAGCCCTGGCTGTCCTGGAACTTTGCTTTGTAGACCAGGCTGTCCTCGAACTCACAAGAGATCTTCCTGCCTCTGCCTGGACTTTTTTTTAAAAAAGATTTATTTATTTATTATTTATAGTTTTCTGCCCACGTGCATGCCTGCAGGCCAGAAGAGGGCACCAGATCTCATTACTGATGGTTGTGAGTCACTATGTGGTTGCTGGGAATTGAACTCAGGACCTCTAGGAAGAGCAGTCAGTGCTCTTACCGCCAAGCTATCTCTCCCAATCTGGAGACTGGACTTTTAAAGCTTCGATTTTTAAAGATTGGGACTTTCAAAGTTTGGAATATGTTTTATATTGTGAGATTGATATTACTGACATCTTGGGAACAACAAGAAAGGAAAGGTTACGGCTTAACAGTGTGTTTTTCTGTCAGAATGATAACTGGTCAATTGTGCTGATTAATTGTATCAGCTTGCCGTAGTCTAGAATCATTTGGGAAGAGGGAACAATTGAGAAGTTCACCCCGTCAGATTGGCCTGTGGGCCAGCCTGTGGTTCATTTTCTTAGTCAATGAATGATGTGGGAGATCCCAGCTTGCTGTGTGGTGCCACTCCTGGACTGGTGGTCCAGGGTGCTATAAGAAGAGGTGAAAAGCCATGGAGAGCAAGCCAGTAAGCAGCACTCCTCCATAGCTTCTGTATCAGCTCCTGCCTCCAGGTTCCTGTCCAGACTGAGTTTCTTCTCTGACACCCTTCAGTGATGGACTGTGATGTGGAGCTGTGAGCAGAAGTAAACCCTTTCCTCCTTAAGTTGTCTTTGGTTATGGTGTTTTATCACAGCAATAGAAACCCACTAAGAGGGAAATTCTCTCTGCCGCCTCTGGACATAGCCCAGTGAGGGTCACTGCCCTGCCTGGTCCCGCCCTGCCGTACTCAGTCCAGGCCACCTTCCCTGGGTGGCCAGGGGTCCTGATGCTGACCCGGGCCTTCACACATAAGGTTACATATGTTCAAATAAGGCTACATGTGTTCATATAAGGCTACGTACATTCACATAAGGCTACGTATGTGTTCAGGTTCTGTTACTCATCTTGCCCTCCAGCCTGGCTCAACAAAATATTTGAACTACTTTGGTCTTGTTTTTCTGGAAGTCTCCACATCTAATGTGCTTCTTTACTGGATGCAGAGGAAGGTTCCCGACAAAGTACATATCTTGCCCTTCCTTTGTGACTGGGTTTTAGGAAAACAGGACATTGGGTTTCATGCACAGACAACTGCCTAGAAGAGCCTGAAGCTGTAAGAAGGTTCCTTGGGCCCGGCGCTGGTTGCACACATGTTTAACCCAAGCACTTAGGAGGCACAGGCAGGTGGATCTCCAAGTTTGAGGCCAGCCTGGTCTCCAGAACAAGTTCTAGGATAGCCACGGCTATAACAGAGAAGCCCTGTCTCAAAACAAAATCTTGAAAGGTTCCTTGGGCTGCTGTTTCCATGTTGCCGTTTCTGGAGCTTGTAGCTAAGTATTTAGTTTGTGGTGGTGAGCCCTCAGCTCTAAGATGTAGCTTGTGGTAGTGAGCCCTCAGCTCTAAGATGGGGAGAGACACTAGGCAGAGTACACCACCCTTCGTTAGACATTCACATTGTGGCCAGGATTTCACTTCAAGTACTCTGAGGAGGTGTTGTCAATCTAACTGATCATTTGCCTGGAAGGGGTCACTGTTCAGGTATTCTTTTTTTCAAGACAGGGTTTCTCTGTGTAACAGTCCTGGCTGTCCTGGAACTTGCTTTCTAGACTTACTTTGTAGAGCTCACTGGCCACAAACTCACAGAGATCCACCTGCCTCTGCCTCCCAAGTGCTGGGATTAAAGGCGTGCAGCCCTCTTGCCTGGCCAGAGAGGTTTTGGCCTAGAGCATTGGTCTAGAGGGGAATTCCAGAGGGGCTTTGGGCTAGAGGGGAGTTGCTGGAAAGCCTCCGATAGGGCATGCTCAGTGAGGATCAGCCACACCCAGCATGTGGGCTGGCCAGGCTCTACAAGTGAACCCGGCTGGGCTGCGGCTTAGCACCCTTCATGGTTTTCAGGCCAAGTGCCGATTCCAGCTCATGCTATGTTAATAGCTCCTCTGTTCTGCCACAGTGGCCTGTGCCCTCATCCTTCAGGACTTGGGAGGCCTAGGTCACTTTCACGTAGTCTTGTGCCGCTTGTCATTCTGGAAGTCTCCCGGAGGCTGCTGAATGAGGGCACTCAGTAAACAGCTTCCTCCCACTTCTCCTTTTCCTCTTTACTCCTTCCCCCTAAGTACCCTGGATGGAGGACTTTAGGCTTCTTGTTGCCAGGGGAGACTGGGCTCTGAAGCCATGGCCATCGTGACAGAGAGAGGCCCCCAAGAGTATCCTGGATAGGGGTAAGCCCATCCTCCTCTGACCTTTTTTTCTTGGTCTGTCAGTGGTCTGCCAAGGTGCATTGAGCCATGAATATTCCTGAGTGTGGTGATGTGGAAATGTCACATTCCAGGGGCACCTCCACATGAGCAGAGGGGAGAACTGCTTGTGGCTCCCTGTAATGTGGGGATAATTGCCACTGCTCTCGTGATTTTTCGGCTTTGCTTGGCTGACTGCGGTCCAGAAGACTGAGACTGGAAGGCAGGGCCCCGGGTAACAGAGCGGAGAGCCCTGGGCAGTTTGACCGGTGTGTTGTCCTTAGATGAAGTGATGAGGATGACCTCAGGAGGGCTAGGGAGTTAGCCATTCACATTGGGTAGAACAACCCCCCCCCCCCCCGAAGGGAAACACGCTTAGGGTGGGCCCCTGACTTCCACCATTCCTGCCTCCCAGACCTTGGTGCCGTGATGCAACCACAGCTCAGGTGTCCCCCTTTGATCTCAGAAAAGCAAGTTTTTGTCATCCAGTGCCTATGGATGTTGGGAAGGACCCTTGAAACCACCAGATTTTTTTTTCCCCAAATACAGAAATGGACATCTATGAAGATAGCCTCTGAAGGCTCATTGCTTTGTGACTGAGGTCTCTGTGAGCTCTGCTACTCGTGGGCAGATAGATACACCCATGGGGGTCAGGGACCCAGCACACTGTCCTAGGCCCCATGACACGGCCTCGCCTGGCCAGCTGCTGTCACTGGGTGGCAAGTGCAGCTGCTTCAGTGGTCTGTGCCTTCAGGAGCCTCGTGGTGTTGTATTCTGGAGCCAGCTTCTTTCCCTTGATGAATGGGAAGGTGGGGTGGTGGCCTCGCCTCAGCAGAGATCTTGGGCTGCTGTCCCTGAGTAGCTGCAGAAGCAGGTGTCAGGCTGCAGCAGTGGAGGAAGGCTCCCCCTTATTAGCTTGTGTAGTCCACACCAGAAGGTCTACATCCCTGTTGGACTGGGAACCCCCAAATTATACGCAGTCAGTCTGTGGCAGGTGTGGAGTAGGGTGTGACAGAAACTCACTGACCCACACCCTGGGTGGGGGCATGTCTTTGTAACTTGTGTGTGTCGCTATACCTCCGCTGACCCCAGCCAGACCTGTGGCTCTCATATGGGACATGGTGTCCAGCAGGCCTGCATGGCATGAGATATCATATGGAGTTGAGTGTGTCCCCTCCTGGAGGAGGATGTCCTCCTCAGAGGTAGCTGTGGTGAGCATGTGAAGATGGCAGTCCTAAAGCTGCTGCCCCGTCAGTCAGCAGGCAGGTGTACAGGTTGTCCTACAGATGGGTCAGATTCCACAAACCGCTGACCACAGAGGAAGGGTTCCCTTAGTGATCATAGTCACTGGGCAAGCCCAAGGGCTGTGGTTTAGAAGGAAATGAGGGTACCCTGTGTGGTCACTGCAACATTACCACTGACCCAGGTTTCACTTGTTGCTATAGGAGGCTCCTGACAGGAGGCTTCAGGGTGCGGCTGTGGAGGGTGTTTTCTCCTGTGTACTGCTGCTTGACTCCCGGGTCTTAGCTTTCTGCCCCAGGATGCCCCACACAAGGAAAACGGCTGCCAAGGCCTGAGTCTCCAGAGTCTTAGAAGTTGAGCCATGGAGCAAGGTGTGGTGCACATTTATTAGTACTCGGGAGACTGAGGCAGGAGAATTATGAACTCGAGGCCAGCCTAGGTTACATGGCAGGGCCAAAAGCCATCCTGGCCTACCCAGCTGACCTGTCCTGTGAGGGGAGTGGGGGTTGGCTTATGGGTATCACACCTTCTTAGCTATTTCTCGGAGTCTTGGAGCTAGAGCAATACCTGGTTGGCTCAGATCAGTAGACACAGAAGGGTAGTTTTGATGACAGCTGGGACCTGTTTTAGGTCAGATGGGAGCAGACTGAACCAGAGACTGCTCTGAAGTTCTCTGAGACAGGTGCGTGAGCGTTGTGGGCCTACACTGGCTGTGTTGTTGTGCATGAGCGAGTGTTGTAGGGCCTACACTGGCAGTGCTGTTGAATATGGTCTGCCCTTAATCGGACAGCAGAACCGCCGGTTTCTACACAAGAACTAACAGCATTGTGTTCTTTTTAGGATGAAACGGGTGCCTATTTAATTGACAGAGATCCCACCTACTTCGGACCTGTACTGAACTACTTGAGACATGGAAAGCTGGTTATTAACAAAGACCTTGCGGAGGAAGGTAAGGCGTCCGTTTTCAGCAGACACAAGAACTGTGCACTGGGACCTGGTAGAAGTGCTGGTTGGCTCCTTGAAGTTACAGGTGCCCCAGGCCAGAAGGACCGCATGGCTGAAGGGCCTGAGCTGTGCACCAAGAGGCCAAAGGCCATGGTGCAGGCTGTTTGAGGTGTCTTGGTGATGCAGTGCAGGTGGCTCTTCCCAGGTCTCACATCTGCTGTGCTTTCTGCAGTGTGAGGCTGTGTCTCGTGAATGCTCTTATAGCAAGTTCTGGGAAGTGAGGTGTGGAGCCCCTCTGTGCTCTCCTTCCAGATCAACTCGAGGATCCTGGACATTTGCATGTTCTCCTCTTTATCTTGCCTGGTCTCAGAGTACAGGATACACAGCACCAGGCTATCTTATCTTGCCTCAAAAAAGGTAGCGCCATTTTAAGTAGGCCCTAGACCGACTTCTCAACCATGTGTTATCCTGAGCTGTCCTGGTCTAGCTTTGACTTCTCTTTAGGAATGGGAAAGCTAAAGAAATGAGGGAGGACACTGGGCGGTGGTGGTACACACCTTTAATCCCAGGCAGAGACAGGCAGATCTCTATGAGTTCAAGGCCAGCCTAGTCTACAGAGCGAGTTCCAGGACAGGCTCCAAAGCTACACAAAGAAACCCTTTCTTGGAACTCCCCCCCCCAACAAAAAAAAGAAAAGAAAAGAAAGAAGTGAGGGAAGTCTGTACAGGTGAGGGAACCGGAAGCAGGGCTCTTGCTTTCTAGTTTTAAGTTTCTGGAAGTTTGAGTCCTGAGTGTGGGACATTAGATAGCAGGCTGTGGGGACGCCTTGGAGCAGGGGTGACTCAGTCAATTCCAGTCCTGGTTTGAGCAGGGGAAGATGTGGTAGATGTGACTGGGACACTTTCAGGAGTCTGTGGCTTCCATGCCGTTCTGTCATCTTTGGGAGGAACTAGTAGCACAGCCAGGCAGCTTCCCGGCTGCAGAGAAAAATGCCGGTTATCGCCCGGTACCTGTGGGCTAAGAGCAGATGTCACCTCCGCGTGTCATCTGCAGTGGCAGTGCCACGAGTCTGTCTAGTGACCTCACCTTCATGTTCGGTCCCCTGCCTCTGCCAAGCGCCAACACTGAAGGAGGGCAGTGGGATGCTGTGACAAGCTGGCCGCACGGACTTCAGGCCAGGGATGGGACGAGTGCTGGGATGAGGTCCTTATTTGCTTTGCTCTGATCTAGTAGAAAAATCACGGTTATTTACCTCTATTTCAGGCGTGTTGGAGGAAGCAGAGTTTTACAATATCACCTCACTAATAAAACTTGTAAAGGACAAAATCAGAGAACGAGACAGCAAAACATCACAGGTGAGATGAGGTGCTGGTCCGCCAGCAACTTCCAGGCCTGAGAGGTGCGAGCAGGTTTGGCTTCCCTGTGTGTGGCCTGGACCATTACTGTCCTCTCCTCATCCTGTGCCCTAGACCTTGCTCTCTTCTTTCTCATCTGCCACGAAGGGTCCACACGCTGGTCGTTGCTTGGTCCCTTGCCAGGGTGCCCACTGCAGCCGTGGAGACAGGCGGCTATGTAGACTGTGTGGTGAGCGCATGGAAGAGACTCCAGAGGCTTGGGGGGCAGTGGATGCTGGAGAGCAGACGCCCTCTGATGGCCGAGTATCACCACCTGGTCTGCAAGTACAAGGCTTGTGGCCAGCATGAGAAAAGAGAACATGGATGATCTGGGAGGTAGTGGCACAGATACTAAGTTTGTGCAGTCACAGGGAAGAGTTGGGCTCCCTGGGCCCTCAGCTGCCTGTCCAGTGTAAGTGTGTATGTTGTGGGTGCTGCGTGAGGAAGGACTCAGTGGGTGTCAGCATGGCTCTTATCAACAAGCTAGGTCTGCGCTTGAGAGTGGTTACGCCCTCATCCAGCTCAGCAAGTGAGTGCTGGCATCTCCTGACGTGGTCTTCTTAGCACCCTCTCACTGCTTCACCCCTGTGATCAGCCTTCCTGGTAGGCTGCCCCTGGGCGCTTTCCTACTGCACCTTCACGCGGTGGCACTCTGGCTCACTGATGGCTGGGAGTGAAGCAAAGGCCTGGCCAAGCCTTCTGCCTTCCACTGGGCCAACTCAGTGGCAGGGAGGGATCTGAGGAGGGGCTTCTCACCATCATAGCATTAGAAAGGTCCTGAAGGTCCTCCATCCCCCTCAGTTTGCCTCTTCTTATCCTAGTCCCATTCAAGACCACATAATCGATCAGTGCTACCTCAGTGTCTGTCTACATTGTAGAGGCAGAAGAGATGCTCCTGGCAGGGCCTCGCCTCCCAGAAGCAGAGCAGCCACTGCCATTGGGTGTGATAGCCAGTGTGTGGCTGTCACCCATGCGCCACTAGCATGAAACACAACCCGAGCAACAGCAACTTGGAACCCTTACGTCCTGTACATACTGGGGACTCTGGGTGGGCAGATTTGTCTCTTGGTTGTTCTACCTGGAACTTCCCAGGGAGTCTCTTTTGGGCAGGAAAGGTTAAGTAAAAGATTGTAAAGGTTTTCTTGCCAGGCGTGGTGGTGCACACACCTTTAATCTCAGTTCTTGGGAACTGAGGCAGGTGGATCTCAGAGTTCAAGGCCAGCCTGGTGGTCTACAGAATGAGTTCTAGGACAGCCAGAGTTACACAGAGAAACCCTGACTCAAAAAACAAAGAGAAAAACGGTTTTCTGTATGTTCGTATCTAGCCACGGGTGCTCTGAGATCTCAGGAACATGACTCTTTTTATTTGGGAATCTAGAGTAGGAATATTTTGAAGGGTGCGGGAAAGCCTCAGCAGCAGCAGCTGATGTAGATGTATGTGTGTGAACATGTTCAAGGTTGTCATGGATACTGACTGACAGACCTGTTGAAGTATGGGGTTAGGGTTGCTTGGGTGCATGGTGGGGCCTGACCTCTTGGGGCGTTTGTCCTTATAGATGCCAGTGAAGCATGTGTACCGTGTGCTGCAGTGCCAGGAGGAGGAGCTCACACAGATGGTGTCCACCATGTCAGACGGCTGGAAGTTTGAGCAGGTGATGAATAGGAGCCCATGGAAATCCTCAGATCACAGGGACCATTCCCTAACCCTCATCCTCCCAGACTCCCTTTGTGGTGCTTTCCCTTAAGGCTGGTCTGTGCCATGTCCAGCACTTCCTCTGTGTGGCGCTCAACTCCCGAGTGCTCTCTGCCCACACACAAACATCAGGGACTGGCTGGTGTCTGCCCTCCTAGGGGTCTGGCAGGTCTTATAGGCTGCATGTGTGTGTGTGCTGTGCCCAGACCCTGTTAGAATCACATCAGAGGGTTGGGCAGGAACAGATGTCACCGTGGCAGAGCCTGCCCCTCGTGTCCCGGGCATGTGACCCAGGAAAGACTGTACACTGGAAAGTGGCTGTCACCATTTCTGGATCTGTGAACTGGGTCGCCTCATTTGGAACCAAGCGCCTTTCTCTCTGTTCTCGTGTGACTCTTCTCCCAGAACTTGAAGACTTTGTCCTCAGCTGCCCTGTAGCACAGGCAGCCCTCTTCCCTCCATCCTGACCTCTGTGCTATCAGTTCTCTCTGGTAAAACCCAGAGAGCTAGTAAGGTACACTCTGCCTCCCCAAGGCAGGACTAGTACTAGATTGGCAAGCTTTCAGAGAACCAGGGTGAGGCCCAGTCCCTCTGAGGTGGCGATTACCTTGTGAGGATAGAGTCTCAGGGAGACATGCATTTGTGTTCCCTCAATGGGACCTCCCTACAACTACCTGATTCAGGCCAGCACCTCTGCTGTTGGTCCTACCTGGTGAGGTCTGTCCCCCATTGCTGAGTGGAGTAGTAGCTTGCCCGTGTAGGCGATGTCTCTCCTGACCTTGTTTCTGATATGTAGACACATGGGCAGGGACCACAGTGCTAGGGGCCGTTGAGCCCCTACTGCCTACTCACTGTGTGCCATTGACATCCTCAATGTGGCTACAGTGGTTTCCCTTGAGTTATTTTTGTGTTTAAAAGAACAGAAGTATGGGGCTGGAGAAATGGCTCAGAGTTTAACAGCACTGACTCTCTTCCAAAGGTCCTGAGTTCAATTCCCAGGTACCACTTGTTGGCTCACAACCATCTGTAATGAGACCTGGTGCCCTCTTCTGGCCTGCAGGCATAAGTGCAGGCAGGACACTGTATACATAATAAATAAATCTTAAAAAAAAAGAACAAAAGTGCTTGATGTCTGTGTTCAGCTTTGTCTCAGACTCGTGGCTGTAGTGAAGCATGGTCTTGGCTCAGTGGTTTACCTGATGGCCTGGAGGCCTATGAGGCAGTTAGATCAGGCAAGGGTCTGCAGAAGCACAAGACATCACCTTCTCTGCCTGTCAGTCAAGCCAGGCGCTCCAGGATTTTAGTGCTGTTGGCTTCTGTTCTGCTTCCCCGAACTCCTTAGTACAGCCCTGGGGTTCTTTGCCCTAAGTGGACACTGGAGTTAGTCTGTTAGGCCCTGCTCACCCCAGGAGGGTTTCTGGCTGCCATCAGAGACAAGAACAGCCAGCAGTAGGTCCTCAAATGGTGCTCGTACATGAACTCTGGTCTTGGCTCTCACTCACTCGACTTAACCTTTGCACCACTACCCTCCTCCCTCTGCAGGGCGCACAGTCATCATCCCCTAGGGTTCAGCCTGGAGCACCAGGAGCAGTTCAGAGTCTGCAGAGAGTGTGTTCCAGCATGTTGTGCAATTATGTGGGGGTGCAGGTGTAGGTTCCTGCAGTGCACTGGGAGTTTGCTTCCTGATAGTTGTATGGAAAAGTCTGGCCAAGGCTAGCTCTCCTGCCCCTCAGCTTCCAGTTTGTGCCCTGGCCTTCCTCCTGGGGGCAGGTACACCTGGGCCACTGCGTACCGTCACAGGCTGTGTCTCCCTCTCCCTTTCAGCTGGTCAGCATTGGCTCCTCCTACAACTATGGAAATGAAGACCAGGCCGAGTTCCTCTGTGTGGTCTCCAAGGAGCTGCACAACACCCCATATGGCACAACCAGTGAGCCAAGTGAGAAAGCCAAGGTGAGTGCCAGCAGGATGTTCCTGTCCCCCCGGCAAAAGCTTTTTCTTCTTTTCCCTCACTGATATTTGCTGTTTTCTCTAGACTCTTAGTTCTTTGGGTTTCTCGGGCTAGAGATAGTCACACGAAGCAGCCTCGTGTCAGAACAGAGGCCTTTACAGCACATGTGTCCACAGCCCCCAGACAGGGTTGTTCCTAGAAGTCTCTGGACCTCAGGCCTGATGAATTGGGCCTCAGGACTGTGGCTGTTTACTCAGGGGACATCTTGGGACACAGGTAGAGGGCAGCTCCCCTAAGCTCAGGTTTCTAGCCCTGCGGCTGCCTCAGCTGCACACACTGGTCTTTCACATTTGGTTTAGTGTGTCCTTCAGTCCTAGCCCACAGGGCACTGGGTTCTTCTGTCTCTTGTGGAATGCAGGATTAGCCAAGGTGAGAGTGCAGCCTGCCTCCTTTACTTTTAGATTGTGCTCAAGTGACTGACTTTGGTGACCTTTCCTCTGAATGCCTTAAGGCTGGGACTCAGGCACACAGATGCTCATGTCCCTGCAGTGTACATTGTTGGCCTGGACTGGATGATTCCTGGGCTTTGGAGCTATTTTGTGGTGGCTTGCCAGCCTTGCTGCCAGCTCAGGAGGAGCCAGAGCCTTGCTTAGACTGAGTCCAAGGTCATATGACCGTGGTAAGGCCCAGGGGAATGTTTAGCCCGGGATGGAGGTTTGGGGGGAATGGATGGGTGGGTGGTGCTTATGAGTTTGGGTGAGAAGAAGCCAAACATGGTGGGCTTTAGCTAGGGACTTGATGGCAACCTGACCCTTAGTCAGTGGCCCCTAGGTGGCTTCTACCTCCCTGGAGCTTCCCATTTAGCTTTTCCTGGTCTTTAGGGTGAGGACTTAAGAACCGACGGGTAGAGTTCCTCAGAGGATGTCCAGGAAGCCGTGCTAGCTGTATCTCAGCAGTGTTCCCACATTGCCCTACTTTGTGATGTGACAGTGTCTCTGCCATGGGCTGATATATTACACCTTCAGAACCTCCTGGGTTCCTGTCCTTAGCCTCTGTGTGATCGAGAGAGATGAGGCAGGGACAGACCCTCTGCCATCGCTGCCCCAAGCACACGCTGCCTTGAGTTGTGCGAGGCTCAGGCTCGGCAGCAGGCTGAAGGAAGCCAGAGTCCCGACACTTGGCCTGGGGCAAACTTTTTGGGTCTTAGATCTAACTGGCGTCCCCTTCTTTTTTTTTTTTTTTTTCTTTTTTCTTTTTCTGGTTTTTCGAGACAGGGTTTCTCTGCAGCTTTTTTAGAGCCTGCCCTGGAACTAGCTCTTGTAGACCAGGCTGGCCTCGAACTCACAGAGATCCGCCTGCCTCTGCCTCCCGAGTGCTGGGATTAAAGGCGTGCGCCACCACCGCCCGGCTGGCGTCCCCTTCTTTAAGCACCTCTAACCCAATTGCAGAAGGACTTTTCTGTCTTTGAGCAATGACAGGACTCTTTCAGTTATTTTTAGAAGCCCCAATCCCCACCCCCACCCCACTAAACTTCTGGTTTTTATAATGAAGCTCACCAGAGTTCTTTCTCCAGCAGAGCTCATCTTCCTCTATGGCTTTTCAGCTGCCAAAAGGACTTACTCTGTATTGTGAGGAGGCTTTAGGCATGGGCCCAAGTCTTGAAAATATGTCCCTGTTTCTTCCTTCAAAAATACCTGGCTCTGGGCTGGGTGGTGGTGGTGCACACCTTTAATCCCAGCACTTGGGAGGCAGGGGCAGACAGAGTTCTGAGTTTGAGACCAGCCTGGTCTATAAAGAGAATTCCAGAACAGCCAGAGCTACACAGAGGAACCCTGTCTGTAAAAATCAACATAAACAAAAACCAAAAACCACCTTGCTCTGAAGTAAAGCAGCCAGTGCAGTTTCCGAATGCACATAGCAGCAGGAGGTACCATGGTCCCCAAAACTATGGGGACCTATGGGAGCCAGATCTAGAGAACAGGAGTTTAGAAACAGCGTATACACTGGGCCACCCTTCTGAGAGTAGTGGGTCCACAGTGTCCCCTGATCATCTGGTGACCACCCGGTATTGCCACAGTCTTCCTGTTTCAAGTGGGAACGGTCGGAGTAGAGGCTCTTCAGGTCATGAGACTGTAGTCTGCGTAAGGGGCTGAGCTGTGAGTGAGCCGGGCAAACCCTGGTGAACGTCTCGCTCCTAGTGCCAGCCACAAGTGCAGAGCCTTCCTAGCCACTCTGATCTGCCATCTAGCCCTGGCTCAGAATGCAGTCAGAGTGGTTGGGCGCATACAGGCGGTGGTGGCGCACGCCTTTAATCCCAGCACTCGGGAGGCAGAGGCAGGCGGATCTCTGAGTTCGAGGCCAGCCTGGTCTACAAGAGCTAGTTCCAGGACAGGCTCTAGAAACCACAGGGAAACCCTGTCTCGAAAAACCAAAAAAAACCAAAAAAACAAAAAAACAAAACAAAAAAAAGAAGTATACCTACCAGAGGAGAGTTCTGGGGCCAAGAGCAAGAGAGCCCTCTGTAACTGGGTGACAGAGTATCTATCACCTGTGAGGGAAGCCATTGGATCTGTGGGTCTAGTGTGACTCTTACAGTGCCCTCCTACAGACATGAGTTATTGATGGGCTGGTAAACCTCTGCCCACTGGCCGGCCAGCCTCAGCCCCACCTCTGTATGGCAGTGGGCCGTTGATGGAGCCAGGCCTGTGGTCCTCTAAGTCACTTCTCAGGAGTCAGGGCTAGGTCCGTGGCCTGCCCAGGGGCTGTGAGGGGGGTGTCCGCTGCAGGTGAGGGACTGCACAGTTCAGCCAGACCTAGGGATGCCCGGCTTTTCCTCCTGGGTGCTACTCGTTAGCCCTCCTGCAGGCCTGCATTGCTCAAGCTGGGCTGACAGCTGTCTTCCTTACTTCCTGCTGTTCACACCAGAGTGAAGAAGAGATGGGGCACCAAGGCAGTGACTCAGATTAAGTGTAAATGTCACGGTGAGCTCTGAAGCCCTTTAGGTAGACCCAACACCATAGTCTCCTTGCCCCATGACCCTAGTGACTTTTGCCTTGACCCCTCCTTCGTGCTTCTGTACGTTCTGTAGTGGGTAGAAACTTGGATAGTCGAGCCTGTGTGTCTGCAGTAGAGCTCCCTGTAGGAGGGACAGGAGACTGTTGCTTGAATGCTGGGTGCTGCTCTGTTATAGTGTCCCTCCATGGATGCTGTGTGCAGAATTGAGGCTTTGTGTCATATGAGACTGTGGGTGTGGCCACAAGAGTGTTCCTGGGGCTGAGCAGTGAGTGCCCACTCAGTCCCACCTACAGCCTAGGGTGGCCTTCTTGTCGCTCACAGGGCTGTAGCCTCACAGAAGTTGCTGGGTCTTGGTACAACAAATAAGAAAGCCATGGGGTTTTGTTCTCATCTCAGGTCCTCAAGGTTGCACTTTACCCTAAGGGTAACCCTGGGGCAGGAGGGTTCCCAGTACCAGAGCAGCCTAAGCTGCACAGTGAACCCTTCCTCAGAACAAAACAAGAGCCAGTGGAATGGCTCAGTGGGTAAAGTCACTTGCCTTGCAAGCCTGGTGACCCAACTCTGACTCCCCAGGACCCGTGTAAGGATGGAACTAATTCCTGGAAGTTGCCTGACCTCCACATGCGTGTGTGTACATATGCACCAATAACAACAACAAAGTGCTTAAACTTCCTTTTCGAAAGGCAGAAGGGCCAGGTACGGTGTCACACACTTTTAATCCTAGCACTTGGAGGCAGAGGCAAGTAGATCTATGTGAGTTTCAGGCCGTCCAGGGCTGCACAGTGAGATCCTGTCTATAAATAAACACATTTAAAAGGTGAAAGGAAACGTGAAATTTAAGAGATAGGTTGTGGCTCTGCTGCCCAGATAAATTTCTGTTCCCCTATTCACTTCCCAGTGCCGGAAATGGGTGTATGGTCTGTGTTTCAGGACCTCATTTGTAATAGCCCTCTGGAGGAGTTCACAGCCAACCAGGGTAGGAGACTTAGGTGTGACCTGCCTCAGGTGTGAGCTGTGACAGGCGGGACTGACAGAAACTCAAGGGAGCCATCCTTGCCTTTGGGTTCTTAGAGAAGGTCACGGGGAGGTACTCAGGCTTCAGAGGCTTTGGAAGTCCCCTGGAGGGAGGGGAGGTGACTTTCTGTGGTCTCAGACTTCTTGAGAGTCTTTAGGGAACATGCTTTGATGGCTCTAGCTCCGGGATCCTGGGTTTGTGGGAACAAAACAGTGGCACCTACAAGGCAAACCTGGAGCAGGCACCAGCTCCCAGAGATCCCAGATGAAGCCCCATGCCCCGACCTCCCTGTGACAGGCAGGAGTATGCATAAGGTAGTCTCTCTATCCAAGACAGTGCTGCCTAGCCTCGGCCCGAGGGATGATGGTTTGCTGTTATAGGTCCTGATGGAGCTCAGCTCCTTCAGAATTCACACTGTTCTGGGCAGACAGTCCACAACCACTTCTGCCAACTACACCCTTACCTGCGCTGGCTCTGCTTGGCTCAGAGCTGGTGGTGCTGAAACCTTGGCTCTCCAGTAAGAGGGTGGTGCCAAGAGTCACCTCCAGATATTCTGGAGAATTCAGAAATTGCCCGCCGTGTAGAGCTTGCCATTGTCAGACTAGGGAATAGCACTATCTCATAGACCTGTGAAGCTTCCCGATGAAGTGCCAGAATGGCGATTTTGGCTTCCCACAGCTCTTAGTGAGGCTGTCCTAGGGGCAGGCATGGTGTCTTGAGTGCTGGGGATATGCAGGAGCAACCTGAGAATGTGGTCTTCTCTTGAGCACTTCCTCATAGCCTCCCAGAGCCTGCTCGTCCTGCTGCACCAGACAGGGTTGCTCACAGTAACAGATGCCAAATGGCTACTGTGAGGTTTCCTCAGCTCTGTAGCTTTCTGCCTGGAATCATGTCCTATCCCAGCCCGAGAGGCTACTAGAGGCTCATGTGCCCAGCCCCAGCAAGTTTTCAAGGACTCCAGGGGCTTCCATCCCACCCGGATGTGCAGCTGACCACAGTGTACTAGCTAAGGAGGCTGGGAGTGGAAGCCAAGGGTGAGGAGCAGCAGGTGCTGCAGGGATGCAGCCCCAGTATGGAGGGTACCACAGCGTGACCTGGCCTGGAAGGTTTCCTGAGGTCAGGCAGAGGACTGGGACCAGTGAATGGGGGGGTGTAGTCCTCACTGATGGGTGGGGTGGGGGCTGACCTACTGGGCACAAGGGACTCTGGAGTATGTCACCCACCCACTATTGCAGTCTCCCTGTTACCTAGCTGAGATTCTGGCCTGAGCTGAGGGCTCCTTTGAGCTCTGCTCTCTGAGCAGTGCCTACACCTTCACTCTGCCTTTCCTATCTTTCAGATTTTGCAAGAACGGGGCTCAAGGATGTGAGGAGTACTGACAGCTGAAGAAATGATTATCTTTCCCCAAGACAAAGTGAACCGCCATGTGTAGACAGCATGGCTGTGAGAAGAAACCTGCTTTTGATCATTTCTCTAGAGATCTGGGTGTGGATCCTTTTTTGCCTCAGATGTGGGTGGCGAGAGACAGCCCAGCTGTCAAGCCAATCGTCCCCACAGGGAGGCAGCTGGGGCTGGGTTGGCGGTCTCTGCGGCCTCACTCTGTTCTTTCCGAGTGCTCCGTGGGACTGAGGAGGACGCTACTGACCAGCCCACGCATTCCTGAAGATGATTTGAAGGACAAGGTCCTTGGTGCTACACACAGTCTGCAACAGGCAGCCTGGGCCTTGCCAGGAGGGAGGGGCAGCCGCCACACCAGTCCAGTGCACTGTGGCTTAGGGCGTGGGCGCCTGCTCAGCGCTGCTTGAGCACCAGGCCCTCATCCTTGGGTCAGGGAGGCGGCTATGCCTCCGGGCACGATTGGTTGATTTCTCTTGACCTCGGCCGAGGCTCCTGACAAAGGCAGCCTCCACATCACTACTTCTGGACACCTCCCGTGGACTACACCCCTTCAGAGCCAGGCTCTCGTAGTGGCCTGTCAGCTTGACCCAGGATCATCAAGGCTTCTCAATTTGTATTTTCCAGGCAAGAGGACTTTGTATCCCTTTTTTAAAGTGTGGATAGACCACCCGGTGTTTATACTCTTTAGAAATGCCTAAAAGTGTTGCTACATTTTGGATTGATCTGTTAAATCATTTAAGGGAGGTAGATGTTTTGCCTCATGTGCCCCACCTGTGGGCTCATGGGGGAGCTGGCGCCTACCAGTGCCTTTGCTGTGCCTGGGATGGAGGCTGGGGCGGGAGGCCTGTCCACCTGGCTTCTGGAGCTGACACTCCAGGTCATGTTGAACATTCAGGATGTTTACAGCGCAAACATGTCTCCTTCTCACTGGCTCTCATTTCCTCGTATAACTATGCAGTTCTTCTCTTGTATTTCTGGAGTGTTTGAGACTGCACAACCTGCATGGGCTCTGTCCACCTGACATGACATTGGAGCTGCCAAGGTTCCTGCAGAGGCTGCGCCTGCTGGCTTTGAGACAGACCTTTCTTAGCTGGTTAGGGGATGTAGCAGGCCATAAACTTGGCCCAAGCAAGCAAGCTCTGTGCTTCTTGACCCCTGGCTTCCCAAGGGAGCTGTGCAAACTGACCACCATGGCTGTCCGTGTGCTGGTCAGAGCCTCTAACACTGTTTCAGATGCTTCCGGAAACTTCTTGCCTAGGCCCTCTTCCTTCTCCTCTGCCAGTAACTGATTAATCGAGTTCTCCAGCATCTAGGACTGACCTCGTCCTTTCCTAAGGTCTGTTGTATGTTGTTAAATGTTTGGCTTAAATGATTCATAAAAACCTTTCTGTTGGGTTGATTGGGCTCAGCAGCCCTGGGGGCAGTGGCTCTGCTGTTGGCCATGGGGACTACTCTGGGGAGCGCTGGACACTTAGCATTGTTTGATTTATGACCTTGACAATAGATAGGCTTGTGGGGGTTTTTGTTTTTTAATTTAATGATATTAAGACTTAATTCACTAAAATTCTAAGGGGATATTTATACTTTTATACTTTTTTAGGTATCCGTATTTTATCAGCTTACCGTTTAATGCCTAAGTTTCCCCTGAAAATAGTAAATAAAATTGTGTATTTATGAATGCGTTCAGCAAGTGTTAATGTGTTAAAGTGTGCAAGTGCTTGCCTCCAGCAGTGCGTCCTGGGGACCAGAAAGCCGTGCTCTTCCTCCTAGAAAGCAGCCTCTTTCCGGTTCTCTGAGGGCTTGCTTCCCACGGTCAACAGGGATGTCTCTGATGGCCACACCCTTGCGTATCCTGTGTCCTAATCGTGCAAGCAACACAGCCAGGTTGGTGGCCCACTGACCCAAGGGTTCAGACAGGGCCTGTCCTGTTGCCCTAGTTGAGATATGGGACTCCTCTACATCGCTCAGGTAGCCTGGGAGCACCAGTGCTCTGAGAGGTCTCTTGATGCTGACCTGCCTCACAGCCTAGAACAAGGCAGGGCATCTAGTCTCAGCTGCAGACAGCCTGCTAGCTGTGAGGGTGTCACGAGGGGCCTGGAGGGGCCTGGAACATGGCTTGGACAGTTCTGGTTCCGGGAAACCAGCAGTTGGGACAGGAGAGGCAGAGAATGAGACATCGTGAAGTGGGTCCACAGCTACTGGACTCTCCAGAGCCCATGCCTGGGCTTGTGCTAAAGTGCCACTTGGGGCAGGACCACACCTCTGGTTGGCTGGCACCCATGGGCCCAGGTGGCAGCTGTCTGAATGCATGGTTGCAAACAGCATCACCCAGCACTTTTGGGCAGACCTGTGCTTCCTAAGGTAGATCACAGTCATGCTGGGGTTAGTCTCCATGCCTGTGAGCCTCAGGCCAGCACTTCCCAACCATGATGGCCCAGAGCTTGCTCTTGGGGTGTCCTCAGCATCCCCACAGTCTGCCCTGCACCCTTGTCTGGACTCTAGTTTTCCTCTCTAGAGTAGAAGAGTAACCAGCCATTCTTAGACCAGACACTCAACATGGTCTAGAGAAGGAACTCAGCAAACAGCCCATCCTCAGAGCCAGTGGCCAGTGGGGAGTGGAGCCCTAGGAGATTCCTGTGTTTGTTTGGTATATAGCAAGTGCTAAGTGATCCATTCTGTGTTTTATTTTCTTCTCTGAGACAAGCTCTCACAATGTAGCCTTGGCTGGCCTCAAATCCATAGAACTCCCCATGCCTCTGCCTCCCGAGTGTTGGGACAAAAGGCACACAGCATCACACCTGAGGGTTACCCATTCAGTCCATAACAGTGCCTGCCCCACCTGAGACAGGCTTGCCCGTGTGAGCACGTGGATGGATGTGTAATGAGTACACATGTGTAACTGGGTGTGGGGAGAGAGCATGGTTTGTGCGTGCCTGGTCCCCCCCATTCCCTGCTTCGTTACTAGAGAGTGGGAAGTTTAAGGTTAAGGGATGGACCAGGAGAAGAGGATTCTCAGAGATCAAGGAAGAACATGAAGTAAAGGTTGTTCTCGAATGCACAGGTCCTAGGGGGCCCTTAGATTTGTGTGATGGTGTAGAGAAGTGGGATTGGGGAAGAAGGCTGTGCCCCCATTATGTCCCTCCATCATCCTCATGGTTCCTACTAAAGCGCTTGGAATCTTGTGACCTTCCCACCAGTGTCAACTGCCCACAGTGCAGGAACAGGCAAACCATTGGTATTCCAGGTGGTGAGCAGTCATGGGGTGGAAACAGGGAAACTGGGGTCAGGAACGTTGTAGCCTGGGTGTGCCTGCCAGGGTCTCCTCTAAATCTTCCCAATTCAGAGCTTGTCGGCCCCCAGTGTTGTGCAGGGATCCCCTGATGGGCCGTGACACTTTTTTTTTCTGGAAGTGAGCATAAATAAAAGTAGCTAACATATTAGATGGGGGTGGGGCTATTTACAAATGTCCAGTGGGGAGGGCGCTACCTGCCAGTCCCGGGCAAGCTCAGAGGATGCTGAGCATAACCACCAGGGTCAGCATGACTGCGTGGGCAGCCAGGCAGGGGGCAGAGTTCCCCAAGTGCTGCCAACCTCGAGGGTCTCTTCGCTGCTGCTGGCTGCTGGCCCTGCCCTGAAACTTCAGCTCTGGAATGATTTCGTGGATCCATTTGTGATGGGAAGTGACACGAATGTAGACACCTGGGCGGTTCCGGCGGGCACAGCCTTCTCCCCAGCTGATCACCCCAGCCTGCACCCATGACTGGTCCACAAGGCACACCAAGGGTCCTCCAGAGTCACCCTGTGGAGAAGCAGAGGGCCATCAGAACCCACCTTGGCCTCACGAAGGTGCCTTCATGTGCTCATCACAGAACCCCTCCCAGGACTTCCTGTCCGTCCTCTCTCCAGCAAGCCCTCTTCTTGCTGTGATGCCCCAATTCGCCTGTCGTGGTGTACACCCAGTGTGGTGTATGCTAAAAACGTAGCTTTTGGGGCCCCATTTCAGATTCAAGACTCTCACTCGTCTCATTTCAGCTACCAGAACCACAACCTACCCTTTGCCTGGGCTTAGCTCCCTCTAGTGCAGTGGTTCTCAACCTATGGGTGGCGACCCCTTTGGGGGTCAAACAACCCTTCCACAGGAGTCGCCTAAAACCACTCTGCACTTCAGATATTTACATTACTATTCATTACTAGGATAATTACAGCTATGAAGGAGCAATGAAGGACTTGTGGTGGGGTCACCACGACATGAGGAACCGTCTTAAAGCGGTCGGATAGTTGAGAGCCCCTGCTCCAGTGGCTGCCCTCCCACCCTACCTTACAGGCGTCCTTCTTGCCCTCTGCAAAGCCTGCGCACAGCATGTCATCCTTGATGGTTTTGAGCTGGAAGTCAGACTCCGCGTCTCTGCTGTACAGCAGGTTGCACCTGGGCGTGTCAATGATGGGCACAGCAAGTTTCTGCAGGGTGCGTGGGTTGGGCAGTCGGTCTAGGGAGGAAAGGAAGCCTGCAGCTCGGGGGGACAGTCTTAACCAGGATCCGGAGGTTCTGGGGTCTCAGGAACCACAGCTGGCTCTATCCTCCCTGGGTCTCCTCAGAACTTCATGGACTGTTTCTTCCCTCACCAGCACCAGCCCTGCTTGTCTCCCCTTCCCTCTCCCATGTGCACGGCCGCTCTTCCTACAGCACCTGCTCCATTTAGCCTTGCCCTACCCAGTGAGCAGAGACCGTGTACACCAGCATCAACAGGAAGGAGGCTGTCCTGGAACTCACTCTGTAGACCAGACTGACCTCGAACTCACAGAGATCCCCCTGCCTCTGCCTCTGCCTTCTGAGTGCTGGGATTATGTATCACGACTGCCCAGCTGTCCTGGCCTTTCTTCAGCCACATCCCCTTTCCTCCCCTGCCTTGGTCCTCTCTCGGTCCCCTCACCTTGTTCACTGGGGCTGCCCCAGCCAGTGACCCAGCACTTCATGCCCGGCTCAAAGATGATGGAGGGGTCCGGCAGACACACGGGAAGGATGTAATTGGTGAAAGTCACAGGCACCTGTAGCTCCACCAGAGCCACGTCGGCACTGGAGGCCATGCCTTGGTATTGGGGGTTGCTTTCCACCCGCTTCACACGGACGTACAGGGCGTGTGGTCCTGGCTGCTGCAGCTGCAGAGCCCCCAGCAGGACTTGGTATATGGATATGTCTGAAGTGCTGACAGAAAGAGCAGACTTGTGAATACCCTCCTCCCTGAGGAAAGGGACCTACAGGGGCAGGTTTTTCTGGTCTGCTGCATTCCCAGCCATGTCATCTCCATGTTAAAAAGACTGTAGAAACTGACCATCACCCATCTTTAATTCCCAGCTCTCTCTGGCTACCGGGTGACCTTGGGTAAGTGACCTAACAAGTTCTCTGTCCTCAGTTTCCTCATTCATAAGATGGGAGCACAGACTACCTGAAAAGCCTGTTCTAATACACATATCCCTTTGGAGTACAGTGAGGCCGAGCCCTGCCTCTGGATCCCCAGGTCGGCCACCTCGGAGCCTGAGTTTCTCAGAGAAGCATGGGATTTTGGAAATAATAAGCAGGTGAAAGTGCTTTCTATGCAAGCCTAAAAGCCTGAGTTCTGTCAGCAAAGCCCGTAGTGAAAGGGGAAACCTGAAAGTCGTCTTCTGACATCCTTGTGCCCATCATGACGCAAGCGCCCCCCAGCACACAGTAATAAAGGAAAAGGGGGTTGCAGATGTATGAGGAAGGAGGTCCTGAGATTTGGGGAGCCTGAGATTCTAGGGCTGTTTCACAAGGATGTGCGAGCTGGGAGTCCTCTTAGGTGATCTTAGACAGGGTGAGGAACAGTCTCTTCCAAATCTTGGGCTTAGCTGATACCCAAGGTCCAGAGAGAGTCTGGATTTGAGGTCGGGGAGCATGAGACAAGGGAGGTGTGTGTCGGGGGTGCCTGTCGCATTTATAGGGACAGGACCCCAGGTGGCACTGGCAGAGCAGCTGGTTAAGCAGGGCTGCAGCAGCGGTTGCAGCTTCAAGGCCTAGAGCTGGGCCTAAAGAAAATGTTGAGTATTATGTGTATGGATGTTTTGCCTGCATGTGTGTCAATGCACCGTGTGCACGCCTGGAGCCTGCTGAAGCCAGAAGAGGATATTGGCTCTCCTGGAACTTGAAGTGTAAACAGTTGTGAGCCACCATGTGGGTGTGAGGAGTTGAACCTTGCTCCTCCGCAAGAGTAGTCAACGCTCTTAACCACTGGGTTTCTCTGCAGGTCCCTGAAGGAAAATTTTGGAAGACTGAGTGTTATTGAACAAGGTTGGGGTGGGGGGATGGGGGTGGAAGGCTGATGCCAGCGCTGTCCGTGGCACTGAACAGTTATGTGCAGCTTGTCTTGTCCCTGCCGTTGGTGAGAAGCCGAAAGGGCCAGGGTCACTTACTTGGAGAAGCAGTGTGCAGCGGTGAGGACCCATGTTGGTGCGATGAGACTGCCCCCACAGAAGTGGGTCCCATTGCGCTGGATGCTGACCTGCCAGGGCCACTCCCCTTCTAAGGCGTCCTCCCCACCAACCATCCGATTGAACATCCTTGGGTGCCCGCAGGCTGGGGGAACATGGAAGCGCTCTCTGAGGGAAGGGCCTGCCATGGCTTCAACACTATCCCCAACCCTCATGCCAGCTCTCACTTTCTGCCAGTGTCCAGGCCTTTCTGGCCCCTCAGAACATTAGTAGATAAGAGGCCCCAGTACAGCCGGCTTTTGATTTTGACCCTTTCCGGTTCTGCCTTCCCATGGACCTTGGTCTTCTCACTTATGACGAGGAGACAAGACCCAACTTGGGGTCAGAAAGGTTGAAATGACATGGAAAATTCCCATCCCAGAGCTGGACGCATGGGTCCCTGAAGGATGGCCATATATCATGTCTTCTACAGGCTGATGGGACAGGGGTACAGTCATGGTACAGCAGATAAGGTGTCCCCTATCCTGGTACTTCCACCATGTCCTGTTTTGCTGATCATATGGGAGTTTCTTCTTCCACTGCCTCTTGGAGTTCTGCTCAGCCACTTCTGTCTGGCTTTTCTGCTGTCCCTCCCTCCCTCCTTCCCTCCCTCCCTCCCTCCCTCTCTGCTCTCCCTTCCTCTCTGCTCTCCCTCCTTCCCTTCCTCCCCCTTCTCTGCTCTCCCTCCCTCCCTCCCTCCTTCTCTGCTCTCCTTCCCTCTCTGCTCTCCCTCCTTCCTCCCTCCCCCCTCTGCTCTCCCTCCCTCTCTGCTCTCCCTCCTTCCCTCCCTCCTTCTCTGCTCTCCTTCCCTCTCTGCTCTCCCTCCTTCCCTCCCTCCCCCCTCTCTGCTCTCCCTCCCTCCTTGTCTGCTCTCCCTCCCTCCCCTTCTCTCCTCTCTGTGTCCAGCCGCATCTCCATCTCAGTTGATCCCACTTACCTCTCAGAGCTCTGACCCCTTCAGTCCCTGGAAGTGGGGAAAAGGGGATCATTAGGCAACTTTGCCAAGTCAAGGTCTGTTCCTCTCTGCTTCTGCCTTATCAGAGAGTCCCTGGCCTCTGAGGACAGAGAGGACAACCAGGAAAGCTAGCACTATGGCCGAATGGGTTGACCTCCCTGCTTGGGTCAGGCTTCCACTCTCCTTGTCCACACAGGGATCCCTTCCTCCACCCGGCACCCCTGCTCTTGCCTTGCAGTATGGAATGGGAACAGTGCATGGACCTCAAATTCTAGAGCCGTGGGGTCTCCCTCCCCCTCTTCACCCTCTAGTGGCTCAGCTCTGGGTGGCAGGAAACCCTGGAGGTCGCACATGGATACATCAGGGCCCTCCTTGTAGTCTTTCAGAATGAGCAGGCCTCTTTCAACTTCTCCCCGAGTCCAGCTGAGGTTCAGACACTCACAGCTACTCTCTGCTCTCCAGGGGGTTGAGCTGGCCTGGCAAAGATCGGGGGCAACCTCCCAATACTTTATTCCCGAGGACTGGGCCCTCTTGTTAACCATGACCCTCTACTGTACCACCATCAAAGTGAGGGGACGAACAGGGAGGAGGATAGGGCAGGTCTGAGGGTTCCAGGAGTGGCGTCCAGCACCCACACCTACACACTGCTCAGCTTTTCACCCAGTCCCCATTGGCTCCATTCCAGACTCAGGTTCAAGCCCAGGCAACCCCAGACCTTTGCTTACTCTCCTGGTTGCTGCTCCCTTGGGCAGGTCTGTCAGAACTGGGTGGGGTCTCAGCACAGTCGGGCCCTCCACCTTGATGGTCACATTTTTTTCTAAGCCCCAACAACTGAGCCCAGAGGAAAGGATGAGAAGGAAACCCACTTCAGGATGCTAAATGTCGCAGGGACAGCAAATGGCCAGGCTGAGCCACACATGGCCAGCGGTGCCCAGAGCCCTTAAGGATGTCACAGGATTCTTCCTTGTGTAGCTCCCAGTTGTGCAAATCTCAGTGCTACTGGGGGACAAAATCCAGAATGTGGCCTTGACAATGGGGAAGGGCGCAGCTGTTAGCTGTGTGTGTGGTTGGCGTGATATAAGCTGGAATCACCTGGAAATTTGGGCTGGCATGTGGATACATTGGTGGGGAATTGTCTTAATTAATTGATGTGTGAAGCCCCAGCCCACGGTGGGTGGCACCATTCCTTAGGCACAGGGGAGTAGGTTAATCCTGAACTGATTACGAGTGAAGAAACTAAGCTAAATACAAGTAGTACGCATCCATTCATTTCTCCTACTCTTAACTCTGGATGTGATCAGCCGTTTCGAGTTCCTGTTGCCCTGAAATGATGGATTATCACCTGCAGTAGTGAGCAAAAATAAGCCCTTTCTCCCCTAAGCTACTTTTTGTCTTGCTATTTTATCACAGTGCCAGAAATGTAACCAGGACACAGGGGGACCGGAGGAAGTGACTGCTCAGGACAGGACCAGGTTCTTCTCACGGGGGCACCTGTGATGGTCACAGGAAACGGACTGTGCTCGGGACTTCTGGCTTGTGAGCTGTTTTCACAGGGTGCAAATGCAGAAGGTGTAGTGGCTCACAGCTGTTATCCCAGCATGCCCCACTCAAGAGGCTGAGGCAGGAGGATTGCATGGAGCTGTACAATGACGACCTGGTCAGCTGAGGCTCTCTGTGTTGTCTCAAATAAAATGGCTCAGTGGCCGAGAGCACTTGGTGTTCTTGCAGAGGACCTGGGTTCAGTTCCCAGTCTGAACGTGGTAACTCACAGCTGTCTGTAATTCTAGTTCCAGTGAATTCAACACACTTTTCTGGCCTCCCTTGGCATTATGTGCACATGCATACATGCAAATAAAACATTCATACAAGTAAAATAAAAATATATCAAATAAAAAATAAAGGGCTGGAGAGATGTCTCATTGGATAAGAACATCTGCTGCTTTTATAGAGGATTCCAGTTCAGTTCCCAGTACCCAGGGGATCCAACAACCCCTTCTGGTCTCCAAAGATAACTGCCTACACTTAACACACAGAGAGAGAAAGAGGAGAGAGAGAGACAGACAGACAGATGGAGAGACGAGAGACAGAGAGGAAAAAGACAGAGAGACAAAGCAATACATTCAAATAAAATAAAGCCAGGCGGTGGTGACGCATGCCTTTAATCCCAGCATTTAAGAGGCAGTGGCAGGCGGATCTCTGTGAGTTTGAGGCCGACCTGGTCTATGGAGAGTTCTACACAGAGAAACTTGTCTTGAAAAACCAAAATAAATACAAAATAAAATGCAAATGTGACCAGAGACACCCCCCACACACACACATACCACACACGCTCACTTGTTAGAACTCTGCTGGACCTGCTCTCCAGGCCTGGACAGTCAGCCCGCCACGCTGCCCTTTGTCCTCAAGGACACACGCACTGCAAAACTCTCCCGTCTCGACCCGCAAGGAGCTTGCGACAACCTTCTGTGCATTTTCCCTCCTGCCAGTCTCCTGACCTGTAACGCACTGTTTCTGCCGCAGCTTAGTCCTTGCAGGCTGAGGCTCCCCGCCGCCTCCGCAGTGCTAGTGCAGACTGAGGTCCACTCAAGGGTCGACTCCAGTGGAAGCTGCCCCCGCTGGTACTGTGTGTCTTAGAACCCCCACTGCCCCTCTGAGCTCTCTGCCCTTCACCAGGGCATCTGATCTCACTCAGAGCTCAGGCCCTGGAGATCTATGGAGGCAGAACTTACCTCTAGGGATCCAAGCACAGAAACCGTGCAGGGATAGAGAAACATCCTGTCAGTGGTAGGGGTTCAGCCAGGGTGTTAGTCTATGCCCACCTGGGCCCCAGGTCCCTGAAGCTGATGCGGAGCGACTGAGGTCTAAGAAACTAGGCAGGACCAGTCAGAGGACTACTGGGGTGCTGGTCACCCTGGGCTGACGTGAGCAAGTCACTCAGGGGTCCAACCTCAGTTGCAGCTGTTTGTGAGCCAAAGGCTGACTGCCGTTTCTACTTTGGCAATGACCTCAATTGATCCACCCACGGGAGCTGCTAACATGTCACACCCAGTAGAAATGGGCTTTCAATGCCATTGTCCTTGCCGCTAGAGACCATGGACAGAAACGTTCTATGACATTGGGGACAGAGGGCATCACTGCAGAGATGCCCACCAATGTCCTCCTATCTCTTGAGCCTGAGCTGAAGCATGATTTGAGGTGACTTGGTCTGTCCCAGGGAGGTGAACCAAGGACAGGGAAGTGTGGTGGCTGCTAGGCTGGCCCATCTGGCCTAGGAATGTGGGAGAGTTTCCCTGGTAGAGAGAAGCCCAGCCCACAGGGAAGGACCTGCCAGGCGGAGCACCTGGTTAGAACTTGCTGACCCCTGCTCAGGATGGGTAAGGCACCGCTTTTGCCTCTATAGGCTGGGCCCCTTTGCAGCCTGCAGCCCTCTCTGCTGAGCCTCAGACTCTGAAGGCTCCCTGGCTCAGATGGCAACCCCAGTTCACATTAGCCCAGGGACATGAAAGACTGCAGGCTTGGGTTCAAGTCCTAGAGGCACGGAGGCTTTGTCTCTTCCTTTGTAGAACGGGAAGATAGACCTCTAGGAGAGCCCCAAAATCAGAGCATGGCACACCAAGAGCCCCAGGAAGATGAGGGTGTCGCTCTAGCCAAACCACTGCCTTGGGGGTCCTTGAGAGGCCCTGAGGGGCCATGGCCACTTGCTCTGTCACGCCTCTCACAGGTCCCCAGCCAGGTCCTCCAGGTGGAATATCTGGAACCAGAAGCCCATCACTGAGGAGGTTTCTTTTAGGCTCAGGCAGGCCCAGGAGTTGGGGGGGGTGTGCTCAGTTGGTACTCAGAGCAGCACAGAGGGGGCCCCTCCAGAGCTGTGACTGGGGGACTGCCTGGCCTTGTATGCAACTCACCAGATCTCAGCAGCAGTGGTGGCAGCAGCAGCAGCAGCAGGGCAGGGATGTGGGGCTGCCTCATGTTCTCTGGCTCGGTGGTTGGTAGAGGCCTGGTCAGCGGTGGCAGGAGCTCTCCCTAGTGCTACGGAGGTGCAGGCTCCATGAAGTGAGGTTTTATGCTGGAGATGAGTGTCAGCTCGGCTATGCAACCCAACCTGTCAACCCTGCCTGCCCAGTGCCTCTTCAGGAGGAAGGAGGTGCCCAGAACACCAACTCCATGACCCGGCCCTGAACCCCAGGGGCCAGACCCCTTACTCTGCACACTTCAGGATTCTGGTAGCAAGATATCCCTCTCCTACACGAGCTGACCGAAAGGCCTCACTATTGGCTGCTCCCTCAAGTGACCATAGGGCCCACTTAAGCTGGCAAAGTCTACTCCATCCAGAGGCCTTCCATTTCATTCATTCATTCATTCATTCATTCATTTGATATAGGTTGAGCACCTACTTTTTATCTGACATCAGTGACCTAAGGTAGTTGGGGTTTATAAGGTGGTTGGGGTTTATACTATTGGGTATTAAACAATGACATTGAAGGACCAAGGTCAGGTTGCTAGTTCAACTAAGAAAGGGGGACCTCGACTGAGCCCCTGTGCCCCCCACCCACGCTCCTGGACCACAGGCACCCATCTGCGGATTGACTCAGGGCATAGTATCCCCCGATCCCCCAAGTCTGGAGGTGCACCTTCTGGGCGTGACAAGAGCACTTCTGGGAAGGCGGCATAGTGACTGGCAGGATGGCTGTCCAGTTCCTGCCCTGGGTGCGCCCGCCGGGCTCTGGGACGTGCGGCCGCGGCGGAAGTGTCCCTGGGAGGAAGTTATTTGGGGCACGAGACTGACATCAGACCTAGCTGGACTCAAGGTTCAGGAGGCCACTCCCTCTAGACCACAGACTGGGTGCAGGACCAGTTTCTGGACGTCTCACAGCAGATCCCGCCAGGCCAGGGAACGGCACAAGACAGCGGGGGGCGGAGGGGGAACACGAGCCCGCCTCAATTTCCCCGCTGTTGAGGAGGGTGTGCAGCGGTTCACCCTGTAGGTGTGAGCCGGGGGCGGTCCGAGGATCAAAAGGGTAGCGCAGGGTCACAAAGTGCAGTGGTCTCGGTCTGCCGGGCTTGCCGTGCAGTGCTGCCCTCTGGTGGCCGTCGCCACTCCTGCGCGGTCCCTTCTGCTGTGCCTGTCCCTACGCCAGAAGTGTTTGCTCTTCCAGGGACCCTTTTCCCTGGAGGTGGCGGTATCCTCATCCAGGACTTCCCCAGAGACTGCCACCTTCTCTACCACTCCTATACAGCCATGTCCCCGCAGTCCCCGGGTGGGTGCTCAGGCATGGGGCTCCTCTGATGCTAAAAGACCAAGCTGTGAGAAGAGAGGACTCTGGACTCACATCCGTTTGTTTGTTTGTTCGTTCGTTCATTCATTCCTTGTTTGTTTGTTTTTATGTGTTTTGTTTTTGAGACAGGCCAGGCTGGAACTCACTGGGTAGACCAGGTTAGCCTAGATCTCATGGAGATCCACCTGCTTCTGCCTCCCTAGTACTAGGATTAAAGGCATGTGTCACTACTTATTTGTTTGTTCTTTCCAGCGTTTACACCTGAAAGTATTGGATGAGAGGCACACAGATGCCAAAGAGTTTTAGGAACAGGGTGCAGAGGAGAATAAAGGGCTCGCCCTGCATCATGGACATGTCAGGAAGACCCTTAAGTTTGAGGGAAAAGTTCTGATCCTAAGTTGTGTTAACTGTTTCAAGGTGACTGGGTGGCCTCACACCAGCCAGACGCCAGCGATCAGCCCACCCTTCCTCTGAGACAGTCTCTGACCTTTTGAAGCTAGGGAGTGCTTCTAGCTTCTCTTCTCCCTCTTCTCTCTTCTAAACACAATTGCTTTCCACATGACTCTTCCGTGAAGTGAAATGAGCAACAGAAAGGAGCGTGAGCCAGTCCCCGGCTATACCCGAGCAGCCTCGGACTGGAGTGTCCTGGACCAGGGCCTAAGAACACCATAGCCGGTGACCATGCGCAACAGCAAAAAGCCACGTCTTCTACACACTTCCCCATACAGAGGAAGTGAAGGAGTCCTATCAAGTCTCTCCTAATATTAAGAGCTCTTTGGGGCATTTTGACTTTTTTTTTTTTTAAAAATCATTACATTTATTAATTTAGTGTATGTTCAAGAAGGGTGTGTGTCCATGTGTTGGGGGTTGGGGGACGGGGAGGCAGCCACAGAACAACTTGCAGCAGTCAGCTCGCTCCTTCCACCATATGGATTCCAGGGACAGATTCAGACCACAGGCTTGGCAGAAAACCCCCTTTCCTGCTGAGCCGGCTCACTGGTCCTCCAGGGCATCTTCTGAGGTTAGAAGCCATGGTAGCTATGATAGAAAAGAGCTATGGCCCACATAGGAAATGTGGGTAGCGACACCATTGCTACTCAAAGCGCTCGGAGAAATGAGTCAGAAAACAACAAAACAAAGCCCACTGAATCTGAAAGGTAAAACAGGTAAAGGACGTAGACAAGGTGACGGGGAGGAAACTAGTTTGGCTAACACATGTGCTGGGAAGTGTTCGCCTTAGTAATTAAGATAATGCAAATCAGAGCCACAGCAAAGGGACCTCGGCTGTCACCTACAGGCTAGCAGAGCCTGGCTACTAGGCAAGGCTGCAGGGAAGTGGGTCAGAGGGTGAGCACGGCCCGGCCTTGGGGAACTGCTGTTTATCTTGAGAAAGGGTTATGTTATAGTGTCCAAACTAGCCTGGAACTCACTCTGTATCCCAGGCTATGAAAACATATTTTGACAAAAAATAGTACATTTGCAAAACTAAACCTGCCTGTAATTCTAGCAATCAGGAAGCTGAAGCAGAAGAATCAGAAAACCAAGATTTTTTTTTGGGGGGGGGGGGGCGGGGGCTATGTAGTGAGACCTTCCCTGATTCAAACAAAACAAAAAGAATCATTTTGTTTTATATACAACCTCTGGGGTATTGGAGAGATGGCTCAGCAGTTAAGAGCATTGGCTACTCTTCCAGAGGTCCTAAATTCAATTCCCAGCAACCACATGGTAGTTCACAACCATCTACACTGGGATCTGATGTCCTCTTCTGGAATAAAGTCAATAGAGCACTTATATATATAAAATATATCTTAAAAAATAAGTACACTCTCTGAATTAGATTTATAAAAATGCTATTTCTATGAAGAGTGTATAAACACAAATACTTGTGATACAAGGGAAATGAGAAGCAAATAGCTGGGAGCATGCTAGTTGGTAGAGTTTTTGAGGAGCATGCATAAAGCCCTGGCATAGATCAGGTGTGTTGGTGCAAGCCTGGAATCCCAGCACTGGGGAGATAGAAGCAGGAGTATTGGACATTCAAGGTAACTCTAATTTACACACGGAGCTGAAGGCCAGCCATGGGTACCTGAAACCCTATCTCCAAAACAAAACAAAACAAAACAAAACTTGGTGTGGAAGAGCACATCTTCAATCCCAGCACTTGCAAGGCAGACTCTGTGAGTTCGAGGCCAGCCTGGACTACAGAGCAAGTTTCAGGACAGCCAGGACTACATAGAGAGACTGGAGAGACCCTACCTTTGACAAAAAGTCAAAAAGGAGGGAAAGAAAGAAAAAAGGAAGGAAAACAGAGAATTACAAAAAGTACAACCATAAAAAGATTAGATTTATTTTTATTTTATTTGTGTGCTGTGTGTGTGCCACACGTGGGCAAGTGCTGGAAGAGGGAGTTGGAATTCCTGGAACTGGAGTTACAGGCAGTTACATCAGATGTGGGTGCTGGGAACCAAACTTGGGTCCTTCGAAAGAGCAACAAGTGCTCTTAAGTGCCGAGCCATTTCTCCAGCCCTTTCCTTCCTTCCTTCCTTCCTTCCTTCCTTCCTTCCTTCCTTCCTTCCTTCCTTCCTTCCTACCTTCCTTCATCCACTCTCCCTTTCTTACCTATTTTCCACTTCCATTTCCTCCTCCTCTTTTCCCCTCTCTTTCTCTGACTTTGAAA
Source organism: Arvicola amphibius (assembly GCF_903992535.2). Classification (NCBI taxonomy): domain Eukaryota; kingdom Metazoa; phylum Chordata; class Mammalia; order Rodentia; family Cricetidae; genus Arvicola; species Arvicola amphibius. The sequence continues at coordinate 91,385,389 of NC_052050.1, forward strand.
CAAAGGTCTTTTTTTTCTTCAAGACAGAGTTTCTCTGTGTAGCCCTGGCTGTCCTGGAACTCTTTCTGTAGAACCAGGCTGGCCTAGAACTCACAGAAATCCGCCTGTCTCAGCCTCCTGGGTGCTGGGATTAAAGGTGTGCATCACACAACTAACAATATCTTACTATGTAGTCCCGACTTGGTACTCATTATGTAGCCCAGACTGGCCTCAAACTCATGGCAGTCCCCACCTTAACTTCTTGAGTACTAAGGTTACAGATGTGCACCACCACACCTGACCAAGAGAATGTGATTTCATAACAGTGGTAGCAGAAGCACCCCAAAAGAAAGGCTGCACAATGTCTGGCCTTGCCTAGCAGTTCTGAAATCATGTGACTCCCTTTCAAGAGCAAGTGACGGGAATCCAGCCTAGACTTGGGGACATGGTGAGGGATCCTGGTACTTCTTGTGGTCCTCCAGCTACAGGACACAGTGACATGGCCTGCCTATCCTCCCTCCAGGGTCACTGCCTATCTCTGGAGTCCTGCAAGCTCAGGACTCTGAGATGATTGCCCCATCCCCAGTTGAGAATATGCTGCTGCTTGGACTCTCCAGCAGGGAATCCCAGCTTAGAGGAGCACTCTGTCACCCTATTGGTGTGGACAATTCCAAGGCATGAATCCCTGATTGGCCCACGGGGCAGGAGTTCGTAATGGAGCAGAGAGGAGGATGCTGGGAAATGAGAAGTCACTCTCTCAGGCACGTATGAGACCGTTTCACGCATGAAGCTCCCCACACCTTTACCCCACCCTCTACACAGTATTCTTGAAAGCCATTGAACTTGGAACTATTGAGGAAAGGCAGTCTTCAACCAAAGGAACAAGACAAGCAAGCAGAAGAGGCAGGCTATAGAAAACAGCCTAACCAGAGGTGCAGAAGGTTCCCACCATGATGGCAAAGGGGAATTCCAGAATAGCAAATCCTGGACTCTGGAGAGCAAGGGTCACAGCTGGGATACTGATTTAGGAGTTCCTGGCCTGCAAGGCTGGCGTCATCATTGGGCCTCTGCATTGTCGCTTTAGCCTGAGGAGACTATAAAAGCTGTGTTCCAGCCCAGCAAGCTCCAGCTGAGGAAGACCTGAGATGCAAGGCAAGGAATCCAAACCACTGGGGATGTTAAAGGGTCCCAGTGGTGAGAGCAGCACCTAGAGGTGCTGTGGGACAATGGCCTGTACCCTGTCACTTGTATAAATAGCCAGGCAAGAAGTATAGGTGGGGTGACCAGGCAGGAAGTAGAGTCAGGACAATGAGAATTCTGGGAAGAGAGAAGTTTCAGTCTGCAGTCATCACCCAGACAGAGAGGAAGCCAGACACAGATCAAGCAAGATGTGACTGCCTCACTAAAAAAGAGACCAAGCCATGTGGCTAACACAGACAAGAATTATGGGTTAACGTAAGTTATAAGAATTAATAAGAAGCCTCAGATACTAGGCCAATCAGTTAATAATTAATGTAGACCTCTGTGTGATTTCTTTGTGACTAAATGGTTGCCTGACCAGACAGAACCAGGTAGGACAGAAAACTTGGTCAACAAATGGCGCCCAACATGGGGCTGATCAAATTCACTTAAAAGCCTGAGAGAGCTTGGGATGTTATTGATAGGAAAGAATAGAGTTAAGCATGGCTTCTTGATATCAGCACTTTCTTGGGTGGGCTCTGCTTGCTAGAGGCAAGAACTCTCATTTAAGAGAGGCTTCCTGACTCAGCTTTCACTACAAAACCTTGCAGCTCTTTTAAGAGGTCCTGCCATGAAACACTTAAATGGTGTTGATGAAAAGCTGACTGCATACTTTTTGGCGGTGGCAGGGACCTTGAAATTCCATAGAGTTGTGGCAATAAACATGGTTCCAAGCAATACTTCTACCATAGGCTAGACTCTCAGAAAAAAAAGCTGAGGAATGGACTGGATCCAGCCGTCAGAGCCACGGCTTTAATCTTAGCCACATCACTTAGCAAATTAAAAACTCATGTGGTCAGAAAAAGAGAGATATACAGTAAAGATAGATTCAAAGATGAAGAAAACCTCTAAACATTTTACTGTGTGTTTAAAAATATATGTAGGCTTGGGAAAAAAAAAGATAAAATACTTAAAAGAAAAAGCCATGTGGTGGTGGCACACACCTTTAATCCCAGCACTCTGGAGGCAGAGGTAGGTGGATCTCTGTGAGTTCGAGGCCAGCCTGGTCTACAAGAGCTAGTTCTAGGACAGGCTCCAAAGCTACAGAGAAACCCTGTCTCAAAAAAAAAAAAAAAAACCCAACACACACCTTTAATCCCAACACTTGGGAGGCAGAGGTAGACAGATCTCTGTGAGCTCAAGGACAACCTGGTCTACAGAGTGAATTCCAGGACAGCCAAAGATACTCAGAGAAACCTTATCTCAAAAAGCCAAAAATTAAAAATAGAAAAGAAAGAAGTAGAGGTTAAAATAAAGCCACATAAAGATAAAAAATACACAGAGAATCTGGATACTGTATGTTATTGTGTTCTCTTTAAATTGTTTGATGACTGAGGAAGGAACAAAAGCTGCTAAAAGGCATTTGTTTATAAAAGCTGCTGGATTAATCCAATATATATATATTAATCCAATATATATATATTAATCCAATATAATATATATATATTTCTTTGACTTTGACAATATATAATCCAATATATATATATTAATCCAATATAATATATATATATATATTTCTTTGACTTTAAAATTTAAGTCAAAAGATATATTACTTTGGAGAAGAGGTTTTTGCTTTGTTTCCACAGGAAATGAGGGACTGTGGATTCATTCTGCATTAAGAAAAATCAGGTTTGACCAAGGAAGACCCCCCCTGAGAAATCTCTGATAGGAGTGGATAGCCCAGATGTCTGACTTCTACATCCAGAACAGCTCAAAGACTGCTGCCTGAGATAATCAAACCTCACAAGATGCTCCAGTCAGGACTTAGTCATAATTCTAAATTTTCTTTAGGTCCCCATAAGATTATCAGCGCCCCCAATCAGCAGGACATATCCTGGAAAACTATGCCCCCATTCCCAAAAATTGAATTATGGATATTTATCTTTGTTTAGAATGTTAGTTACCAGATGTTATGAAAAATGATCTGGATAAAAAGCTAAACAAAGGAGATTCTATTCAGAGTTCTTGTGGTTTTTTTTAAGGGGGAAGTGCTATGGGACAATGGTCTGTACCCTGTCACTTAATAAGAAACCTGAGAGGGCTGGAGAGATGGCTCAGAGGTTAAGAGCATTGCCTGCTCTTCCAAAGGTCCTGAGTTCAATTCCCAGCAACCACATGGTGGCTCACAACCATCTGTAATGTGATCTGGTGCCCTCTTCTGGCCTGCAGGCATACACACAGACAGAACATTGTATACATAATAAACAAACAAACAAACAAACAAACAAACAAATATGAATGAGTGAATGAGTGAATGAGTGAATATGTGAATGAGTGTGTACTTGCTGGAAGTGTATATATGCGCACACATGTGTGTGTATGTGTGTGTATGCACATGTGTGTGTGCATGCATGTGTGTGTGTGTGTGTGTATACGTGTGTGCATGCGCTTGTGTGTGTGCTCTGAAGCCAGAAGTTGATACTGGATGTCTTCTTTGATCCCACTTCCCTCTCTCTTCTCTTTCTTTCTGTCTCTCTCATACATAAGAGACTCTATGTGTTACAGATTTGAATTCACATCCTCACATCAAGTTTGTAAAACAGGCATGTCATCAACTGAGTCATCTCCTCAGCCCCTTTTAAAATGTTTACTGTTTAGAGCCGGGCGGTGGTGGTGCATGCCTTTAACCCCAGCACTTGCGAGGCAGAGGCAGGCGGATCTCTGTGAGTTCGAGGCCAGCCTGGTCTATAAGAGCTAGTTCCAGGACAGGCTCACTACAGTGAAACCCTATCTCTAAAAACCAAAAAAAGTTTATTGTTTGTTAGATGTGTATCACTCCAGTCCTCACCAGGTCTCGTCCACTAGAGCTGCTCAGAGTCCAGGCCCAACAAGGGCGGAGCCTGCAGGGTAGGGGGCAGCAGCTCTGTCTCTGGTCACCCATGATGTCAAAGCTGGAGACGTGGAGTTCTATGTGGTCCCAGTTCCTCTGCACCAGAACCATGCTAAATGTTTCCTTGTCAATCTTCTTGGCTGGCATCTCCTCTCTCTTCCCCGACAAAGTCACATCAGAACAAATCCCTACACCTAACTCCTATTCCAGCTCACTTCCATGTCCAAACCCCAACAGACAGATGCCCACAGAGATACTTTATGTTGATCATATTTAATTGGAGAAGGATGTCTTATCTGTGTGGCAGGGTCTCTCTGTATAGTCTAGCCTGGCTTCAAACTCTGGCTCCTTCTGCCTCCAGTCTCTCTAGTACTAGGATTATAAGCGTGTGCCACCATAACTGGGTAAAGTTGTCTGTCTGTTTATTGTAGTGATGTGGTGAGCAGGCCTGCTTTTCATCCCGCCCGACTTCCACATGGCTAGCTTTACACCCGAATGTAAATTGTATTCCTTTAAACACTGCTTGGCCCATTAGTTCTAGCCTCTTACTGGCTAACTCTCATATCTTGCTTAACCCATTTCTATTAATGTGTGTAGCACCACGAGGTGGTGGCTTACCGAGAAAGATCTTAACCTGCGTCCATTTTGGAGAGGAGAGCTATGGTGTCTGATCATGGTGACTGACCCACTTCCCTTCCTCCCAGCATTCTGTTCTGTCTTCCCTGCCTACCTTTGTTCTGACCTATCTAAGGGCCGAGACAGTTTCTTTATTAACCAATGAAATCAACACAAAACAGAAGACCCACCTACATCAGTTTATCAATGTAGAGTCAGACTTCTAAGCCATACTGGAGACTCAGGTTCCTTTCCTGGCCAGAACACAGAAGGAAGGTGGGAGAAACAGAGTTTGGGCATTCCAAACCCCCAGAGCACAAGTGCACCCTCTGCTTCACTAGGAGCCAGACCTGCAGCTGGTCCTGCTTTGCCTCAGCCTTTCCAGTGTCCCCTCCCTCAGCTTCCCCGGGGAGCTTCCAACCCAGGGTTTCACATTCTTTGCAGCCTCCTCCTCCACCTTCCCCATTTCCTCCTCCTGTTTCTTCTCTATATCAGTCCTAGTCTTCTGTGGCATTGGGGCTGGGACCCAGGGCCTTGAACATGGTAGCTAAGCCCTTTGAGACATCCCTAGACTTGGCCTCCTCTTTTTTTCCCCCCAAGATTTATTTATTATGTATACAGTGTTCTGCCTGCATATATGCTTGCAGGCCAGAAGAAGGCACCAGATCTCATTACAGATAGTTGTGAGTCACCATGTGGTTGCTGGGAATTGAACTCAGGACCTCTGGAAGAGCAGCCAGTGTTCTTAACCTTTAAGCCATCTCTCTAGCCCCTGGCTGTCCTGGGTTTGTAGACCAGGTTGGCCACAAACTCACACAGATCCTCCTGCTTCTGCCTCCCAGGTACTGGGATTAAAGATGCATGCCACCACTGCCTGGCTCAGTGTGAGATTTTAAGCACACACACACACACAAACCATGTTCTGGGTTGATATACTCTAGTTATCAAGAACAGTTAACCAGAAGTGAACTACAGAAGCAAAAAAGCAAGGTTAGCACATTTAGAAACTACCCCAGAACTGTGGACTTTGATGGACAAGGTCTTTGTTCCAGTTTCCGGGGGTGGTGCTGTCTGCGGGCTGAGTTTATGGCCTGAATGACTCTCTGTCACAGTGTCGGTTGCGGTTGCGCTGCTGCCTGGGGGACTTTTACACCTCAGTTGCAGCAGGGTATGGAAGATGCCAGTGCCATGGGACGACCACCAAGGACAGTAGCCATCATAGAATGGAGTTAGGCTGAGCCTAGAAGACAAGCTGTGTGCACTGCAGAGGTGGAGAGAGAAGTGGCCCATTCCTTCCTTAGAGGAGCCCGGAAGACTGTGAGCATCTGGGCACTGGGCACCGACTTATTTATGATATCAGACTTCGGATTTGCTTTGTTTAGATGGTAACAGTGCCCTGCTTCTCTATTTAGCTGACTTTTTTTTTTAAACAGGAGCTCATGGTTGAGAGACTTTAAAAGATTTTCAGAGAGATTTTGGATTTTGGGGGGAGGCAGGGACTCACTCTGTAGCTCTTGCTGTATGGAACTCTATGTAGATCAGGCTCCTCTCGAATGCAGGGCCTCCCCAATCCTGCAATTAAAGGTGTGTGCCACCATGCCCTACGGGACTTTGGATTTTTAAAGAAACTTTGGGTATTTTAAAGAGACAGAATTTTCAAAGTACTGAAATTGTAGAGACTGAAACATTTGAAGTCTATCCTATGTCTATATTGCGATATTAATCTGAGATCTTGGGGATGAAGGAAAGGCTGTTGTTAGTGTTGTATTCGGGTGTCAAGTTGACAAGGGGTCAGTTGTCCTGACTAGTTTTCTGTCCACTTGACACAGCTGGAGTCAATTCAGAAGGGAGAGTCTCAACTGAAAACACTCCTCGTAAGATTCAGGCGCAGGCAAATCTGTGCTGCATCTTCCCAGTTACCCGTTGGTGTGGATGGCCCAGCCCATTGTGGGCAGTGCAGGTGTCTCAGATCTGTGGGAAAGTAGGCTGAGGGAGCCAGAGGAGCGATCAGAACTCCTCCTTACAGGTAAAGTTATGGCTGGCCTTGTGGGTGGTGGAAATTGAACCCAGGTCCTCTGGAAGAGCAATCAGTACTCTTAACCACCAAGCCTTCTCTCCCGCCTCCTAATTCAATATTTAATAAACACACACACAGTTATATCTGTAGTAATGAGGATGGATCCCAGGGCTTCCTGCAGGCTCCGGGCAAGTGCTCTCCTTGTGAGCTATATCCCGAGCCCCCAAATGTTGTGTGTGTATGTAGGTTGCATGTTTGTTGGAAATTAAACTCAGAGCCTTGAGTATGCTAGGCTAATGTTCACAAAATGTTTCTAATATCCATTTTGCAAGATTCACAAGAATTTAAGCATCAGCCTAGAAGCTCAACTATACACATGGATTCAATCATCAGGGTGTCGAGGACTGAGGCGCTGCACGTGGCCGCTAGGGGGCAACAGACACAGAGATTCGCAGCTGGAAACCCAAGAGGTGGCAGGATCTCCTTCCTACCTTCTCGGCTCACGAACCGGAGTGGCGGAGTGGCGGGGATCCCGGTGCTTCCAAAGGCCGGCTCGCAGTTACCAGGCTGTCCATGAGCATTTTACTAAGTGGCCCTGCCATTCGAGAAAGCCCCAACAGCCACTGAACCCCACCTGGCTGCCTCTCTTGCTGGACGTCATCCCACAGACCTTGCGGGCATTCGGTGAGTGGTGTTCATATTTCCCCGTCTGGGCATCCGCAGAAGTCCAGATACTAATTGGCTGGAGTTAATTAACTGCCGGTCTCTTGGTTTATATTTTTCGCCCAGCTGGATATTGAGACGGCCCTTGGAGGAGCACTTCCCTGAGTCACCCTGGCGGACTGCACCTGGACCACACAGCTAGGGGCCCCTGTTCCCTGTTCAGCTGAGGCCAGAGGGTTAAGAAGAGGAAGTCTGGTTTCACACCACAGCATGACCTTGGACAGAGCATTTAGCTCGCTGGGCCAATGCTCCATCAGCAGACATGCCCGCTTCCTTGGTGTCCAGGCTCTGTTTCCTCCTTTTCCGGTAACTAGCTTCCAGAAAGTACTACTGATACAACAGTAGAGTTTGTTGTGCACTGGCTTAGGAAGAACTCTGTCTTGTAAGAATTCTAGAATGCAGATAGAGGACAGAAATGGGGTAAATGGGGTACTGATGTTTGGGGGGGGGGGGTCTGCTTTAAGGTAGGCCCGTTTCTGCAAGACCAAGTAAGGTTTGGCTAGGATCGTGTTAGCACACAATTAAACTCTAGTAGGTCAAGATTGTTCTAATGTGTCATGGTAGGAGAGTCTCATAGTCTTGGGAAAGTCTGTGATTCAGTGGACTTTCCTGAACTCGACAGCAAGGTTATTTACAAAGTTTGCCTTCCTGGACAAGTTTTTCCTGGCATAATTAAGTCACAATACGTGCATAGTTTTGAGCTTCACCTGGTGTGAGGTGGAATTCTTTGGTTTATTTTATTCTTTCAACAGTCTCGTGTGGCCCGTGTCAGCCTCAAACCTGCTGTGTAGTCCAGTGTGATGGTCTGAAGGAGAATGGTCTCATAGACTGACATATTTGAATCCTTGGTCCCCAGCCAGTGGAACTGTTTCAGGAAGGATTAGGAGGTGTGGCCTTCCTGGAGGAGGTGTGTCAGTGGGGGTGGCTGTGGGGTTTCAAAAGCCAATACCATTCCCAGTTAGCTCCCTCAGCCCCACCCCCCAGTGGTTGTATCTCAAGATGTAAGCCCTCAGCTTCTGCCCAGCACCATGCCTGCCTGCCTGCTGCCTGCTCCCCACCACGATGGACATGGACTCTGACCCTTTGAAACTGTAAGCCCCAAACAAATGCTTTCTTTGATAAGTTGCATTGGTCACGTGTCTCTTCACAGAAGGAGAAATGTGACTAAGACACCCATTTTAAGCTTGAACTCCTAATCCTCCTCCATCCCCCTGGTGCAGAGACACAGGCATGTGTATCCCATGCAGCTGAGACTTGCCAAGATCTTAAAAAGGCCCTGTGACATCTGAGTCCTGCCTTCCTACTAGGAAGCTGTGTAAAGGGGGCCAGTTCTCTCCTGAGCTCCTGCCCTCACGCGTGTAGTGGGGAAGGTGGCGCCTTGGACACGGGTAGTAGAGTGAGGTGGGGGAGCCGTGTTGAACATAGCTGCCAGAGTTGTTTTGAATGAAGTTCCAGAAGGTTCTGGGGGCACTTCAGTCCTGCAAACTGTGAATCCGGGACAACAGACATTGTGCGAGGTCGCGGTCCAAAGGAGGCCCTTAGGAAAGTGTGGGTGTTGCTCAGATTGAGAGGAAGCGGAAGAAATGAGAAAACCAAGCACTAACGGAGCCCAGGATGCTGGGACTCCTTTGAGTCCCTTCTTGTTCTCAGTATTTAGCAAGCAGTTCTTTTTCTTTTTATTATTATTTTCGTTTTGTTTGTTTGTTTTTGGAGACAGGGTTTCTCTGTGTAGTGTTGACTGTCCTGGAACTCCCTCTGTACACCAGGCTGGCCTTGAACTCACAGAGATCCGCCTGCCTCTGCCTCCCAAGTGCTGGGATTAATGGTGTGCACCACCACTGCCCGCCAAGCGAGCAGCTCTTTACAGCCTGGATGTTGTAGAATATTATCTTAAGATGTGCTACATTTGTTTATCCTGTGGAACATTTGTTTTAATGATACAAAGATGTGTTGTATTCTTTTACATTGCATTTGTTTAGCTTTGTGAAGCTGTGATGCTTTGCCTGCCCAAAGCATCTGATGGGCTAATAAAAAGCTGAACGGCCAATAGCTAAGCAGGAGAAAGGATAGGCGGGGCTGGTGGGCAGAGAGGATAAACAGAAGGAGAAATCTGGGAGGAGAAGCTGGAGGAGGACACGGGGGCCAGTCACCCAGTCACACAGCCAGCCACAGAGCAAGAGTGAAAGGAAGACAGACAGAGGTAAGGGAAAGGAGAAAAGCCAGAGGCAAAAGGTAGATGCGGCAATTTAAGTTGAAAAAAGCTGGCTAGAAATAAGCCAAGCTAAGGCCTGGCATATATAAGAAAGAATATCCTCTGTCAGATTTATTTGGGAACTGTGTAGTGGGCACCCCAAAAGAGTAAAGAGTAAAAGCAATCAACTGTACCTGGAGCTATCAGGTTTGCAAGAGACCCTTGAAGTCCCCAGGCATCTAGCATCTATCTATCTATCTATCTATCTATCTATCTATCTATCTATCTATCTATCTATCCATCTATCTATCTCCTAGTTAGTTTGTTAGAGACAGGCTCTCCACTCCGTAATCCTGGCTGGCCTGGAAACTCACAGTATTCTATCTTCTTGTCTCTGCCTCTCAAGTGCTGGGTTTCAGGCTTGTACACACAGGGGCAGCTGCCTTCACCCTGCTGGCAAATCTGCGCACAGCCTAGTGCGAAACTAAAGCAGAGGACGCCAAGTGACACTGTGAGGTCAGGGAAGTGGCTCTTTTTTTTCTTATGTTTTTAAGATTTATTTATTTGTTTGTTTGTGTGTGTGTGTGTGTGTGTGTGTGAGAGAGAGAGAGAGAGAGGAGAGAGAGAGAGAGAGAGAGAGAGAGGAGAGCATATTCTTTTTCGAGCATGATCTGATAGGTTACATTATTGACAGCTATAAATAGATTTACAACCTATGACCTAGCTATTTCCCTTCTAGGAATCTAACTTGAGGAAGTAATTGGAGATGCTTTCAAAGATGTTTTAAGCAAGTTTTATTGAGACATTATGTGTAACAGTAAAAGCAATGAGTGTCCAGCCTGAGAAGACACGAGGTTAAGTAAGTGTTGCGTTTTACAATGGAATATTATGTAGACATTAATAACCATGTTATGAGTGACTTACTGATATGTGAAGGTGCCAGACTGTATTATAATTTAAAATCCAATTAGTGTAGTAGTATGATTACAATAATATAAAATAAAATATATCATCTATAACTTGTTTAATTAAGTAAAAATTTTGAGACTTTTAATTGATCAGTGATTTTTTTTAGATTTTTTTATTTTTTATGTGCATGAGTGTTTTGTCTGTCTTAGTTACTGTTCTATTGCTGTGAAGAGACACCATGACCAAGGCCACTTAAAACAGAAAGCATTTAATTGGGAGTTTGAGAGAGACTGGGCCTGGCGTGGGCTTGATTAAGGGTTCTTGCTTCTCTTACAGAGGACTCATATTTAGTTTTCAGCATCCATACTGGGCAGCTTGCAACCATCTCTAACTCTAGCACCCCGGGGATTTAACACTGTCTTCTGACCTCCTTGGGTATCCACACGTACCTTGGATATGTGCACATAGACACATACATATAAATAAAAAATAAATCTTAATAATTATCTTACAGAGCAATCAAATACAGTATTTAGAATCTTTCGAGACAGGGTTTCCCTTTGTCGCTTTGGAGCCTGTCCTGGAACTCACTCTTCAGACAGGCTTCCCTTAAACTCACGGAGATCTGCCTGCCTCGGCCTCCCGAATGCTGGGATTAAAGGTGTGCACCACCAATGCCCAGCAAGGCAGGACAAGGCAACCCAGTAGGAGGAAAAGGGTCCCAAGAGCAGGCAAAAGAGTCAGAGTCACCACCATTCCCATTGTTAGGAGTATTATAAAAAAAAACCCAACTAAAGCCAGGTGGTGGTGGTGCACACCTTTAATCCCAGCACTTGGGAGGCAGAGGCAGGCAGATTTCTATGAGTTTGAGGCCAGCCTGGTTTACAGAGTAATTTCCAGAACAATCAAGACTTCACAGGGAGACCCTATCGCAAAACAAAAAAACAAAAAAACAAAAAAACAAAACCAAAGCCAGCTAAACAACCATAGCATGTATGCAGAGGACATAATGCAAGATCTGTGGTTGTCACTTGGGTCTCTGTGAGCCCCTGTGAGCCCTGCTTAGCTGATTCTGTGGGCCATGTTCTCTTGGTGTCCTTTGACCTCTCTGGCTCCTACAATCTTTCCTTCTCTTGTTCTGTAGGTAGAGCCAGAGCTCTGCCCAAAGTTTGGCTGTGAGTTTCTGCATCTGCTCTGTCTCGTGATGTTTATCCACACTCCATCAGAACGGCGTGATGTAAGCAAGGCTGTCGCAGGGTCTGGAGCACAGTGCCCAGATTCACTGGCATCTTCTCCGCCTTCCTAGTGTTCATGCAATGTGGAAGGCAGATGTAGGTGGGGGAAAGAAATGAATCAAGGATGTTTCCCCAGCCCAAGTCTTGAGCAACTGGGGAATCATGCTGCCAATTTCTGAGCCAGGAAAACCCGAGCGTGCATCTCTTTGAGAAACCTGCTCAAAGTCCAGGTTCTGGTGCCCAGGTCATGGCTTGAAGGGACAGGTGTGGAAGCGGGCATGGGAGTCAGTGGCCCCAGCACACAGGATGACCACTCTTTGCTGCTGCTGCTCCCCTCACACACCTGCAGCCTCCCACCCTTGCCGTCAGCCTCCTGGCTGCAGAAACAGCCATGCTGACTGGCCCCAAGGTGCTCATTAGCAGCAATTAGCAGAACCACTCATTTCCCTGGGGGGAAGAGGAGGAGGAGAAACAGGTTGGGAAGTAGCTCCCACCCTGCGGGGGTGGCCCAAGCTGGTTTTTCCCTGTTTCCTCTGTAGCAGGCATGACGTGGCTGCCCAGGTCACACCTGGGGTGGGGGACAGCTGGGCCACGGCTCAGAAGTGCCCCCCCCAAGGCAGAGACGTGCAGCTTCCAGCTATGTGTTCAGCTCACCCTGGAACTAAAGCAGGGCCATGGCCTTACACCACCCTCCACTCTCCAGCCAGGCTGAAGCCCCGTGCGGCCAGGTCCTCTTACTCCTCTGTGAGTCTCAGAGACCTCTGACCAGGAGATAACCCCAGCCATACCTCTATGTCGGAACTCAGAGGTCCTACCTCTTGTCCAGTGAGTCAGGATGAGTCGCCAGGAGTGTGAGGAAGAGTTTAGCCTGGGCCACGTCCCCAGCTGGACTCTGCCTGGCTCCCTCTGGACCTTCTGGCTCTGTCCAGGGGATGACCCGCTTTGTGGCATCAGCTACCTGATAGAGCCCAACTGATATCAAGATGCTACTGTGATGACAGCCACTTGAAGTCTGCAAATTATGTGGATATCGTCAGTCCTGCCAGCGGGCAGACCCAGCTTTAGCAAGCCCATCACCAGCACTGCTAGCCCATGTTATTAGTTCATCGTTAGTCCCGCCTTGACTGGCCTGGTACTGTCCGTGTAGCCCAGCTGCCTCCGACCTGATACAGTCCTCTTGCCTTGGTCTCATGGGTGCTGGGGTTACCACCACATCTATCTGTCTATTTTAAATTTGATTTTTGTCGTGGTTCTGAGCTGTGGATCTGTGGCTTTCCTCGTGGCAGACAAGTTACCTGTCACCCTACTCTGAGAGATCTCCCCTCAGGCTGTGTCCCTCTAATTAGCAGGCGATTTTAAGGACAATCAAAGTGCAAAGGGAGCTCCAGGCTCACCTGTGAGTCACCTTGAAGTGAGGGAAAGAAGCCACTCTCTCTAGCAGCGAGGGGCATAGGGGGGAGAGTCCTGGAGCCCAGGACTATTCCTGTGGGAGGGCTGGACACTTCTTCCCCAGACCCCCTTCCAGGCTGGTGGGCATTGTCCATGAGCACCGTGAAGTCAGTGTGGAGAAGGAGATTAACACTCAGAACTCCAGAAGCCGACTTCTCTTTTCTTTTATAAAGCTTTGATTTTATCGTTAAAATTATTACTTATTTTTTTCTCATGATAGGGCTCCTCTACTTAGCCCAGGCTGGACCTCAAGATCCTTCTGCCTCAGCCTCCCAAGTGCAGGGACAGCAAGTGTGGATCATCACACCCGACTCCAGCCAACTCACTGAAGATACAAAGGCTGAAAACACACCTTCCAGGCAGCTTCCGGAAGGGAAGAACTCCGAAGGAAGATGGAGAAAGTAAAGACACAAGGGGAGCCCCAAAGGCAAGGATAAAAGCAGCTGAGGAAAATACCTGAGCCTCTTGGTGGAACCCAAGAGCCAGCCAGGCTACATATTCCAGGAAGACAGTGTCAGCCTGATGCTCTGGGAGTCACGGGATCAGCATGGAGCTCAGAAGCCTAGCACCCAGAATCAGATAGCTAAGCCTTGTCTGTGTTCAGAAAGCGTGGGATGGTATATGTTGGGGATCCCTGAGAGGACAGGAAGGCGGGCTGAGCAGAGAGAGCAATTCTTAGTCTCCACCCGTAGGAAATGCTGAGAACTTCGTTACAGGAAAGCTTTGTTCTCTGGGCTCAGGGGTGGGAAGTTCCCAGACTGCAGAGCTCAGCATTGGGAAGAGGAGATGGAAGAAAGGGTGTCATGGGTCTGCACTATGCAGCCCCATCCTGACTTCCTTGTCACCGGAGAGCTGTGGGGCAGTGTGGACTCAGGTGTGGTGGTTTGGATGAGAGGGGTCCCATAAGTCTCCAGCATTGAACACTCAGTCATCAACGGTTGTTTGAAGAGGGTTAGGTATGTTCTGGCTGGAGGAAGTATGTTACTTGGGGAGGGCTTTGAGGTTTCAAAAAGATGCCTACAGTTTCAAGTGAGATCCCTCTGCTTCCTGTTTGTGGATCAACATGCGTGTGAGCTCTCAGCCGCTATCCTGCCACCTTTTGCCTGCTACCTCCACTCTGCCCTTCTGGACTCTGACCCTCTGGAACTGTAAGCCCTAAATAAACTCTTCTGCAAGTTGTCTTGGGCATGGTGTCTCCTCACAGCCTTAGAAACGTAACTAAGACAGTTGACTTCTCATAGGAGGGGCAGAGGGACAGAGCTCTGGGGAAGAGCTGAGAAGGGCTAGAGGAGCCTGAAGGAAGGCAAAGAAATGTGAGGTCCAGGGCATGGGGACTTTGGGAGGGCTCTGAGGGGGGACCACACCCCAGGACTGGGTTGGAGTCCTGAAGGACCCGAGTTTCTGAGAGGCAGAGAAGCCCCAGTGCCTTGCTGTTTCCAAGGCAAAAGGTTCCCAGAACAGCTGGGAGTGTGATCAAGTGGGAGGAGGGACATCAGAGAGCAGTGCTGCCTCAGTAATCCAGTATCCCCTGGGCCACCCAGACCAGGTGCCTCAAAAGCATGCATGCCCAGTAGGGCAGTGAGACTCACATGTGTGCCCCTCTCTTGTCTAGCCACAGTGATAAAACAGCTGTCAGAAGCAGCGGAAGGAAGGCTCACAGCTGGGGGCTGGGGGAGGGCGGGATACCGTTCCTCACAGCATGTCCCCAGGGCTCCCAGCCTTGGCTGCCAGTCAGGAGGCGGAGAGAGGAGAATTGATGGTGCCCATCGGGCTTTCTCCTGTCTCCTCTTTTATTCAGACTGGGCCCTCAGCTCAGGGGATGGTGCTGCCCACAATCAGACTATATGGTCCTCCTTCAGCTAAGCTTCTCTGGAAATACCCTTGGCAGGTCACAAAGTATGTCTGCCAAGTGATTCCAAATCCGAACATCTATCACAAACCAGAAACCCTCTGTTTCTCAATTTGATACCCAAACACATCAATTTATCTGTAACATTGTTTTTTTTTTTTTTTTTTTTTTTTTTTGGTTTTTCGAGACAGGGTTTCCCTGTAGTTTCTAGAGCCTGTCCTGGAACTAGCTCTTGTAGACCAGGCTGGCCTTGAACTCAGAGATCCACCTGCCTCTGCCTCCCGAGTGCTGGGATTAAAGGCGTGCGCCACCACCGCCCGGCTATCTGTAACATTTTACCCTTTCCCTCAAGGCTCGAATTTAGGTTATTTGTAGGAGGCCCCAAAATCTTTTGTTTTTGAGACAGGGTTTCTCTGTGTAGCCCTGGCTATCCTGGAACTTGCTCTATAGATGAGGCTATCTTCAAACTCAGAGATACCTGCCTCTGCCTTCTGAGTTCTGGGCTTAAAGAACTGTCTGGTAGGTCCCCAAATCTTACTAGTTCTAATATTGTTAAAAAGCTGAAATCTCTTCTGAGACTCAAAGCAGTGTTTGGTGAGTCCCTGTAAATAGAGAGAGATATTCAGTCATAATGTTTTCAATATAAAATGGCACAGGGTAGTTTCTCCCTTGGTGCTGCCTACAAGGTGGCTGCCACCTTGTGTGCAGCGTTAAGGCTGCCCTTCAACCTCTGGTGGAGCCCAAAATCCTCAAAAAGAGGTTCAAGCAGTTCTCCTGGCACCAGTCAGACTGATACCTCACAATTAATCAAAACTGGCAGAAAACCCAGAATTATCATCAACAGGGGCGAGAGAAGACTCAAGAGCAACATCCTGATGCCCAACATTGAGGATGGGAGCAGCAAGAAGACCAAGCACACGCTGCCCATTGACTTGAGGAAGTTCTGGTCCTCGTAGGGAGCTGGAAGTGCAACAGATTTTACTGTGCTCAGTCACTCAAGTTTCCTCTAGGAACCACAGAGCCACCACAGAGCCACCACAGAGCCACCACAGAGCCACCACAGAGCCACCACAGAGCCACCACAGAGCCACCATAGAGCCGCACAGCTGGGGTCGGAGCCACTAAGGCCAACACCAGGCTCACGGTGAAGAAAATGCATAGGCTCACATGCTGTTTTAGGCTCACATGCTGTTTTATTTGTGCTTATGTAAATCTGCAAAAACAAACCTACTGAATGATACAAAGTAAGTAGTTCCACTCCATAAGGGAGGAATGTAGGGGTAGCGAGGGAAAACTGGATCAAAGCAAGGTGGGGATTTTGAAGGAACACCCTGTAGTTTGTGCCCGGCATCTGGGGCTGCTGGTGGCCTCATCCGGGTTCCAGCAGGTTTGGGCACTCCACTCTTCCCGTTCTGCAGCCTGCAGTACACGCAGCCTCTCTCAGGTCAGCTCTGTTCTCTGCCTGCAGCTTTCCTTGGCGGATGTTCTAGCCCAGGCATAGCCAACACCCTAGGGCAGTGGTTCTCAACCTTCCTAACACTGTGACCTCTTAATACAGTTCCTCATGTTGTGGTGACTCCCAACCATAAAATTATTTTGGTTGCTACTGCATAACTGTAATTTTGCTACTGTTATGAACTGTAATGTAAATATCTGATATGCAAGATATCTGATATGTGACCCTTATGAAAAGGTCGTTGGACCCAAAGGAATTGCAACACACACAGGTTGAGAATCATCACCTAGGGTCCCTACAATTTAGGGTTCACTTTCATAGCTCTATAGAATGGCCTCCTTGCCAGGAAGCCAACCTTGACACACATTACCTGGCCTCAGTGATCTGCAACCCTGGTGCAAGCTTGCATGATCTGGGCGTTACGCGGATGACACTGTGAAGGGCTGATCCCACCTCAGCGTGTAGTCTGGTCTCTGTGAGCCTCGTCAGCTGAGCCTCGTCAGCTGAGCCTGAGAAAACACTACCTATGCAGTTTCTAGCAGGGAACCCTTCAGTTCTCAATCCAGGCTCTCTCTGTCTTGTCTTCCTGGCAGGTGCTACTGTTTCTCTGTAATGGTGCCAATCTAGTTACACTTACAGCGGCTTCCTGCACCCATCTTTCCTGCACCCATCTCTTGTTCCTGCACCCATCTTTCCTGCACCCATCTCTTGTTCCTGCACCCATCTCTTGTTCCTGCACCCATCTTTCCTGCACCCATCTCTTTCCTGCACCCATCTTTCCTGCACCCATCTCTTGTTCCTGCACCCATCTCTTTCCTGCACCCATCTTTCCTGCATCTTTAAACTCCTTCTCCTTTCCTTACCAAACTGCACATTTCCCTTGTATTTAGAACGTTCTCATGATGGAATTAATTAAAAGCAGGGGCAGCAACCATGCTGCAGCTTAGAGTTATGTTCACTCTACGGAACAACTAAGTCCATTACATTTGAAGTCAAGAATGAAGCCTTTCTCTGCCAGAGGATAGCATGAATGGCGGCCTGTAGTCCAGTTCTGAGTAGTCATATTCTCCTCTGGAATTCCATGAGCCCAACTTTTCCTAGTCACGTGTTTTTTCTGGGCAGTCTGGACTCTCAGCAGAATGGCTCATTAGACTGATAATATTCTAAGGGTTCTCGAGGTTACAACACCAAATCTTGCACATTCCTCTCACAAGCCACTGCAAAGGCCTGCAGACCACGTGGACAGATTCGGACAGCGATGGCCCTCTCGTTGGTACCAGTTTTCTGTGTTAGTTCCTTGTCCCTTTCTGTGACAGAATACTCACACTACAGAATGCCACTTTCCGAGTATGACTGGCTGCCACTGTCTTCGTCAGCACAGCGATGACCACTTGTAAGAGGCTCTGAGAACAGGCTTGAGGGCTGTCGATGTTCCTTTATAGAAGGAGGGGGTGGTCAGGGTCGTTAGACCCTCACCTGAGAGTCCACCTGCTCTCCTGCACTGTTTGGCCATTTGTATGTAACTCTGCCCTAATTGCAGCGTGGCCTTCAGTGCTAGAGTGGGAAGGTTAATGAAGAGGGGGGCGTTCTTTCTATGAAGCTAGGAGTAGTCATCATCCATGCAGGCTGAGACTTTCCGGAGGTGTGGCTGCTGTGGAGTCATCCACAATTCTGTGAAGTAACCCTCATCCATGATCTGTAAGGAAGCCCCAGTAAACTCATTGCTTCTTCCACAGCTTGGATTATAGTGGAACCCTATAGGAGGGGATAGACATGATTTTGGGATTTCCTTCAACGCCTGGGGGAAGCACCGGCAGCATCAGGAACAGGAGGCCAGCTGGGCGGGGTCTCATAACCAGGAAGCAGAGATGGATACTGATGATCAGCGGCTCCCTCCTTTCCCCCTTTATCCCATCTGTGCTGTCAGTCCAACAGGATCTGGAATCACTTGGGTGATGTGCCTCTGAACGTGCTTTTGGGGAGTTATCTCAGTTACATTAATGGATGTGGGAAGACCCATCAATAGCTGGGACTGGACTCTATTCCAGACAGTGGGTGTCATTTGACCTCCTCCCACTCCCGCAGCTTTGTCTTTCCTCCCTGATGAGTTTGTGAAGGAAAATAACCCGTTCTCCTTCAAGTCTGCTTTTGTCAGAGTTTTTTATCATATCAATGAAGAAATAACAAGGGAATCTAGGACCCCAGCCTGTGGGATGGTGCCATCCACATCAGTTTAAACAGCTTATGGAAACCCCTACAGACTTACCCAGGATGTGTCCTCCTAGGCTATTCCAAGTCCAGTCACCCCACAGACTCACCCAGGGATGTGTCTCCTAGGCTATTCCAAATCCAGTCACCCCACAGATTTACCCAGGGGATGTGTCTTCTAGGTGATTCCAGGCCAGCCACCTCACAGACTTCCAGAGGGGGTGTCTCCTAGGCGATTCCAGGCCAGCCAATTAATTTAACCATCACATCCTGCAAGGCCATCAGCCTTTCTTGCCCATTCACACAAATTCAACCTTTTCTTCACAAAGCCATGATGCTGCTGGGTTGATTCTTTCATAGGACTGGCCCCATTGGTGGTATAATAATACTTAAATCACTGGGAAGTTCCAACATTCAGGGAGAACAAGTGACTTTTTTATTTTGCTTCGTTGTGTTCTTCGAGTCAGGTTCTCATGTAGCCCTTGGACTCACCATGTAGCCAGGATTACCCTGAGTCTCTCCAATCCTCCCAAGTGCTGGGATTACAGGCCATGTTACACCGTGTCCTGTTTCATTTCATGTGGTGCTGGGGATTGAAGCAGGCCTTGTGCAAGCTAAACATTCTACTAACCTCAGTTAGTACATCTCCAACTTCACACCTTTGAGACAGCTTCTCCCTTTGTAGCCCAGGCTTTGTCTAGAAACTTGCTTTGTAGCCTAGGCTGCCTCACATTTGCAGAGATGTTGCCAGCTTGCGCCTCCCCTGTGGCTGGAATTACAGACATGGACAGCAAGCCTGGAGGATTCCCTTACTTTCAATTTCCATTTGAGTCACCAGGGCAGGTATCATTTTAGTTTTGTCACTAAGGTCAGGGTCCCCCTCTGTGACCCCCACCCCTGCTGCTCAGTAATGCCTGCCTGACTTACCTATTAGGCTGTGGTTTATTTCCTGCGATGACCCCGGGACTTATAGGTACGAGCCCCAGCAGGAGGAGGCGGTGCCCTGTAGGATAACTTGCTCAGAGTATGTCCCCTGACTCCCATACCCACGTCTGTCCCAAACCGCCACCGCTGGTGAGTCATGGTTTTGGCTTCAGCATCGCAAGCTCAGCTGGCCCTTAGCATGTAAATGCTTCCTGCAGCCCTATCAGACATCAACACCTCATGTGAATTGGCTTGGTATCCCCTGAGCACGCTGGCAGCGACTGCCGACTGCCGTGTGGGTGGCAGGGCTGGGTACCTCATCTATCTCTTGCATAGCGTGAAGATGCCCAGCTGGGATGCTGGGTGTGAGTCTGGTATATGGAGGCCCGCAGTAAATATTTTGCTGAATGTTGATTCATGCCAGGGGCTCCATCCCTGTTTCTTCAGGGACTGGTCTTCTTCACATCCTAGGAACTGGAGAGCTTGGCCCTTGGGGAGGGGGTGGGTCTCTTCCAAGCTTGTACCTGGAAATCTCCATCTAGCTTCTGGATAGCCTCTCATTCCCACAGAGCCCTTGTGCTGGGGCTTCTTTCTGGGCCACCCGTCTCAAAGAAGGCAACATACTGGGGTACGTGCCTCTCTCTTAGTTGCCCAGGGGCAATGACTCAGGAAGTGCCGAGGGCAGGAGGCTGCAGGTATTGGTCTCTAGCCTCTTCTCTTCTGCAATTACTTATTCCATTCAACAACATCTACTGAAACCCAGTGTGGCAGCGGGCAACAACTTGGATCTGAAAATGGCTGGGGGAGGCACCCTTCCTTCTCCTCAGGGAGTCACAGCACAAATCAAGGTCCATGCCACTGGCCACCTTGCTGTTAACTACTCATCCTGCTTCCTACCCCTGGGGGAGACGTGAGGTTTCCTGGGGTGAAGGACCTGAGCTCCATTCCTCACTGAGTGTCCCATGACCATAGCACAGGGCTTGTGGAATGAACCAGGGTGGCTAAGGCCCTCTGTGTCACAAGGGGGTGGGTTAGGGAGGTGTGGAGCAGCTGAAGGTGGCAGAAGTGGCCCTTAGGGGGAACCATGATGAGGCAAGTGCTCTTCCATATTTGTTCTATAACTTTGGGGGGTGGGGCACGTAGAGTAAGCTGGCCTCATCGTTGGGCTTGCTCCTGTAGGTGGACACCCACAATCACAGGGGGGAGAAGAATGATCGACTGGGGTTCCTGAGGCCACACATTTTGCGTGTTTGGAATGGGATGGGGCAGGGGCTCTCTGCCTCATCTTGCCTGCAGGTTTACCCCGACCTGCCTCGTGCCTCCTTCCCCGCACAATGGCCCATAGTCCCACACCCCAGTCTGTTTGCAGCCCACCAGTGCCCTGCATCACCTTGCCAGAGAGGGGCATACATATGCAAACTGGGCCTGCTACCTCTGTGGTTCTAAACAATTGAGGTGGGCAGCACAGGGCCCTGCAGGGCCAGCTCTGGACAGCTTGGGAGACACAGGCCAGAGAGCTCTCAAGAAAGCTGTGGCTGGCCCAGAGGCAGAAAGAGATCAACCTCTCTTTCTTTCCCTAGGAGCAGTGTTACTGTCCCTGTTCCCACACTTTTCTTTTCTTCAGAGCATGTGACCTGCGCCAGGATCAGGCACCTCTGATCCTGCTGGGGATACCGAGTTCTCAAGTTGACCCAGTGTCCAGTCTACTGACCTTCCCTGATTTTTCTTTAAATCTTTGGGGGACTTTGGACAGTATAAAGTAGGTACAGAGTCTCAGACTGAGGTATTATTTTTATTCAGCCTTGCTTCCTCCCACACCAGGTCTGCCCTTCTAGTGAGTCTAGTTTTAGACTCACACTGGACGGAGGGACATATACGTCGGGGGGGGGGCGCGTTGTGGGTTCCGCTTGAGGTGAGGAGGCAGGACACGATTCAAGAACGATTCACATCAGCCCACAGTACTGCAGCTTCCCAAAGCCTAGTTCCATGGTCCTTGTGTGTACAGGTTCCAGGATGTGATTCTTCCCAAGTATGGGGGCCATAGGCCATGGCTCCTGCTCAGAGTTGGCCTCTCCCGGGAGTTCAGGTAAGAAATGAGTCACTGAGGTTCACTGCTAGTGACAACTGGGACGGAAGTACCAGGGACCAACTTGGGCCAAATTACCAAGAAGGCCATCATGCCTCCCCCTTGGGGCCTGAGTCACAGCTTTCAGGGAAGTGGGCTAACGGGATTCCAGGCTTCAAGTGTTTGGATTGAGTCATGGAAGCAGCCAGGGTGCTGGACATGGGCCGTTAAGGAGCAAGATCCCCTGGCAACCCCAGCCAAAGGACCCCATGGGCTCCTAACACTCTCTGCCCCAGCTTGTAGCCACTCCAGGCTGAGCCACTTCCTACCCCAAGCGCTCGGCAAGCCGCAGGCAGGATCTCTGTTTCCCGAGATAGTCATTGATAGAGCCACGCTCTAGGCAGTCAACAGGTCCCTTCTGCCTCTCACAGGGTGCACCCTGGACACCCATCTTGAACCTGAGCCTGAGTCCCCCTTCTAGTTACTGCCCCTAGCCCCAGTAGCCGGTTGCTTCCTCCTGGTAACCCCGCCTCCTCCCTGACCCACAGTCTGGGTGGCCCAGTCACCAGCTGGGGGGACTGGTCCAACAGCATTCCTCCTCACAGGATAAAACCTAGGGCAACCTGCAGGGAACCCGACACTACAGCCACCTGCCCTGCCAGTCCCAGCCAGCACAGCCCTTAGGTCCTTGGAGATGGTCAGCAGCCTCGCTGGGGCTCCACCCCTAGCGGTGATTTCCAGACCTCCCCCCGCACTGGGTGGGGACCAGTTCAGGATCACAATCTTTCTGGCGCTGTTGACTTCCACAGGTGAGGCTCCGGGGCCTGCGGCTCTTCGCCTCCTCCTCTCTTCACTCCTCCTTCCTGCCCACAGCCCCTCCTCCTCGCCAGCCCCCTGGTTCAGCACCTTCCCTCCAGTGTGGGCTCTTCTTCCCATTGTCTCCTTTCATTCATTTCCCTGTGCCTCTGTCCTTGTCCCCTGCCTCTGCCGTTGCTCTGTGCCTCAGTTTCCCTAGCTGAACGCGGGCAAGCGCCCTGGTCTCCGTGCTTGCTCGGGGCTCTTCTCCCATCCGGTCAGTGCAGCTTCCCTTTGTCCTCCGGCTTTTTCCTCCCTCCCCCCCATGGTTCCCATCTTGGGTCTACTCCTTCTGTTCTGGAATAGGACAGCTGCCCAGGCTTTCATGGGGGCTGGGGAGAAACCCTGGTGCTGGCAGTATGTGTCCCAAGCTTCTCTTCCTACTCTTAGGAAGGTGGAGAAAGACTAATACTGGTGAGCTGGGAGGCAGGGTCTGAAAAATGTTTTGTTTCAAACAGAGCTTCAGGAGGTATCTGTGGTATGTGTGCATGCGTGTGTGGTGTGTGTATGTGTGTGTGTGAGTGTTTGTGGAGAGAGAGAGAGAGAGAGAGAGAGAGAGAGAGAGAGAGAGAGAGAGAGAGAAAGGTGGTAGGAGTGGGGAACGGTGCTGAGGGCCCAGGATGAGTCTGCTTGAGAGCATGGGGGATGGCCCAGGCATGGGGATCAGGGCTCCTCACCACCGGGCCTGACCCCTTTTACTCTCTTGTCCTCAGCTACCTTTGGTGCTGCCCACATCCCTGGTGAGTGTGAGTAGGCTGGGGTGGGGGGTGGGATGGGTGGTCTCTGGATGTCACTCTATGGGGTAGGTCAGAAGTGGGGTCTGCGGTCAGAGGAAGCTGATGAGGAAGGGATACAGGGATGATGAGTATGGGGCAGGGTATAGAAAAGAGGATGAACCAGGAGGAGAAAAGGCTGGAAGAACAGAAGGATGAGAGTCAAGAGAACCAAAGAAATCAAGGTTAAGGGAAGTGGAGGGAAGGCCAGCTAACGGGCTGCGAGGGAAGAAAGGGCCAGTGCTCCGGTAGCTACAGGGAATGGGGGACAGGGCAGGGACTCACCTGCGGTAGACACTGTGCTGGACACATGCCATGCTGGGGCCACAGGCTTGAGACCTTGGAGGACCTGGAGGTGGGTTTGACAGGCAAGTTAGAAGACAGTTGGGTCTCGCTGAGATGACAGGAAACTCACATCCCTCCTGCCAGTGTCTCCAGACTGTGGCAAGCCTCAGCGCTGAACCGCGTCGTGGGTGGCGAGGAACAGCGTGGATGCCCAGTGGCCTTGGATTGTTAGCATCCTCAAGAATGGCTCCCACCACTGTGCAGGCTCCTTGCTCACCAACCGCTGGGTGGTCACGGCTGCGCACTGCTTCAAGAGGTATGTGCAATCAGGGTTTGCTCTTGATTCTTCAGGGCCCATCCTTGCTTCCTGTCTCAGGCTCTGGCTGTCCGGGTTTGGTTCAGGGATCCCTACTGCCATTGTAGCAGACATTCTCTCCTTGACGTCTTCTTTCTTTTCCTTGCAGCAGCGTGGACAAGCCATCTCTGTTCTCAGTATTATTGGGGGCCTGGCAGCTGGAAAACCCAGGCCCAAGGTTCCCCAGCGAGTGGGTATTGCTGGGTGCTGCCCACCCTAGGTATTCTTGAAGGAGGGAACCCGTGCAAGACATTGCCCTGGTGCGCCTGTGAACACTCTATCCAATTCTCTGAGCGGATCCTGCCCATCTGCCTGCCCGATTCTTCCGTACGGCTCCCTCCCAACACTGACTGCTGGATTGCGGCTGGGGCAAGCATCCGTGATGGAGGGAGGTTCCCCTCTAACTTCCGAGAGGTCAGGAATAGCTGGGGACGAGGGTGGAGGCCACTCAGATATGGATACGAGGGTAGGAGAGGGTAGAGGGCCATGTGTGCATTATAGAGACGAAAGAAAGAGTGAGTTGGGGGACTAGAGAAATGAAGTCACAGAACTCAACTGCCAGTTTTAGGTCACCTCTAGCTGAAAGGAATCTGGCTCTCTTTTAAAGCAACAATAGAGATTTGCAGTAACAAGAACAACAACAAAAGGAAGGAATGAAGAAAAAAAGGCAGGCGTGGTGGCCCATGCCTGTAATGCCAGCACTTGGGAGGCAGAGGCAGGCAGACCTCTGTGAGTTAGATGTTTACAGAGTGAGTTCCAGGATAGTCAGAATTACATAGAAAGACCCTATTGGGGGGGGGTGTTTGCAAAGCTCTTGACACAAGAATGGGTAGACATGGAGTGGGGACAAGATGGAAACGTAATCAGCATTATGACTTCCAAGTGGGAATTGTCACCCCTGGTGGCAGCATCTATGAATTGCAAGCAAAAGTCCCAGGAGTAATGTAGTCTTCATCACCATAAAACACAATTTTCTTTTTCTTTTTTTTAAACTATTTTTTTATTTATTATGTATACAGTGTTCTGTCTGTATGTATGCTTGTTGGCCAGAAGAGGGCACCAGATCTCATTACAGATGGCTGTGAGCCACCATGTGGTTGCTGGGAATTGAACTCAGGACCTCTGGAAGGGCAGTCAGCGCTCTTAACTTCTGAGCCATCTCTCCAGCCCTAAAACACAATTTTTTTTTGAGACAGGGTTTCCCTATAGTTTCTAAGCCTGTCCTGGAACTAGCTCTTGTAGACCAGGCTGGCCTCAAACTCAGAGATCCGCCTGCCTCTGCCTCCCGAGTGCGTGCGCCACCACTGCCACGGCTTCCTAAAAACACAATTTTCAAACCAGTTATGGAGGTTTGGAAAATAACCATCTATAACCACAAACCAGAAGGAAATATAGAGGTAAGAAAGGCAGACAGTAACTAGAGAGACAGACCTTGGGTTAAGCCCAACCGAACAGAAACGATCTATGAAAGACTACGCAGCAGAGACCAGGAAGGAGAAACTGGGTATAGACAGCAGGGAAGAAAGGCAGAGCCTTAACCTGGGTCCAGAAGAATTGCTCAGGCATGGGCGGATGCTGGAACTCTGCAGTTGCAGCCTTCTCTTGGTCTACATCTTAACTCCAGGGAAGGTGAGGGCTTGGTGAAATTCAGGGAATACCAAACACGCTGCCCTTGTAGGAAAACCTAGAGTCTGAGTCTAGAAACACCACTATGCTGTGTAGCCCTCTGTGGACATCTTGGAGTTTATTGAAGGCACAGAATCTAGGGCTGTGCATCCATGTTTGGATTCACTGGGCCAAGGGGTGGGGAGCCTGGGATTAGGATTTCCTGAAAACACCTTGGGAAAGCCCAGTAGAGCGGATTCATTTACCTTGAGGAAGGCTGCTGGGGGGATAGAGGGGACCAGATGCAAGCACTGGGCTGACTCTCTCTTCCTGTTCCCAGTGCCTCTGCCCCGCCCTCAGACCCTTCAGAAGCTGAAGGTGCCCATCATTGACTCAGAAGTCTGCAAACGCTTGTACTGGCGGGGTGCAGGGCAAGAGGCCATCACCGAGGACATGCTGTGTGCTGGTTACCTGGAAGGGGAGCGGGATGCTTGTCTGGTGAGTGCCCACCCTTTGCCCACCCCAACTGGGAGGCCCCAAAGCTCCATCACTTCTATTTCCTAAGGGACATCCTTTCCTACCTCTGCCTGGGCCCCCTTTAGCCTGGCTGGGTCACCCATTTTCTTGTTCACACACAGGCTGTGTACAGAGCTCCTCAGCTGTAACTCCTCAGCTTGGCAGCTGGTATTCTGAGTAGGGTCGGGTGCTTCAGAACCCTTGTCCTCTGTGGCCAGTCCCGTGACTGAGGCGGCCAGCATACGGCCCGGCCTCGGCGCCCACATTGCCAATTGGTGTAAAGACTTTCTAAACCTGTAAACGAAGTGTCCTTATCTCCTGTTCCTTGTGGTTGTGGGGAGGACATGCCTGCCACCAGAAGTGGTTCTATTCATAAGGCCTATTCTTCCAGGGCCTCCACAGACGGGTTGGCTCAGTACTGCAACCTCCAAACACGCCTGGGCTCTGCACTCGGCCTGCCGGTGTGGGTATCTGACTTCCTTTCTTCTCTTCAGGGCGACTCTGGAGGTCCTTTGATGTGCCAGGTGGGCGACGCCTGGCTACTGACGGGCATTATCAGCTGGGGAGAAGGCTGCGCGGAGCGCAACCGGCCCGGAGTCTACACCAGCCTCCTAGCTCACCGCCCCTGGGTGCAGAGGATCGTGCAAGGGGTGCAGCTGCGCGGGCGCTTGGCGGACCGTGGGGACACCAGGAGCTCCTAAGTTGGGATCTGGAGAACAGCCTCTTGCTGGTCTCTCGGCTGTAAATATGTCTTCTACCTCCGGGGGGCGCCAGTGGCCTGTAGGAAGAACGGGGAAGTCTTGGCCCCGCCCACAGCAAGGCCCCGCCCCTCAGTTGAGGACTCTGTGTGTGTGTGTGTGTGTGTGTGTGTGTGTGTGTGTGTGTGTGTATTAATTTTTTTTACAGTTATTTGTAACCATGCCACATATTTATTCCAGTTTCAATAAATTATTTATTCTCAGTTCTTGTTTTTTTTCCCCCTATATATGGGAATCCAGTTGGGACAAAAATGCTGGGATGTTGTTGATGTGAAGTTGCACATGGGCCTGGCCACAGCTCCATCTCGGACCCCTGGCCTATCTTTGCTCTTGCTTGCCTTTTCTCTGAGGTAGGAAGAAGGGGACTGTGGCCCAGGGACTTGGCTGTGGTATACTGAGGAGTTCAGGGTTACGAGAAGCTTATCTCTGTGAGAATGGAGCTTGGCTCATCTTCAGGCCAGATCCGGGCTGCTATGACAGGACTTGGAGTGAGCTGCACTTGAAGCCAGGCTTTGTCTCCCTGATTTAGCAGCTACACCCTGCCACGGCTGATTAACAGCAGTGACTCTCCACTGAGGCCATACATTCCTCTCCACCAAGAAGCTGCAAACATTGAGACAGCAGGCTTGAGTCACCTCTCCTGTCCCCTTGGAGGAGGGAGGAGTGCAGATGACAGCAGTGACTCAGGCTGTGAGAAGGTCTGGGGCTTCAAGAAGTCTGTTGCCCCACTGCTCTGCAGCCCAGGCCCCAAGTCCTCCACCGGGTGGTGGCCCTCCCTAGGCCTGGGCTTGGATTTCTCAGGGCTAGGGGCAGTGGCCAGGCCACAGGGGCTGGATGAGTGTGGTCTTTATAGTGGTTGATACCCGAGACCAGAAACAGCCAGCTCCAACAGGTGATGAAGGTGACTTTGCTAAACAATGTCTCCTACCAGGAATGGCGGAGGTGAGAAGTCTCTGAGAACACTGTCCAGGTTTGTGTGTGCTTCATGCAGAAAGTGCAATCCCGAAACACGTTCCCATTGTTCCATCCATCCGCACAGAGCTGCACCTGCCCTGTGTGTGTTGTTTTGATTTCCATTATTGTTAGAAAGAAATAAATGCTGTTTAAAAACAAACAGGCCAGACCAGCCACCTGCTTGTAAAGGATGGAGCCTGGGAATGCTTGGGGGTTCAGGTGTCCCAGATGCCAGCACATGGCTGGTCGAGTCCCCACAGCAGTACCCTCTGTCTGTAGTGATCCCCCATATTTCCCCCTCCCCCACACTTATCCCCCAGCCTCCCTCCCTGGTCCCTCTCCTCCCCTCAGTTGCTCTCCCCCTGCAGCTACTTCCTGCTTCTTTGGGTCCCATGCTCTTACCCTTCTCTACTCTTCCCTCCCCCATCTGCAGAGCTGGGTTTGTCTTCCTGCCAGAGCCCTCACCCCAGCCCTGCCTTGGTTCTTGCCCTCTTCTTCTCCTTCCCCAGTTTCCCACTTCTATCCTGTACTCTGACCCTCTTTTCCCCAGGCCTGTGTGTCCATCCCTGGCGTCCTCCCTCTGATATTACCCTTACTGAAGTCCCTTCGATGCTACCCGGGGCCCCCAATCAACGGCTAGATGTTTAGGTAGGGCGATGGTGGTGGGAAGTCAGTCTTCAACTGTTCCCACAGCTTATAGTGCCAGAGTCCTGAGTGGCCTCAGCAGGCTAGGCTTCGCTGCCAATCTTTAACAGGTCAAGTAAACAAACAAGAGATAAGGGATCCTTATCAATATGGCCACACTGAGAAGAATAGGTAAGGAGAGCCGATGCCCCTAAGGTCATCTTGGGGCATTGACATGAAGTTTAGGTTTAAACAGAGGGCATGAGATATGAATGCCTGGTCAAAATGTGGTCTTGTCAGTGGTGAGGGGACACAGGCCCAGCCCCATATTGTCCTTGTCAGCAGCCTGGGAGGTCCCCTAATCTTTCTTAAAATTAGATAACTAGCTAATTAATTAATTAAGTGTGTGTGTGTGTGTGTGTGTGTGTGTGTGTGTGTGTGTGTAGGAGTATGGAAGTCAAAGGGCAATTTTCTGGGTGTCGAGGCTCTCTTTCCACCTTAAACTCAGGTCAGCAGGCTGGTACATCTTATTGGCCTATGTTCCCCTAATCTTTTAGGGACCTTGATGCCAAACCAGGATCCATGGTTTCAATGCTGAAAATAAGTCCAGGACTAGATGTTATTAAACGGAGTTGGAGATTTTATACTTTAAGTATCTATTTATGTTTATTTTATGTGTTTAGTGTTTGCTTGCATATGCTGTGTACCACATGCATGCAGTGCCAGCAGCGGCCACAAGAGGGCGCTAAATCCTCTGGAACTAGAGTTAACAGCCGCTTGTGAGCCACCATGTGGATGTGGGGAAACAAGTTCTCTTAACTAGTGAGAAGTTCTCTTAACTAGTGAGCCATCTCTCTAGCCCCAGGGATTTTATTAGAGATAGTTTAATATAGACTTTAAATATGTGAGTTAAGAAAGAGAATTTCTCAGAAGAAAGTACGAATGTAGGCTTCTCAAAGAAGAGGCTCAGAAAAGTGACATGCTAGTGACTGTCCAGGCTTCCTGAGGGACACTTGCAACTGGCTGTCTTAGTGTTGGCAACATATTCAACTTTGGCCGTTTTCCGCTTAAATCTCAAAAGGTTGCTAAGAAACCCCCAAGCACCTTAATGTGCTTTTAATCTCTCTTGATAATCGAATTATAGGGGGCTCTGGTGCTGCCACAGATGAGATTATAGTCTAATGAAGGAAAACGATAGGGCCTAGGGGTTTGGGACATGGCCGCCACCGAATGGTTCTGGAGAAATTCCTAGAGGACTTGCAGGTTTACGGCTGGAAAGGCAGAAAGAACTCGAGCAGAAGTTTCTCAGTTGTGCTGGTTTCTTGTGTTCCGGACCGCAAGAGGCTTCGTCTAGGTTCCAGGGTGAGGGGCTCCCCTCCCTCCTCACGAACCCCAGGATTTCTGTGCTTTCAGTCCTGCCCATCACCAGCTCAGCTCCAGCCTCTCGGTCAAGATGGCCTGACCAGCTGTAAAGCTGTGTGAGCGAATTCTCTGTTCTGGAGTCATGCCCTGGCTGGCGCCAGGCTTTTGCCTTTTGCTTCTGCCGGCCTGAGATTCCTGGCAAAATCCCCGTTTCTTCAAGCCCATTGTCTCAGGAGTCTGCTGGCCAAAGGGAAGGGTGCAAGTTTCTCTTCGGAGCCTCTTCATTTCAGTCACGCTGGCGACAGCAGGAGGGGCCCTGGAAGTCCAGGGCTCCAGGGAAGGCTGGGATGTGAAGAGGGGAGTTGGCGACCAGTTCCTGAGCGCGCTGGGGTTTTCTTGATTCCTCCCCGCTCGCTCGGGGGACTCCCTAGCAGTGTTCATGTCCTGTACAGTCCATCAGTTCCGTGGCTCCTGATCCTGGGTGCATGCCCTGCTAGGAGTGCCAGGCCATATCTCTGGGCCTCATTGTGCACTCGGAACTCCGGCCCTGAACATGTCCTGCTCAGGACAAGGTTCCGTAAAACCGCTGAGGCTGCACATGGAGACCTTGGGCTACTGGGCCGTCTTGGAGGACTGACCCCCTGATGTCTTGGAGGACTGACCCCCCCACGTCTTGGAGGACTGACCCCTGACCTCTTGGAGGACTGACGCCCCTCGACGTCTTGGAGGACTGACACCCCCCACCCCCCACCACCACCCCCCGCGTCTTGGAGGACTGACCCCCGACTAGCAGATGTGCCGTTCCTTCAGCCTTCCATAGCTCTTGCAGAGCTCCGGCATCCTCTCCAGTACTGGGTGGGGACTTCCTGGCCTGTGACAAAAGTCACCACAGTGAGGATACTATCTGCCGTGTTCCTGAGGTTTGGATGTCCCCACCCTTCCCCACGCCCCGCTCTTTCCTTAAATTATAAACCCTTGAGGGGACCTTCCCTCCAACCCAGTGCAAAGTTTTGGTTGCAAGGTTTAAGGAGGGCACATCCTGGATGAGGAGTTCCCCACAATTTATCTCAGCATCCCTCTTGTACCCAGTATGGGAAATGTTAGTCTAGGTAGGGTCATGATAGTGTTCATTTTCTCAGTTAAAGGGTGAAATGGCGGCAGGAAAAATCTGGAGCACAACAGATGGCCGCAGAGTGTTGTGGGATATTTGTTCACTGAGAGAAGAGATATTGCTGTAATTGGTTTAATAAAGAGTCAAAGGGCCAATAACTAGGCAAGAAGAGGTTAGGCGGGATTTCTGGGGACAGAGAGGACTCTGGGAAGAAGAGAGGCAGAGAGACACTAATAAGACTCTGATGTGGGATTCCCCTCTGTATGCTGTGAATATGTTTTATTACCATTGGTTAACAGAGAAGATGTTTTGGCCAATGGCTTAACAGAGTAAAGCCTGGTGGGAAATCCAAACAGAGATATAGAGAGAGTAGGCAGAGTCAAGAAGATGCCATGTAGCTGCCAAAGGAGAAAGATACCACTGCCGAAACCTTTCCAGCGAGCCACAGCCTCATGATGATACACAGACTAATAGAAACCGTTAGTTTAAGATATAAGAGCTAGGCAGGAATACACATAAGCTATTGGCCAAGCAGTGTTGTAATTAATGTAGCTTCTGTGTGATTATTCAGGTCTGGGCAGCGGGAAACAAAAAAGTAGCCTCCATCTACAAGACTTGAAAGAAGTCAGACTCACAGTACAGATCAGGCAAAAAAATGTAGGTTAAAAATGTGGGTTAATTAAATTATAAGAGCTAGTTGGGAAAAGCCTAAGCTTAGGCCAAGCTTTCAAAATTAATAGTAAGTCTCCATGTCATTATTTATGAGCTGTCCCCCCCCAATAATCTGTCTACAGAGGAGAACTCTTGGGTACAGCAACCAGGAGACAGAATCAGCTTTGAAGATCCCAGGAGAGAGGAAGCACACATGTAGCATGAGAAGACACACGCATGCAGCAGACACACAAAAAGGCCCTCTGCAAAGCAGAGTGGGGACTCAGAAAGAAAAGAACACCAGCTCTTCCTACAGCGTTTCCCTCCCCTAATGTAAGGCTGGCCAGTCTAAGGAAAGACAGGTGGTTGATTGGCACATCCTTGAATGAGGTCAGTCAGTCCACCTGCAGGAGGCCTTCCAGGGAGAAACAAAAGCCTATGAGGCCTTTGTTTCAAGGTGCCAGGCTTTTGTCTTGGGTCCAGAGAGTGAAGGAGAAGCTGGCTACCTTGGAGTTCACTGTCTTTATTGCCTAGCCATGTCCTGTCTGTCTGTCTGTCTGTCTGTCTGTCTGTCTGTCTGCCAGGGAGTCTGTCTCCTAGTCTCTCAGGAACCTTTCACCAGGCCCTCAGCTGTCCTTCATCCCACAAACAGAACAAGGGTTTTAAAGTACACACTGAGGGCTGGAGAGATGGCTCAGGGGTTAAGAGAACTGACTGCTGTTCTGGAGGTCCTGAGTTCAATTTCCAGCAACCACATGATGGCTCACACCCATCTGTAATGAGATTTGGTGCCCAGAACACTAATACATAATAAATAAATTTAAAAAAATAAAGTACACATTGAGCCACAGGACTTCTCTATTGCTGCTGAGCCGATACTTCTCCCAGTGCTTCTCCTTCCCCAGACACTGTATTTTACAAATGTTTCTCGCGGTCACTAGGTCACATGTTCTATGGGCCTGTTGACCAATGAGGTGAGTGGCTTCTTAGTAAGACTGTTTTCCTCTGATCAAAGGGACGCACTCAGCTGGAGACACCCGTTGCCCATCAGCTTTCCATTAGTCATGGATGCAGATGGAGTGCCGAATGTCAGTGCTCACCTGATGACCATGAGGCTACAAGCTGACATCTGTGACAGTTAATGTGACTTTGACGGCTCTAGAATGCCCTGGGAAATGGCCTCTGAACTGTGTCTGGGCTAAAGGAGGCGGGAAGGCCTGTATTGTAGGTGGTCCTATTCCCCGGGTTGGGCTCTGGACCCTGCAAGTGGAGCAAATGAGCCGAGCACTGACATTTGTTGCTGTGTGCTCCTTCGGATGTGACCGGTTAATTCAAGCGCCCCTGTCGTGACTCCCTCCACCAACATGGACTGCAATCTAAAACTGGTAAGTATTGGATCCCCAGTTATTGGGTTTCTCCACCAATGCAATAAGCCAAATCAGACCAAATAAATAAATCTAGATTTAATAAACAAAGTAAAGCAACTCCCAGGTGAGTCTTGAAAGGCAGGAGAGAAATCACATGGCAGGTTCTGCAACCAGATCTTAAATACCCTATAGGCGTGATCTTGAGCAGCTCCCAGGGAGGAGCTGAGCCTCAGTGGGCTTTTTTTTAAAAAAAAAAAATTATTTATTTATTTATTATGTATATAGTATTCTGTCTGAGTGTATGCCTGCAGGCCATAAGAGGGCACCAGACCTCATTACAGATGGTTGTGAGCCACCATGTGGTTGCTGGGAATTGAACTCAGGATCTTTGGGAGAGCAGGCAGTGCTCTTAATCGCTGATCATCTCTCCAGCCCTCAGTGGGCTTTCTGAGGGGCAGGGTCTGGAATGGGAGGATGGGGCGGGTTCCCAGATGAACATCCCGGGGAAGTTTGGGATGGGGGGTGGCGTAAGACTGGAGCAGAGATTGCCAACACCAACCAGGACGGAAAATAAGCCCTTTCTCCCTTGAATTTCTTTGATCAGGTAATTTGCCACAAAGAGGAAAGTGGCTACTATAACCCAGGGGTAGTGAACAAAGACTCCAAAGCTGCGGGCGGAAGGACGCGGTTGGGTGCAGCCATTGCCCTAGCGCTCCCTGCTCCCTGCCTTCCTTTCCTTAAGCAACCCCCAGGTGCTGGTGTATAAACTAACAGCGTGAAGCGCCATGCCGTGGCAGAGTAGAAGGGTACAGAGAACAGCCAGCGGCATCTGAAAGAGGCCAGAGCAGAGAGAAAGTAGAAGACTGTGCTGGGGACCAGTTCCGGGTGGGGGTGGGGGTTCAGGTCCCAGAGAGGAGGTGTAGAGCCTGCAAAGGGAAGGAGGAGCCTCTCTCTCTCTCTCTCTTCTTCTCCCCCTTTCCTTCCATAACCCACTAAATAAATTATCCAACCTCACTCTGCATGGCGTGCCTATTGGTCTGTCTCTTGCCTGCCACGTGGCTCGCGCGCAGGACCAGCCGCCTCCAGAAACCTGCGGTGTGGTCTCGTGCACTGTCCCTGCCTGGGACTGGCTGCTCTGGGGCAAGCTGCCTGCCCCCGCTACACATCTCGCTGCAGCCACTCGGGATCTGTAGCATTTTTACTTTTACCATTACAAGTAGGCATAGCTGACATAGCGGGGGTCTAAGGAGAATGAGTAGCTGGAGGAGGAAAGCCTTGGGGGGGGGGGGCTTTAGGGCAGAGGTGAGAAGAGCTAGGACGCTAGCATGGACTCTGAAATGTGTAGCAGGTGGACTGAGATACTGAGGGAGCCTGGAGGCCAGCGTGCACTTTGGTATGCTAGTAAGTAGCCATTTATCCCTTCCACCAGAAATAAGAGAAATGACACCTTTTGGTAGAGGGGAACTGACTTCACAATTTCCTGAGGATGCTGTGTTATGATCTGCTGGCCTGGCCTGTCACCTGGGTACCCTGTCCCTTTAAGAAAAGTCCCACCTACTCCCAACCCTCCCCTTCTGCCTCCTCCAGTCTATGCTCTCTCTTTTTCCATCTTTCTTTTGTCGAGGTAACAACTGTCCCCCCCCCCCCCCCGCCTTTCTTGTCTTATTCCCCCTTCCCTTTCCCCTCCATAACCCACTAAATAAACTCTATACCCAAACTCTCTGCATGGTGTATCTTTCTGTCTCTCACTTGCTTCGGTCTCCCATCCACCAAGGCCACAGGGGACTCACGAGGCCTGGGGGACCCACCAAAGTCTCAGGTTACGTGCCACTACCCCTCATGGGACCAGCTGCCCCTCGTGGGACTGGCCTCCCCTCCCCTGTCCTTATATCTTTAAAAAAGAATAACATGCTGGCTTTTGTCTAACCCCTAGGATTTGGGAAATGGAGTTTCCTTTTCAGCTCCTACATGAAAGTTGATCATATTATTCATTTATAGCTAAGTGTGTTCCTTATGACACACTTGCTTCAAACGTTCTATTTTGTAAGAGTTGAATTTGCAGGTTGATGTCAGGAATTAGGAAGCTCTGCTTCCCGGCCCCCAACTGTGAACTGCACAGTAAAAGCCAGTCCTGAAGTCACAGAGGCCTAGCTGTTATGAATGAGGACAATTAGATGTCCTCAGCATGATCAGATCATCCAGATGAAGGATGTGGACGTCAGCCTGTTCACGAGAACTCTGCACTCTCAAATCGTCTTCCTGTTGTTCTCAGGTGCCCTCAGGTTTCATGTCCTGTTAATTGAGGAGCAGGTCTGTCTTTCCGGGGTCAGGGCAGCCTGGCCACACAGCTTCCAAGGCCGGCAGCACAGGGTTCCAGGAAAAACCATACACTGACACTACCCAGGGAGGGCCAGCCCTAAGGAAAAGTACCTGACACTCCAACCATTAGATAATATTAGATAGACAGGACCCTGAGCCCAGGACTCACTTATTCCCCTTTTGCCAAGCCCCTAGACAAATGTCAGCCAATCAGGGTCCAAACCCTGGAAATCCCCTCACCCCAACCTCTACTATGATAAAAACCCTACACTGTCTGGGCTTGGCAATCTCTGCTCTCAACTACTATGTCAGACAGACAGTCCAAGCTTAACCTTGAATGAAGGCACTCTGCTTTCACAGTGCGGACTCTGGCTGTAACTGCCGTCACTATTTATCTCTTCCTGCAGGCATCCCAGTGCACAGGACCATAGGAAAGCCTCACTACTGCCTTTGGGGAGTGTCATGTCTTCAAGTGCCCTGAAGTGCTATTCATTATCGGCTGGGCTGTATGGACTCCACATGGTGGTAGAAGGATGACTTGTCCTTCCCAAGTCACTGTTTGACCCTTGTGCTCGTAGACCATCTATCCAGGGGACCAAGAATGTCTTGGTCCTGTGAGCATCTGCAAACAGTCATAGCATGAAACAGACAGTCCCCAGGACACCGTCACCGTCCCATGCACTGCCCTCCGAAGGACAGAGTCAGCTGCACTTGTCACGCCTCTCCTTTCCAATCTCTAGTGACAGAGTCCACTCGTCCCTTGGGCTTCTGTCCTGCTTCACTAACTTGGGTATCATATACTATCCATAGGCAGATGACTCCAAAGGGAACGTGTGTCCGTGGGCAGGTGACCCCAAAGGCAATTCGCTCCACGTTTGTTCATCAGTTCCTCAATCCTAACACAATCTGACCCAAACCCTGCCTTTCCCTCCCAAGTCCGCCCCATCCTCGCACATTCTCATCTTAGCAAAAGTAAGAGTCCATCCTTGCGACTGTTCCTTCCATGTTGCATAGGATGTGGGGTGACAGGAGTGACAGAAACTCACACTGCTGATGGGTGGCTGATCTTCGTTGTCCACTTGACTGTACTGTGAGTCACCTAGGATGCCAGGAAAGCCCACCTCTGGATGAGATCGTTTATGAAGAGGATTAACTAAAAGGGGAAAGACACCCCGGATGTGTACAGCATCGCCCATGGACTGGAGCCCAGATGGAATAGCAGGTGAAGAGGAGGGAGAACCTGCATTCCTTCTTTGTTTGTGGTCATCGATGAAGTTCACTGCTCTGCCCTATCACACACTTCCACTGCCACTGTGACGGCCAAAGAAACACCATTTTATGCCAGGCATCCATCTTGGTACCCATCTGGTCATTTGCCTTCAGTCCCTGGAAAATAAGTTCTTAGTAACCCTGACTCAGTGACCTCCACCCGGAAACGTACGGCTGTGGTCATCTGCTTGTTATTGATGACCATATGATGAACCACATTCTGGCTTCTGTAACCTGCTTCTGTAGATAGCCAGGGACTATTTTGAGGTTGCCTTGACTGCTTAATCTTGGCTGAGCAGAACAACTCCTTGTGAGATAATCAAGGTCTTCTTGTGGGTTTTGCCTTTAACAAACCTTCCCTTACCCCCTTCTTGTGAAAACCTCAAGTTTGTCTCAGAGATTGTTGTCCTGCTATCAGTTAATCAATAAATCTTTTAATTATAATTAGGTTGAGTCTATGGTCTTTTCCCAGGGGTCAGGAATCCTGTAACACCATGATGTCATGCCCACACATAAGGTCAAATGACCATGGTTGAAACACTCTGAAATCATGAGCTAAAATAAATTCTTCCCCTTTTAAGTTGATATTAACAGTTGGGTACATGCCGGGTGGGGTGGTGTGGAGGGTCGCGCAAAGATGGGAGACAAATCACCAAAGTCTATTAAAGAAGAAGCAAACTTTATTCCAGAAAAAGAAAAAAAATCTTCTCAGAAAAGAAAAAAAAGCTTCTCAGCTATAGCTGTGAGCACAGCCAGAGATGGACTTGTATGGCTGTGGCCATGGGCTGTTTCTGACCTCTTTTTTTTTTTTTTTTTTTTTTTACAATTTCCATTAACAAAGTTTTTTAGTTAAACCAGTGTTTGTATTTAGTCCATTGTTTTTCTCTGGCACTTCCTGATGGTGTTTACCAAAGCTCTACACTCCCCTGATTGACTGCCAGTTTTGCATAGCAGGAAAGGGTATGAGAAAATGCACAACCAAAAAGCCAGGTACATCCCATCATTTAAAAGTTAACTCAGCTCACATCAATTGCTGGACATGAGTGGTCAGGGGATTATCTAAAAGCTGACCCTCAGTTTGCAGAGGGCTGCTTCAACCTTGCAGACAGAGCTATGGGCTGTAAAGCAGAGTAACCCACTGTTAATAGTTAATCCTCAAGCTGCTCGCAGCTGCTCTCATTCTCCTAGGCTTCCAACTTTATATTTCTTTATTTCTACATTTCTATCTCTGGAACCTACATTTCTATATTCGTCTTCTTGGACTCTTCATCAACAGTTATATAGTCACAGAGACTAGAATACAGTGAAAGCCAACAGCTCCTTGGGTCTTCTCATTTCCTGTAAAGTTTCCTGTGCATGCAGCAATCCTGCTCTAAGATTCAGCCATGAGAAAAGAAAACAGAGTCACACAAAAAAGTTATAAGCCAATATTTAGGGCAACTTTATTTATAACTAACAAAAATTAGGAACAACCCAAATGTCTTTTAACCATTGAGTGAACCAATAGTTACCTAGAATTCTACTCAGCAAAGAAAAAGGGACAAACAGCATCAAGTCAAATGATGTCACTCTCCCACTCAAACCCTGTGGTGTCTTCTTCAACACAGAGGGATAACCTTCCTGCTGTGCTCTCTCTCAGTCACCTCACAGCTGTCTGTGGCTCCTACCTGTCTTCTGGAGCTCAGCAGGCAAGCCCCTCCCTCCAGCCTTTGCACTTGCAGCGTCTCCCTCCCTCCCTCCGTGATGTGTGGTCCTACTTCCTACTGTTGATCACAGGTCACTGTAATGTTTATAGCAAGTGTGGCTCCCCAGCCTCCATCTCAGCCTTTCCTGCTTTCTCTTTCTCTCAGA
Source organism: Arvicola amphibius (assembly GCF_903992535.2). Classification (NCBI taxonomy): domain Eukaryota; kingdom Metazoa; phylum Chordata; class Mammalia; order Rodentia; family Cricetidae; genus Arvicola; species Arvicola amphibius. The sequence continues at coordinate 91,423,733 of NC_052050.1, forward strand.
ATGTTTATTACTATTTAACAGGTTCTAGATTCCTTGTTTTGTTTGTTTGGTGGTGGTGGCAGTGATGGCGTGGTGATTTGTTTGTTAAAACATTAAGATAGGGTTTTCATGTAGCTTTGGCTGGCCTGGAACTCACAGAGATCCACCTGCCTCTGCTCCCAAGTGTGTCCGTGGGCAGGTGACCCCAAAGGCAATTCTCTCCTTGATCAGGTCAAGGTAGGCTTCTCTTCCTACAGATTTCTTAGCCCAAAGAATCTTCTGGAGCCTAGCAGGCCCTGTGCTAAACAGAAAAAGGCAAATATGACCCTTAGCGACCATGGAGGACCCTGAGGAGTAGCTCTAGGTGCCAACCAAGTAAGTTCTATGTCGTTTTTTAATCAATAACTCAAGTAAAATTTTATCCTTCTAAAAGATTTTTTTTCTTTTTTTTGGTTTTTCGAGACAGGGTTTCTCTGTAGCTTTGTAAAAGCCTGTCCTGGAACTAGCTCTTGTAGACCAGGCTGGCCTCGAACTCACAGAGATCTGCCTGCCTCTGCCTCCCGAGTGCTGGGATTAAAGGCGTGCGCCACCACCGCCCAGCCTAAAAGATCTTTGATGCAGTTTGACAGCTGAGAGGTTTTGTCAGTTTAAAAGGACAACCTCACCAAACAAATTTCAGCAAAATACAAATACAAGTTATTAAGGTGTGTACCTGCAGGTTATAAAGGTGTGAGGACAAATACAAGTTATCAAATTTCTGTCTCATGCTGCCTTTCATAGTCTTAAAAATACTTTCATTCTGATATAAATATGCTACTGTTTAAAACTTATGTTTTCGCCGGGCACTCGGGAGGCAGAGGCAGGCGGATCTCTGTGAGTTCGAGACCAGCCTGTTCTACAAGAGCTAGTTCCAGGACAGGCTCCAAAGCCACAGAGAAACCCTGTCTCGAAAAACCAAAAAAAAAAAAAAAAACCTTATGTTTTCACAAACCTAAAAAAAAAAATCTTGTGAGTTCCAGGGAGCCGAATTGAAGGATCCACCCTAAACAGGTCAGATACACCCCTCTCAGTTCCCTGGTCCTAAATGTTTTTCTTAAACTTACCTTTGTCCTGTGTTCTGCCAATACCTTAAACAGATGTAAGAGACACCAGACATTTCCATACCACAAACACTGGACAGGAACAAAAAGACCAGCTACTCCAGGATGTGACCAGCACCAGCTTTCTCAGGTTCCCCCCAAGATGACACCTACAAATAAGCAGGAAGCAGTCTTGAGGATCTGCCATCCCAATTCCTTTAACCTGTCATGCCTAACCTTTTTATTATAAAAAAGAGATGGGAATGTAATGGTCTGTCCTGTCCCTTTAAGAGACAACCAACCCCCCACTCTCCCCCTGCCTCCACTGAGGCAAGCAGATCTTCCTTCTTCCAACCTGAGTTTTTTCTTTCTGTTTCTCTCCCCAAGAGGCAGCTTCTGTCTAGCTCCCTTCTCCCCACTTCTCCCCTCCTCCTCTGTTTCTCTCTCTGTTTCTCTCTCTCTGTTTCTCTCTCTCTGTTTCTCTCTCTCTGTTTCTCTCTCTCTGTTTCTCTCTCTCTGTTTCTCTCTCTGTTTCTCTCTCTGTTTCTCTCTCTCTCTCTCTCTCTCTCTCTCTTCTCTCCTCTCCTCTCTCTCTCTCTCTCTCTCTCTCTCTCTCTCTCTCTGCTCTTTCCCATTCTCTCCTTCCCCCCTTTCCTTCCACTTTCTCTGCATGGCGCTGTCTCTCACCCACCATGCGGCTCCACCGCACGGCTCCCTGCCTGGGACAGGCTGCCTTCATGGCCTGCTGTGGCCTTATTTGTACCCACTGCCTGCTACCGCCACTTGGGGACCTGTGGCATTTTACTTTTACTACAACAAACCTCACTTTCTCTCACCTGATATCAGAAACTCATTTTCTGCTGAGACCTCCCTACTTTGTCCAGGGATCTGAAAAGTGTCCCAGGGGCTGACGGGTCCAGAGAGACCCAGTTCTAGGTTCCCTGTGGGAACTGGGGACCCTTCTGCACCAGTTACCTTTCTTGTTACCACAACAATCTACTGGACAGAAACACCGAAAGGGACGAAGACTTATTTTGGTTCGTAGTTTCATGGCACAGTTCATGGTGGCAGGAACGTGTAACGGAGACCCATCTTGGAAGCTGAGAGAGCATGGCAGGAAGGTGCCAAGGACAGTACACCCCAAGGACCCACCCCTAGTGACCTACTCCCTCCATCTACAGCTGGGCTGGGAAGAGTCACCAGGCATCTGTCGACGAGCCTGCTAACCTGAGCCAGATCCCTGGGACCCACGAGGCTCAATGACACTTGGTGTTCTCTGTCCTTTAGTGTGCACTGTGGCGTATGTGTGCTCGGGAACAAACACACAGACACACACAGACAGAGACACACATGTCCAGACACAGATACACATACAGACACACACATAGACAGACATACATACACAGAGACACACAGACACACACAGACACACATACAGAGACATATACAAACATACATAGACACACAGATAGACACACAGACACACAGAGACACAGACACAGATACACACACAGACACACATACAGAGACACATATACAGACACAGATACACACAGAGACACACACAGACACACATACAGAGACACAGACAAATACACATACAGACACACACAGACACAAATACACACACAGACAGGCAGACACACAAGACACACATACAGACACACACAGAGACACACACACACACACACACACACACACACACAGAGCTAGTGAAGCATAAGCCTGTGAGTACATTTCACGCTCAGCCTGCAGAGCTATTCTTCCTTTAGTTCAGCTTCACTATCGTGGTCAGTACCTGGTCTCTGCTTACAATTAAAAAATACCCCACCCTGTAAAAGGTCCTCCAGAAACACATCAACCCAGGTGTTAGTTACCAGGGTAAAAATTAACCAAAAACCGATTAGCTTCGTTTGCCCTCTATCAACCTTAAAAACCATTCTCATTCCAAGCCAGGTGTGGCCATGCACGCCTGTTACCCCTAGACTCAGGGTGTGGAGAGAGGGCTAAAGTTCAAGGCCGGCCTTAGCTACACGGCAAGTTTGAGGCCAGCTTAGGTTACGTGAGTCCCTGTCTCAAACTTATAAAAAACGGCCAGTTGCCCATCCAGGAAGCACGTTGGTAACTCTCCACCGTGCCGGCGGCTTACGGTGACCGTGGCTTTGGCTCCTTCTCATCCACCCAAATCACTTTTTCCTGACAGCAGAGACCTCAGTTTGTTTTTCAGAGGTCTGATGGTGACGTCGCTACCTCTACGTCGTATCTTTCCTTTCCCAGCCTAAATGTCTGTGGATGTGTGGCTCACTGGAGGAATGTTTCGTTCAAGGCTGTGACACGCGACTGCAGGTCGGGGCTATAGTGTGTCTTCTGCCCCGCCCTGGTGTGGAATCCTTCAGCTGTCTCTCACCCGTCATCAGGCCCAGACGATCCACAGGGCCAG